>NC_090299.1:108507601-108819851 GCF_039906515.1 Pseudorca crassidens | reverse complement strand
CTTTTTATGTACACATTTACAGTCTTATAGCTGAGATATTTAAAATAGAAAATGATAGTAACAGGACATGTATGCTGCAGTAGGGGTAAGCGGTGATGCTAAATCTAATCAATCCGTTACATTCCTTGTCTTACTTGACTTTCCAACAACATTTGACACACATGACAATTCTCTTCCTCTTGAAGTGCTCTTTTCTCTTAGGTCTCATGGAAACACACTCTCCTGATTTTCCTCCAGCTCATTCTTTTTCAGTTTCTTATTCCAGCAAAACCCTCCATAGACAGTAATAGTGATTCCCATAGCTTCTGTTGCCATTTATATGTAAGTGAATGTTCAGTTTATATTTCTGGTCAGACCTCTTAACTGGTCTCCACACCAGTTAGTGTACCTGTGTTCCTACTGGACATTTCTACTTGAAATGTTTCTCAGGCTCCATAAACTCAACATTTCCAGTTGCATACCTGATCTTTCCCCCAAACCTTTCTTCTAGCTGTATATGGTGCCACATTTATATTGTTGCACAGGACAAAAACCTGATTCATTCCTGATACCTCTTCATTTTCCCTGACATCCACTTTACTACCAAGTCCATCCAGTGTACCACATATATTTCTCAAATATGGAAATGTTTTCATTTCCACTGTTACCATCCAAAGTTCAGACTACTCTAGCCGTTCACCTGGACTATTAGAAAAGAAGGTAAAGGATCTTACCTTATATTGACTATATAAACATTGTCAACTGCAGAATTAGGTAGTAACCTATTATATTTCCTTTCCTGTGTAATGTTTGTTTTTCCTGTGGTTCCTAATTGCCTTGCTTTTTCCTTATACTGTTGATATTTACCTTTATCATATCCTCATTAAAAAATTATTATATAGGTTTTCTATCAAACCTCCTTTAACCCAGGACCCTTTAGGAGTTCTTCTGTCTAGTCTCGATGAGTTTCTTCTTAGGTCTGCTGTATAGATATTTTCTTGGGATTCCTATCACTGCTTTCCTGGTTGAATTCATGATTTCCAGGATTCACTGTTTTCTCTTTTCCTCTTTCTTGATTTATTTCTTCATTTAGTCAAAACACATCTTTAGAAACTTTTAAGAAGTATATGGGACATACATTATATGAATTTTTTCATTCTGATAATGACTTAAGCTGGATAAAGCTGAAAGTTATTTTCTCTCAGTCCTTTGAAAATATTGTGTGCCCTTGCACAGACTGAGAAGATGTCTATCTGATTCTTGTTCCTTTGTAGATGATATGTTTTCACTTAATTGGGGTCCACCTTTGGAAACTTTAGGGTCTTTATCTCTGAAATTCCACTATGATGTTCTTAAGTGTGGATTTTTGTTTTTTCCTTCCCTGTGCTAGTACCAAAAGGGACTCAGTGGACCCTTTTGGCCTGCAGATTTGTGCCCTTCAGCTTTGAGGAATTCAGGTTTTTTTGGTTTCTTTTTTCTTTGATAGTTTTTTTCTGTTTTCTCAATTCTCTCTTTCTGAAGCTCCTGTTAGTCAGATATTAGCTCCTAGGTTGAACCTCTAAATCTCTTACCTTTTCTTTCAAAATTTTTGTCTACTTTTTTACTTTTGGGGTGCATTTCTTGACTTCCATCATTTCTATTGCAACTTTTTAGTTTGCAACCATATTTTTAATTTCCAAGAACTCTCTCTTCTCCTCTGATCACTTCTCTGACACAGTGTCCTGTTCTTACTTTACAGCAAAAATGTCTCTCAAACTTCTCTGCAATACAAGTTTTTGGAAGTGTTCTTCCACTGTCGCATTATCTCTTTTTGTTTCTTTGGATCTTTTTTCCTGAGTATTTGCTCATTTGTTTAATCTTGGTCTCTTTTTTATTTTGTAATCTTCCTTCAAGTGTTCAGTGGTTTTTGGCTTTTTGTTCATACTCAAGAATGAACAGTAAAAAAACTGATGGCAGTCTCCCTGAGGGCAGAACTTGATGGCTTTACTTTGGGATAATTAGGTGGGGCATCAACCATTGTGCTGGGAGATCGCTTAGTGCCTGATTTTGAGATCTTTGTGAATTTCTTTGTAGTAGAACACCTTGATTTTTGAATGATAGTTGTCTGCTGCCAAGTTTTTTAAGTCAGTTGGAGGCAGAGGTTGACTTTTCTATATACACAATTTCCACCAATTCTCATGTCCTCGGGAATAGAGTTTATTTCTATCTCTGTCTTGAACCAGAGTCAGATTTGTTCTAGGAACGGTGTTTTGGTTGTAACGTGAATGGATTGAAAGAGGGCAAGGTTGAGACAGTGAGACTAAGGTATTCAAAAAACCTAGGTGAGAAATGATTAATTAGGCCCCGAACAATGGTGAAGGGGGAAGGAAGTACACATAAAAATAAATCATTGATATATAGATTTTTGGAAATTATTAGCTATAAGGAAATACGTTCCTCTAATGAAAACTAATTTGCAGGACTTTTTTTTTTTTTCAGAGCAATGAATTGCATGAGAAACAAACATTTTACTTAAGACAGTCAGTCATTGGTTTGCAAACAAAACTTAAAGAGATGCAGATGGAGAGAGATGCCATGGCTGACATCAGGTTGGGATTCGTTACCTGATATTATCTTAAAGTTTTACTCTTTGTAGTGTAAAATCACTTGTGTGAATCTTGAGTTTTATCAGTATTATTTCTTCTCTTTCATTTATTTCCTAGACGAAGAGAGAGTCAGTCCCAGGAGGATTTAAGAAATCAGCTTCAAAATACCATTCATGAACTTGAGGCTGCCAAATGCCTTAAGGATGATATGCTGAAAGACAGCAACACACAGATAGAGCAGCTAAGAAAGACGATGCTTGGTCATGAGCGAGTGCTTCAAGAAATTCGATCAGTCCTAGTTGACTTTGAAGAAGCCTCAGGCAAGAAAATATATGAGCATGACAGCATGTCTACCATCCACTTCCGCAGCATGGGCTCAGCTATTAGTAAAATCCTAAGAGAATTAGACACAGAGATTTCTTATCTTAAAGGGAGGATATTTCCAGTAAGTGGTGAGAACACTACATCCATATTGTATTAAAATTCATTAAGACAATAGTATTAGGCATACAATTTTTGAAACTCTTCAAAGTAAGCCAAGTTCTCATTTTTGTTCTCTAAAATAGCAGAAGTTACTTCCACAATGATCTTTGTTAATAATGGGAACTAACTCGACTTATCTGTGTAGTTACGTGAGAGTGTAGCCAATGTAAAAGGTCTAATAAAATACAGCGATAGAACGTATCTGATTTTAGCATTGCTTCTGTTTGCATCTTTCTAAGGCATTCCTTTTGTTGGAAAATCTCTAAATTTTCCAAGCTTTAGATTTACCAATTCCTAAATCAGTATCTCTTTATTATAACCAGGTAGAGGATCAGCTTGAAACACTGAAATCTGAATCACAGAACAAAATAGAGCTACTACTTCAACAACATCAAAATAGGTAGGTTTCTGAGGTATAGAACAGGGGTCTCCAACCCCTGGGCCACAGACTGATAGTGGTCTGTGGCCTGTTAGGAACTGGGCCGCACAGCAGGAGGTGAGTGGTTGTGAGCGAGTGAAGCTTCATCTGTATTTACAGCCGCTCCCCATGGCTCGCATTACCGCCTGAGCCCCGCCTCCTGTCAGATCTGCCGTGGCATCAGATTCTCATAGGAGCGCAAACCCTACTGTGAACCTCGCATGCGAGAGATCTAGGTTGCGTGCTCCTTGTGAGAATCTAACGCCTGATGATCTGAGGTGGAGCCGAGGCGGTGATGCTAGTGCTGGGGAGCGGCTGCAAATACAGATTATCATTAGCAGAGAGGTTTGACTGCACAGGGACCATAATAAATCAATTGGCAAACAAGCTCAGGGATCCCACTGATTCTGTATTATGGTGAGTTGTATAATTATTTCATTATATATTACAATGTAGTGATAATAGAAATAAAGTGCATAATAAATGTAATGCACTTGAGTCATCCCCAAACCATTCCTCCCCTGCAGCCCCAGTCCATGGAAAAATTATCTTCCATGAAACCAGTCCCTGGTGCCAAAAAGGTTGGGGAACACTGGTATAGAAGATTGTAGTGAAACTATACCACAAGTCTATAATCTCTCATCAGCAATTCCAAAATCTATAAAGCTCTAAAGCACAGAATCTTTTTTTCATAGATTTGTGGCAAACTCACGTTAAAGAAAAAATTATTCTGACACGTGTTTAAAAAGTAGGGAAGACCTTATTGAAGACTATTGCAACAGGAGTTTGCGTTAGAGAGTGATGAGGCTCAACTCCCAATACAAGGGCAAACAAGAAGCAGGGTGAGGGGTTCAGTGGACAGAAAATTACTAGGAGGAGGCGTCGAGGTGAGAGGCTTCTTACTAAACTGACTTAGCGAGATTCATACTAAGCCTGGGCTGCTTACTAAGTGGGCTGGAGGCACAGACTGCCGAGAGGAGTCTGACTAAAGCTTGGTCAAGGTTAGAGTCTTTGTCACTCATTTGTTGGGAAAACCTGAGCTAATGTAAAGCTTTTTATAGTCTTTATGAGTTACCGTGAGTATTTAAAAACCTACTGTTGTGTTAGTAATGTCTGGCTTCTAGGACACTTCCCTAGATCTCTCTGGGGGTGTCACATGATATTTAGTACTGTTATTTATCACCATTGTAAAATTAAAAAAAAAAAAATCTGAATCCTAAAACCTAACTGCCCCCAAAGGACTTGGATAAAGGATTCTGGATCTAATTTACATACTTGTTATAAAAAGAATAGCATATTCAAAGCTAAAACAAAATACTAAATTTGAGAGTGTTGAAAATCGTTAATATTTAGAATAATTCATTGTCAGGCAACATCTGTATCAAATAACAATCACCACATTCTTTTTATAGGATTGAGCAGTTAATCAGTGAATATGAAATTGAAAAAGCAGGACTTACTGAGAAAGCTAGCAGTGCTCGGAGCCAAGCCAGTAGTATCCAAAGTCAACTGGAAATCATTCAGTATGTGTGTCCTGGTGGTTTGAAATTGATAGTCATTTATCTTCATTTTATTTTTATCAATTTTTTGTTCTAAGAGCTTTTTAAAAATTACTTAATAATTGATTCTACAGGAAAGTAAAACTTTTCTAACATTGAAAGAAACAGAAAAGATTACTTAACATGTAGATAATACTTTATAACCATATTAGAAGTATTAGGGCAAGTATTTGGGCCTCTTGGGACGGGATGTTTTAGATATTGTCTACATTTCAACTGATAGGATAAGACAAACACACACTATATATGTGTGTGTGTATGTATAAATATACATAAATTATATATATATATACATATAAATAACTTTATAGTTTGAGCTCCTGTGTTGAAACTTTTTATATGGACATTTTCAGTCGTACACAAAGGTATAGTGAAAATTGTATAATGAACTCCTATGTATACATCACCTACCTTTAACAGTTAACATTTTTGAACTTAATCTTTTAATAAGCAGTTTTGGAAAATAAAAGACTATTGGCCTAATAATGCCATATTAAATAATTAGTGGAAGTATCTAAAAGCTAGAGAACCCTTAGGTATCACACTTATTCTTAGTCTGCTATTTGCTGTTATTCCCCTTTTAAACCCTTTTTAGAGAACAAGCAAGAAACCAAAATTCAATGTATATGCGTCAACTCAGTGACCTGGAATCTACTGTTTCTCAGCTACGTTCTGAATTAAGGGAAGCCAAAAGGATATATGAAGACAAAGTGAGTTTAGATTTTGCTGCTCTGCTTCCAGCGACTGTTATACACAGAATCAGTTATATAGTTTTTAATGGTTTATTTGAAAATGAGGAATCAAAGCAATCATTTAAAATTAAAAGCAGTTTATAAGATGGGTGCTCAATAGCTACATGTTAAATTACTATAGAAAAACAGTTTTTAAGTTGTTTGCTCAAATTAATTGATTCTTAGAAAAGTTTTTTGCATCCTTCGAGTAAGTTTCTAAAAAGTGAATAATAAGGCCATTTTAATTACTTTTACAAGGCTTAGCTTTAGCAGGTACTTTGGTACCAGCTGGTCTCCCCGACCACTGAACGTTTTGGGGCCTAACCTCCTCTCTTACTTCAGCTTCTCCTTGTTAATCATTGTGCGGCTAGCAAACTGAGTTCCCTTCAAGATTAGGCTGAATAAAAATAATTAGGAAGCTAAATCTTCATTTCTCATCACACAGTTCCTATTAAAACTAGATATTAATATTTACTACAATATTCTGTTCTCTCCCTGTCTATAGCTAAAGACAAGCTATTCGTTATCATTATCAACCATTTTTCTGGAGCTTAGGTTTTTGTTAATTTCAAGGACACAAAGTAGTGTCCTGTTTTGTGAATGCCACCTTTCATCTCCAAAATGTCCTAGTCTGGAAGATAAATTCTACGTATAATCATCCTGCCTATAAGAGAACCTACAGTTCTAACCACTTGTAGTTAATTTCCTACTCCTTAGTTGATTGGGAAGAAATAGAGTATAAGGAAGCTGCCAGATTTTCTTTATAAAATAATCCAGTTCTACAGGGTAACAGTACAAGAAAAAAGCTCCTTATGGGAAGAAGCAATTGAATATTGCAGCACTAACTCCTCCAGATATTTTCCTGCCTTTGAGCAACCCCTCCTGTAATTACCACTGTCACCCATTTGCTGGCCACAGGAGGGGGCTGTTTCTCCTCGGTTCTCAACTTTAAAGACCTCAACTTTAATTCGTTGTGGCACGGCTGAAAGAAGAATGGAAAATTTAGACATGAATTTACTATAAAAGTCTAAACAATAAAGAGTAACATGAAACTATATAATCTCAGTTATGAGATTTGGATGCTCTACAGGGACTTTGAAACGTTTTTGATCACTACCCACAGCAAGAAATATAGTTTACCATATAATCTAGTACACACATACAGCTGAAGCACAGTTCACAAAACAATACTTACCCCTATTACTTAAGACGCTGGCTCTTTTCTGTTTTCTTCAGATACTGATTTGATGCTCACTAAGTTGACTTCGTTTTTCACTGCTGGGTTGCAGTGTAAATAACACTGCTCTCCAAGACCTCTTCCTTAGCTCTTGGCCTAGATTCTTGTATCAAGGTCATTTCAACAACAGCCACCTGGAAGCAGCCTTGAGGAACCTTAGACTTCTTAAAGGCTAAACCCAAGAAACAAAAGCCCAGAGAGAAATATTTGCTCTCTACTGCTTCTCTGAGGCCTGCTTTTTGTGTTCTAGCTTCTTTCCTCAGGGTGAACTTTTTTTGATAGCAGGAATATCGATCGAACCCATTCTGGGCAGATCAAGCCTACACAAAAGGCCTTGATCTCACCCTATAGGATGGTAATGATTTCAATACAGCGTGGGGTAGAAAGATGCTTTACTACTCAGGTTGAGTGGAGGTAGGCACCTTGGCCGAGCTGAGCACTGACGATCCAACAGTGAGAAAGGAAATAGGAGAGCTGCTGTACTATAGTACAGTACAATAACCAATATTCATCATACTCAAACCATTTTGAAAAGACTATTCATTGTTTATTGACAAATTAAACCCTTTGAAAAACCACGAAGTACTAAATAAAACTCAACTCATCTGTTTGTCTTACATAATTTGAAATTGATATAGCTTTCCATTTGTAATGTTGCTCGGAAAGATGACCCCTTCATAAGCTATCACCCATTGCTAATCTGCACATGGTCTGATATATAGCATCATGCTGATCAACTCTAAATTTGGGCATGGTAGGAAATTTTAACAAATACTGACATCTAAACAATACAAAAATAGTTTTGGTTTTTATAAACGTCTATCTCTTTAGCATTCTAGAAGCATAAGCATCCAGATGAATGACTGCAAACCTTTTATATGAGTGTTTTGAGGTCATATCGATACAAACATAATACTAAAATCATTGTCTTACTTTGCTCTAATGTAAACAATGGATCACCAAGAATTTCGACAGTCTTAAACAGTCAACATTATTGGAAATAAGGGGGGCATATTAGTTTAATTAATTTTAATCCAGATCGTTGAGACTTATAATAAGCATATTGAACCTGAGTTGGCACCTAGATGATGGCTAACAAGGATCTCTTAACAGTAACTCCCTTTAGTGAAGGAACACTGAGAGATGATTACCCTGCCATGTAAATATAGATTTGAATATACTCCGACCTGAAAGGCATTAATAATACATGGCAGGGCTTCCCTGGTGGCGCAGTGGTTGAGAGTCCGCCTGCCGATGCAGGGGACACGGGTTCGTGCCCCGGTCCGGGAGGATCCCACATGCCGCGGAGCGGCTGGGCCCGTGAGCCATGGCCGCTGAGCCTGCGCGTCCGGAGCCTGTGCTCCGCCACGGGAGAGGCCACAGCAGTGAGAGGCCAGCGTACCACACACACACAAAAATAATAATAATAATACATGGCATAACTGAGCAAAGAAGATCAAGCAAGTTAACAAAAGTATTTCAGTTTGGGTTCATGAAAAATTCTATTGTTAGAAATGTTTTTGTTGTAATAAATCTAATATAGAATTTTTAAAGACAGATTCTTTTGTTAATTTCTTTTATTTTTCATGTACCTTGACTTTACATTGCTAAAGCCTATTAAAACTTTAAAATATATTTTATTTTCCACTGCTTCAGTGCACATTTTCGTATATCCTGTCCAAATAACAATAAGGAAAAAATACTTAAAAGCTATGATTAAAAGTGAGGTTTGTGAGAAAAGAGACTTATAAGGGTATGTTGATATTATACATCAACATATTTTATGAGAGGCAGGCAGTATTACTATTTTCTCCTGAGGTCAGATTCCTTCAGAAAAAAAGTATTTATTATTTTTAAAAAACTGATGACAGGTCTGAACAAAACTTTCCCAACTAAAATGCATAAGTTTAGAGAAAACTTGTTTAGGAGGGCAGTGTTTCTCTTCAGATCATATTGATGAAAATAGAAATTGTGTTTCAAAGAACATTTTAGACGTAGCCTTCAGACATACAAAAGTGTTTTACTGTAATGTTTTTTCTATTCTTCTCTTTCCATTTTAGGAGAACCTCCAGAATTCCCCTTTACGAAATTGGACCAGTAGAAGCTGTCACTATTGGCTCTGTAGATTTGGCTTTACTCTTAACTTTCGCTTTTTGACAACAAAAATATCTCATGATCTTGATTCTAAGTTTATTTTTCCTACTTTGAAAGCATTTGGGGCTGAATTTCATACTCAAAAAGTAAAGATTTAGTAGCACTGGCTGGAGCTATCTACTGTGCGGGAAGATTCTGTGCAAACCTCTTTGCATAGTTCTGCCAATGCACCTCCATGCTCACCTGCAGCATCCCTTATTACCCCATAACTGTGTCTTTTTGAGCACAGAAAACAAAAGATACAATTTGGCATGATTGGTGATACCTAAAATCACTGTAAGATTAGAATGAGGTCCCAGTACCGATTTGTCCAGTGATCCAAAACAAAAAGTAGATTCATAGATGGTGAAAGGGAAAACCAGTGCTGCTATTTACAAAGAAAAAGAAAAAACCTTTACTATATCTCAGATGTCAGTATTTATTCTGGACATTTTAAAAGGCTTTTCTTTATAGTGTTTTTAACAGCGGTTTGTATCAGCTCAGCTGCTACTTCAATGGTTTTCCCTTTCACTCTCCATTTATCTTTTTGAATGATTAATTAATATAAATATTTTTACTCTAAAAAGTGAAAGGTAAAAGCAGAGCTATAGCAGTTGAGTCAGTACTGACAACTACAAAACAAGTGTTCCTGCAGGGGTCTGGAGGAACTTCTGATACTTAGAAAGTTACGAGTTGACTCTTTTTCTTTTCTTTTTAAAATTTTGGCCTCACAGATTTTAACATCAAATGGTTACCCAGGATTTCTTAAAAAGTGAAAACAAACATAAAATAGCAAGTCTTAATTGAAGCTTTTAAAGCGCATATACAAATACTTTGCTCAAAGACAGAAACACCAGACTAGGAGTAGAAGATGTTTGTTTTAGTCATATGAGTAACTTTTCAAGTGGAAAGTGTTCTTGTTAAATTTATAGCTCAGAATATGGTTCCTTTGACCATATTTTGTTTCCAAAGACAGGTGGAAAAGATGGAATTTCAGCTTCATTAATACTGTTCTTCTTGTGTTAAAAAGTATTAGTAGCAGAATTGAAAGGAATTTAAAAGATCATCTAGAATACTCTTTTCAGATTATTGGTGAAAAATGTATAATTTAGACTCAAATTATAGACTCAGAGAGCTTATGTGACAGAAGCTGGTTCAGAACCCAAGGTGTTTGACTCTTAGTAAGATCACATTTCCTGTCTGATCACATTTGTCTACCCAAAGTGAAAGTTTATGGGTTTTTTCCTAACTATTCCTACTGTCTTTACTAAGTGTGCTGAGTTAGTCTTTCCCAATAATAAAAGAGCTGAAGAGGTTATATCAACTGACATTATTCATTCGTTTATCTTAGGAAGCTACTTGTGCCACAGAGGGTGAATTGTTGTAGGGCTTTTTTCTGTGTATGCCCCCAAAGGAGCACAAGAGTGAAAGTACTTCTTTATAGGATTATGAGAATCTCTGAGCACATTTCAGTCGGTCACCTAATGTTTTATTTTATCTAATTCCTGTGAAATACTTTTTTTATAGATAACATGCAGTCAAATACAGAATCAGTTTTAAAATATATCCAATGTATATATTAAAATTTATATTCCAGTCCCTATAGGCTGTAATACTACTCTGTTGAATTTGAACCTGTTTGATAGTCCTGTATTAGTATTTTCTTAAGTCATGTATGTATGTAGATAAAGATATATATATATATATATATGTATATATATACACACACACACACAGATAACTTCTAAGTATTCATACTTACCATTTATCAAAGAGATAGTTGCATATATGTGTTTATATATAATGTGCTTAATAAGTGTGTGCTGAATTAATAAATGAAGATCTTAACTTAGTCCAGTTTAAAATAGTCATTAAGAAAAAGTTAGTCTTGCTCATATGTTCTTTAAGAAGGTTTAATCACAGTTGCGTCCAAACCAATCAATAAGTTTTATCCTTGACAGATTTGGAAGCCTGTTCAATAGATGCCTTAGCAGTAAGAAGGGATGTGTAACATTTATGCAGACATGAAAGATTTGTTATTACTGAAAAGTGGATGATGAAATATTATTGTAGGCATCACATTAAAGATCAGGGATTACTACATATCACTAAGTATCAGTAGTTTTTCATTATTTTAATATCTGTGTCTAAGTTATGAGTTTGTACAGCTGTGCCGGAATCTAAACCCAGAATCTACATTGTCTGAGACCTTAACCTTCTAGCCTGCACTGCACCTCCAGGTTAAGAGCTGTAGGGATGCTGTTAGCAGCTATGGCCCTTCTGGCATATGTCATAGAAATGCAGTCACACAGATGAAACAGCTGCCCGTCTGTAAGAGAAAAATACACCTATAACAATCCTTTAAAATTGGTATTCTTATCCCATTTTATAGTCATAGGAATTGAGGATTGTAATATAACTTCACTTATTCTTGCAAACTAGGGTGATTATATAATAATGACAGTAACTATAAACTTGTTGTTACCATTTATTCTTTTATATTCAATGCCTTTTATTACTGACACTGATATTCTGAAACAAAATCGCTCTAAGTATAACATAGTTAATTTATGTGGGCTCTGCAGAATGTTATTTATGCTACATCAAGCTTCCTTAAATACCAAATTATAGAACACATATTCACAGAAGATAAATCTTGAATCGTGTGAAAATGAGAGTGATGCATTACAGACCATGGCTTAACCCAACAGTACCAAGTATTTCATTTTGGTCAGTTTGTCTGGCTAAATTCTACATAGATCTTAAGTTTAGAAAACTTTGCAAAATACATCACAATAAACTTTATTTTTGCCCCCCAAATAATACCATTCCCCAACATAATACCATTTGTTTTCCAAAGACTCTATTTATTTTATATTACTCATTGACGTAGCCAGACTGATTTGTGCTTTCCTTTTAGATAGAAGAGCTGGAGAAGCAGTTAGTTCTTGCGAACTCAGAACTAATGGAAGCACGGACGGAACGTGATCAGTTCAGTGAGGAATCTGGAAATCTGGACGATAAACTTCAAAAGCTCTTGGCAAGTTGATGATTTGAAATATGAATGAGATTAATTCTGGGAAATTTTTACCACAATAGTTCACAAAACTAGTTTCATTTGTAAAATTACAAATTTTACAACATAGTTGTACATTTATACACAGCACAATATCCTAGACACTACTCAAGTTTTACATATAAAATATAGTATTCTATACTTTAAGCAGAACTGTTAGGGCTTAAAAGTTAGGTGAAGCTGATCTTCAAACACCCATAGTCTTTCTTTTTTTTTTTTTTTTTATATGACAGTTTATTGAGTATTTTTAAACAATTGTATTTTTTTCATTCCAGAAGTTCTATTTGCTTTTTTTTTTTTTTTAACATTTTTATTGGGGTATAATTGCTTTACAATGGTTTGTTAGTTTCTGCTTTATAACAAAGTGAATCAGTTATACATATACATATGTTCCCATATGTCTTCCCTCTTGCGTCTCCCTCCCTCCCACCCTCCCTATCCCACCCCTCCAGGCTGTCACAAAGCACCAAGCCAATATCCCTGTGCCATGTGGCTGCTTCCCACTTAGCTATCTACCTTACTACGTTTGTTAGTGTGTATATGCCCATGACTCTCTCTCGCCCTGTCACAGCTCACCCTTCCCCCTCCCCATAACCTCAAGTCCGTTCTCTAGGAGGTCTGCGTCTTTATTCCTGCTTTACCCCTAGGATCTTCATGACATTTTTTTTCTTAAATTCCATATATATGTGTTAGCATACGGTATTTGTCTTTTTCTTTCTGACTTACTTCACTCTGTATGACAGACTCTAGGTCTATCCACCTCATTACAAATAGCTCAATTTCGTTTCTTTTTATGGCTGAGTAATATTCCATTGTATATATGTGCCACATCTTCTTTATCCATTCATCCGATGATGGGCTCTTAGGTTGTTTCCATCTCCGGGCTATTGTAAATAGAGCTGCAATGAACATTTTGGTACATGACTCTTTTTGAATTTTGGTTTTCTCAGGGTATATGCCCAGTAGTGGGATTGCTGGGTCATATGGTAGTTCTATTTGTAGTTTTTTAAGGAACCTCCATACTGTTCTCCATAGTGGCTGAACCAATTCACATTCCCACCAGCAGTGCAAGAATGTTCCCTTTTCTCCACACCCTCTCCAGCATTTATTGTTTCTAGATTTTTTGATGATGGCCATTCTGACTGGTGTGAGATGATATCTCATTGTAGTTTTGATTTGCATTTCTCTAATGATTAATGATGTTGAGCATTCTTTCATGTGTCAAACACCCATAGTCTTTCAATTAGGTACTGTGTTCTGCTAAATTGAAATAATGTTGAGTGTTCATTTCAAAGCCAAACAACATCCAAAACACATACAAATTATGTATAAAGAAAATTTAAATGCAAGTTCAGGTAAAAAAAATTTTTTTAGAAGGAAAGAAACGAGGATTCTGAGAGTAGTGAACCAGATTCTGCCCTCTGTTTAGGGGTACGACAGGCTGAGAAGTTTAAGAAAGGAGACGTTAGTACCCCTTCGTGTGATATTTATTAGAGGTCCTATAGAATAGGGTTCTTTTCTCCCCACCCAACCTTATTCCAGGCTACAGCGCCCTCTGCTGGTAGAGGACAGGCCGACAGGGGGCTTGAAGAGCGTGCGGTAAAGGGAGAGCTGGCAACTGGGAGAGAAGCTCTAAACCTTGGGATGATCCTCACTTCTCTCCCTCCTATTGCGTGTATCCCAGTGTCCTCATATCTAATTTGAAAATCTTGGAGGTTAAATGTCTGAACCGTCCTCATAACCATCCCCTCCTTTTCATTCTTGCTGCCACTACCCATTCATCCAAGCCCCTCATCATACCTGCAGCGTGGCAGCATCTCCTCACTCGGTTCCTAAATCTAGTTTCTTCCCTCTTCCGTCCAGCCTGTATTCATCTTTCTAAACTATAGCTCTGATTGTGTCTCTCTTCCACTCAGAAATTACTCTCCCCATAAAGTCAGACTCCCTGCCTTTCAGTTATTATCTGGCCCCAGCTTACCTTTCCAGTCTCTTCTCTCCACATACACCCAGTGCTCCAAGCAAACCCCATGTGCGTCTTTCTAGTCCCTTCTTCCTAATCTCTGCATCTCCAAGCTGTTCTCAAGGTCCAACTTAGATGCCGTCTTGAAGCATTTGATCTCCTTTTCGATCATTTCTCTCTGCTGTTCATTAGCTCTGTCTCTTCAGTGAAAAGCCACTTCCAGTTATTTGTCCATTTATCTCTCTCTGGGTGAAAAGTTCTCTGAATATCTGTGTGTCTTTTTTTTCTCTTTCTCCGACTATGGCGTTTTTGCCAACAGTCAACACTCACTATGTGTTTCTTGAGTAACTGAAGAGGGAGGTATTCTATCCACAACCCAATTGCCCGTCCAATCCCAATACCAGACACTATTCTGCTATTTCTGAAGCAGTCAACCAAATTACTATTGCTGTCCCTTCAAACTTTTCTTTATTACAGGAGTACACTTGATGTGAAGCATAATGCCTTTGTTAGAAAATTCAAAACGTAACAGGATGATTTGTAGTTTCCTCTTCATTATATACTATTTGGGGTCTAGTCCATTGAGGTGTAATGCTAGAAATTACAAGTAAACAAAATGTTATTTTTCTAGGAAATATTGTTCTTTATCAAGCCATTAAAAGGGAATCAGATTCCAAAATCAAAGGCTTCTCAAATCACATAGCAACTCCAAAAATGATGTAAGGAAGGAAAATAAGAATTTTACTTTAATTATTTAATACTAGGGAAAAAGCTTACCTTCGTTTCTTGTAGGCTGATCTGCATAAACGAGAGAAGGAGCTGAGTCTCGAGAAGGAACAGAGTAAGCGTCTGTGGGACCGGGACACAGGCAACAGCATCACCATCGACCACCTGCGGCAGGAGCTGGACAACAGGAACATGGAGGTGCAGCGCCTGGAGGCCCTCCTCAAGGCCATGAAGAGCGAGTGTCAGGACCAGATGGAACGGCAGGTCAGGCAGGGCTGGGCGGCTCCTCCTTGGTCTCCCCCAAAGTAGGGTTGTGGATTCTGTGAGCAACTTATAAAAACCTGTTGTTTATGTCTATATTTTTGATGACTTGTTAAATTTAAAATGTTAAGCTTTATCTCGTTTTTGTCCATTGTTGTGTAATGAAACTCCCATCCAATTTTCCTTTTCATTTCCACCTAGAAATTGGTAACCTAGTAATTGCTTATTTCAGAAAAACATCAAACCATAGGGAGATCTGAGGAACAGCAGGGTTGAAGGTTTCCAACAGATTTTTTTTGTTTTTGTTTTTCCCCCGGAATTAAGGGGCAGGTTGGAGGGAAATAGAAAGGGCAGTTTGTCTTCAATCCTACCACACTCTCCACTATTGCCAGTGTTATGCTAACTTAACTTGGTGTGGAAGACATCCTCAGAGGAAACTTGCCAAGCTCCTCCCAAACGCTAGAAAACCACTCTAGAGGAGGAGCATTATTATTCAATTAAGGCCTCTCCACCTTGGTCTAATTAACACATGTCAGTCTATGGTCTCTATGAGGTTCTGACAGCAGAACAATTTGAGACACTGTCAGATTCATGATTTCACGTTGTTGAGCTAACTTGTCATATCTCGAGACCTCTGTCTGTCTGCCTAAATTCATGAAATTCTTCTTTAACAATCAGATGGCAGCAATTCAGGGAAAGAATGAAAGTCTCGAAAAAGTGTCCTCCTTGACTGCTCAGCTTGAATCCACCAAAGAGATGCTCCGCAAAGTCGTAGAAGAGCTGACAGCCAAGAAGTTGAGCCTGGAGAGCTCCGAGAGGACTGTGTTGGACCTGACAGCTTCGTTCCAGGAGAAGGAGAGAGCCATCGAGGCCACCAACTCGGAGATCATGAGGCTGCGCTCCCGGGTGGACTTGAAGCTGCAGGAGCTGCAGCATCTGAAGAATGAAGGGGCTCACCTCAGAAACGTGCAGACAGAATGCGAGGCCCTCAAGCTGCAGATGGCAGAGAAGGACAAAGTGGTCGAGATCCTGCGGCAACAGATTGAAAAGATGACGCAGCTGGTGGGCCAGCACGGACGGACGGCTGGCGCTATGCAAGTAGAGAAAGCCCAGCTGGAGAAAGAGATCAATGATAGGAGACTGGAGCTACAGGAAGTTAAGGTCTGTAGAGTGTTTTGTTGGTTTAGCTTCTGAAATATCTTTTTTCCCATGAGTAAGTATGACCTAATTGACTGGAAAGGGGTTTTGTAAGATGATTGTGGACACTCTGAAATTGTTTGAATGTATTTGTGTCAGTATGCATATATGTTTTTGTGAGAAAGTTTCCATACTTTTATCAGATTTCACAAGGAATGGCCCCAAAATGGTTCGGAACTGCTGACGGAAAAGAGAAAATCCAGCTTCTTCATGAAGCCTTTCCTTATCCCACAGTTTGAAGAAGTATTCTGTCCCTCTTCAAACAGACCTAAATTTGAACCCCATCTCTCACCACTCAATAACTGTAAAACACTGGACTGTTTGCTGAACGTTGGCTTCTGTGTCTGTAAACCAAAAAGCAAACAAAGAAAACAAAACCCCCAAAACCTATTGGGTTATTTGAGGCTTCCACGAGAAAATATGTATCAAGGATTTACTTAGCTTGGTTCCTGGCCTGTGGAAGATGTTTAGAAAATATTAGTTCTCTTCCCCCATTCCGTTCTCTCTCTTCTGAACCTTATCATACTGCATTTGTACCTGTTATAGCCTGGATCACATTCTGTATTGCACTGTGGTGTGTGTGTGTGCGTGTGCTTGTGTGTGTGTGTGTGTGTGTGTGTGTGTGTGTGTGTGTGTGTGTGTGTAAATAGCAATGTCTCCTCTTCCCTATAAGACTGCAGACTTCTTCAAGCAGGGTACACATCTTATTCATCTTTGTACCCCTGCCCCAGGACTTTGTGCCTTGCACCCAGCAGGTGCTCAGTAAATATTTATCAAAATTTAAAACTGTTGAACCAATTTTTAAAAAATTGATTTCCTAAGCTTTATGTTACCTGTATCTGCCACGGTAAGTAGTAGGAGACAAGTCACGTACAATTATTATTTTTCTTTTAGTTTTACTGAGATATAATTGACACAATACTGTATAAGTTTAAGGTATACAGCATAATGGCTTGATTTACATATATTGTGCAATGATTACCACAGTAAGTCAACATCCATCATCTCATATAGATACAAAAAAATTAAATAAAACAATGTTTCTTCCCTTATGATGAGAACTTTTAGGATCTACTCTCTTAGCAACTTTCAAATATACCATACAGCAGTATTAATTATAGTCATTATGTTGTACGGTACATCACTAGTGTAGTTATTTCTGTTATATCTGGAACGTTGTACCTTTTGACCACCTGATCCAATTTCCCCTCCCCATCCTTTCCCTGCCTCTGATAATCACAAATCTTTTTTTAATATTGATTTTCTTTTTTTTATAATTTATTTATTTGTTTATATTTTTGGCTGCATTGGGTCTTGTTGCTGTGCGCGGGCTTTCTCTAGTTGCGGTGAGCTGGGGCTGCTCTTCCTTGTAGTGCATGGGCTTCTCATTTCGGTGGCTTCTCTTGTTGCGGAGCACAGGCTCTAGGCACGCGGGCTTCAGTAGTTGTGGCATGCAGGCTCAGTAGTTGTGGCTCACAGGCTCTAGAACACAGGCTCAGCAGCTGTGGTCCACGGGCTCAGTTACTCTGTGGCATGCGGGATCCTCCTGGACCGGGGCTGTTCCTTGAACACATTACCCGTGCCTGGAGCTGTCCCCAGCCTGCCACATGCTTGCTCCTTTACCTCTTTGAGGTTTCTGCTCATCACAGAAGCCTTTCCTGACCAACTGTGGCAGGGTCCCCAAGACCACTCACAGGGTGATCATTTACTAGGAGGACTCAAACAGTACTCAACAGATAGTCGTGCTCATGGATAGGATTTATTACAATGAAAGGATCTAAAACAAAATCAGCCAAGGGTAAAAGCACACGGAGGAAACCAGGCACAAGCTTCCAAAAGTCCTCTCTGGCAGTCACGCAGCATATGCTTAATTCCCCCAGCAACAAGTTGTGACAACATGTGTCAAATGTTGCCAACCAGAGAAGGTCATTAGAGACTCAGTCTGCAGGGTTTTTATACTGGGGGCTGGTCATTTAGGTACTCCTTACCGGACAGGTGAATACAGTCTTCCGAAAGGAAAACAGGTGTTCAGCATAAATCGTTTTGTTTGCAGAACAGTTTAGGCAGAGTGGGCCACTTTTATTAGTTAGACTGGTGGGAACCCTCTCAAAATCCTGGCTGTTGGAACAGCCAACAGCCAGCCTGCCTAGCAGGCTTTCCTCAGGGTAGCAGTCAGGCTCTCTTCCACGTACCAACTTAGCTCACGAGCAGCCCCCTCCCTGTGTTCATTCTCTACCCTCTCACCTTTTTAATTATTTTTTGTCCTCGTTATCTGGCTATTAAATATTGTTTCATCTGTCTCCTCTCACTGGAATGTAAAGCCCCACGAGGGCGAGGACGCTGTTTGATTACTGCTGTACACGGCCAGGGCAGGGGAAGCCTCGCAGGTGAGGTGTTTTGGGAGTAAAACAAGGAGGTGCTCACCTAGGGCCTCCCCTACCTCCCCTGCTACGCTATCCCCAACAGATAACGTGGAGCCTGGCACAAAGTAGGTGCTGGTGTTCAATCCCTTTTTTTGAATGAATGAGTACAAAGAATAGGAATCATGAAGGGTTGCGGTCAGTGATACTGAGAATTAACATCTAAGGTTAAAAGGAAGTCAAATATTCCTTTTGTTTTCCAGCTTACTATTGCTGCTTTATATTTTATTTTTTTAGTTCTTACTCTGTCCTTTGTGTTTATCCCTATATTTAGATTTTGAAAGATAAAAAAGATGCAAAGATACGGGAGCTTGAAGCCAGAGTGAGTGACCTGGAGCTGGAAAATGTGAAGCTGGTGAATGCAGGCTCTGAGCGGCTCCGTGCAGTGAAGGACATCACACAAGAGAGAGATCGTTTATTAAGTGAGGTGAAAGCTAGTAGGAATGAGTTAAACAGTCTTACAGGTATGTTACTCCAATTCAAATTCTGCTAAAAAATAGGAGTGCTATCAGTGAAGTTCAATGAGGATCCTGGGACTATGTGAAAGAATGGTTCCTCATCCCAATTACAAACATGGATAATTATGCTGTCCCAGTGGACACCTGAAATCCTGATGCTTCTCCTTGAAGCCCTCCCACAGCTTGCACTTATTAACCACTAACTTTAGTCAGTCTTCAGTGTCCATAAAATTCTTCACTGAGTTTCCAAGAGGAGGGTGAGGGAAGCGGAAACCTCGAGTCCTTTGAGTCAGATAGCTTGATTAGATGTTTAATAACGAAGCAACACATGTAAACAGACTTATGCAAATTTCTTGAAACAGAAAAATCCAAGGCCTTAAATTTTAAAAGGAAATACTCCTAGTTCACCAATAGTATGGTATAGGTATTATCTACTTCTCATACACACACACACGCACACGCACACACACACACACACACACACACACACACACGCACACACGCATACATCTGCGATTCCTGAACACTTACTATGCCAGATGCTGAGACAGGCCCTAGAAACAACAGTGAGGCTCCTGGCTAGTTGAGAACCAGACCCGTATAGAACAGGTTACAGTACAGTGGGTGAGGCACAGTGGCCGTGTGCCGGCTGCACATGTGGCAGAGGATAGAGAATCAGCCTCCTGTAGGAGGGAACATCTGTACTGGGCTTGATGGAGAAAAAGGAATTTGGCAGGTGAAAAAGAGGTAGAAGGGCAATCCAGGCAGAGAGAACATTATGGGCAGAAGCATGAAGGCATAAAATAACATAATGTGACCTCAGAAGTATTTACGGAAGTAAAAATACAAAGGAATGAGGACTAAGAAATGAAGCAGACAGTGTGGAGCCAGCAAAAGATATTAAGTAAGAGATTGTTGTCATCAAATTTACATGTTAGAAGGACATTGTCGGCAGGTAAAGAGAGAAAGGCAAGCCTAAAGGAACAGAGGCCACCCAGTTAAGGAGGGTTTTGCTGTAGTCCCAGGGAAAGGTGATGATAACTTGAACTGAGGCAGTGGCAGTGAGAAGGAGAGGAGAGGGAAGAATTAAGAATATTTTTGGAGATTGGAGGGACTGTGTATGTGTTTCAGGTATTAAATTTGCAGTATTGGGAGAACAATGATACCAGCAGCTGAGAGAAGGAAACCAGGAGGGGTTGGCTTGCGGGCAGGAGGGTGAGACGCAGTCAGTGTGATACCGTTGGTCTGGGGGCACCAGGACATCCACGTGGAAGTGTCTGGTTAGACAGAGTTAGATCTTAGCAGAGAGGTCTTGGTTCTGTTTGTTCCCTATATATGTAAATCTATCTATCATATATAAATAGATAAATATAAATAAATAGATACTTGAATAAGTGTATGTGTGTATATGTGTGTGTGTGGGGGTGGGTGTGTGTGTATTCTTATGTATGAACAATGAATGCTGGGTATTTTGATAGTTACTGGAGATAAAAAATCAGATAAGACACATGGCGGCCTCAGGTTACTTACCATGTGGTGGACATTTCATCTACCTCCAGCTGGAGGTTAAATCTGTTGTGGTAGATATGATTATCCAAGAAGGTTTAAGATGAAATAGATGTGAGCCAATTATACTGGCTGGGAAAAAGCAGTAAATAATAAGTGGGTAAAGGAGGAAGATCCACCCAAGCAGATTAAAAAGAGTCAGATGCCTGGAAATGTGTATGTACATCTAATTTTTGTAACAAATGATGTAACTAGATGGAATCTCTTTCAGCTCTAAAATTCTATGATCATTAATTACAAATACAATATACTTTATAACAATGGAGTAGAAAAAATTAATCAACTATTATTGATTATCACGTTGTACAGAGGACTATGAAGTCTTAAAAAGGAATTTTCGAAACAAAAGTGAAGAAATGGAAACTACTACAAATAAGCTGAAAATGCAATTAAAATCTGCACAGTCTGAGCTAGAACAAACAAGAAATACATTAAAGTCAATGGAAGGATCTGATGGTCACGGTATGCTTTAGTAGCTTTTTTCCTTTTGTTTTTAATTCCCTTGGTCTAGATTTATTAAAACACAAACCTAGATACATTGCCTTTCACCTCTTCACAGGGCAGCATGCTGTGAGAGACATACAACAATAGGTAAATAGGTATCACTGGTGCGTGTTATATAGCAGTAGTTCTCAGGTTTTTGTGGGTTTTTTTGAGGGAAATTGCCATTTACTTAATTTAATCTTTAAGTATCTGAATCTTTCTTTTTCTGTAGCTATTTCAATAATTTCTAACAGACCTCAATGTCCATAAATGCCAGTTAATTGTTTTTAAGGAAGTGTTGATATAAATACGGGTTACCAATAATTTTCATTCAACACCTTATTTTTCACACGTTTATTATCTACATAAACTGTGTACCTGTGGCTAATTGTCAGTTCCCAATTCCTTCTCTGAGATGAAGATGGGAGGGAGCCCTGGGAATTGAACTGCTAGGATGAGGGGTCCCTTCAACCACTTACCTGTTCCCTTTTCACCTTGCTGCCCATATTAATTCAGAGAGAGAAGGTTAGTTGCTGTTTCATATTATTCATATCATTGTTTGTATGGCTACTATATTAGCTGACTGTAAGAATAAATATTTAACTAAAGGCTACATTTTTTCTATTTCTCAGTATTTTTTCATGTTAAAAGGCTTACGTTTGTGCTTACTTCAACAGCACATATACCAAAATTGGAAAGATACTGAAGGAGATTCCCATGGCCCCTGCACAAAGATGGCACGCAAATTCTTGACGCGTCCATATTTTGTGCGGTTCTTGGAGATTCAGCTCTTTCTTCGCTGGTTAACACCAAGAAAATGGTGGGGCTTGGAGAGATCACTCCAGAGGCCCATCTGGGGTCTGTCCCCTCGTCCCCTCCACCAGACAGAGTCTCGTCCTCAGTGTATTCCAGGCCTCTCCACAACTGCCCCAGTCACATTACCATTGTTAAATTAACTAGGTAATCCTGTATTTGCTCTCGAATGCCTATTTTCATTGATTAAGATCACCTTAAAACAAAAACTTTATTAAGAAATTTACCTTTGAAGGCCAACCATGATCCACTTAATCAGACCAAAATTCTTCAAAGTGGTGAGCAAATGATGCCAGCCAATCAGTGTACTGTGCCTGTATTAACCCTGTCTTTGACAGTTTAGCTATAAGAACTGTATCTTATTAGGAAGAAGTCACACCTTTCATCCTCCAATAGTTTGCTTTTAAAGAATGGCACATTTTCTTTTTCTTGTTAACCTCTAAGCTCTAGCTGGACCTAACTCAAAGCAGTGGCATTTTCAAACCTCTTTTCTCAGCTGACTCCAAGAAACAACATAAGGTCTCTGACTTTGAATTTCCAAACAAGGATGAACTTTATTTATCTTTTCAGTGGCCTGCCATATCTTAAGTATTCAGTGCCTACTACCTGTCTAGAACATTCTCATCCTGTCATCAGTTTTAGTAAAATAATCACATATATGCTTGTATTGCCAGTTTGACTTCTGAAACAGCAGTGAGTTCCAAGCACATGACGGTAACCATGAGATTGGAAATTGAGTCGTTTGTGATATCACTGGGATCTTTTAAAAGATCACTAATAGTAGATGTCTTGCGTGGTATTTTATATATCAGTTTCTAGAAAAATTATTTTAGTAAAAATACTATATACATTTTTCATTTTATGACTGTATATATTTTGTGTGTATATATTTCCTATATGTGTAAGTATGAACTTGGTCAGCATTATTTATTACTGTTGGAGATACGGCAAATTATGATGGCCAGTGAAATTAATTCTAGCAAGGAATCACAAAACATCATCATTTATATACATTTCTGAGCTCAAAACCTCTGAGTAATTGCTGAAAATTGTTATATCCCAATATTGTGAAATCTGAAGACATTTTCTGTGAACACTTCTTTGAAACTGTCCAGGTGCCTTAGAGGAATCTTACCTGTCACCTTCTCATAATGTTTGACCATCAAATTATAGTCACCTCTCAAAATTTAGAAACTTTAGAAACTAAGATACAGTTTAGTTCCTTTTTTTCCAGCTATGAAAGTGGCAATGGGGATGCAAAAACAAATTACGGCTAAAAGAGGTCAGATAGATGCCCTTCAGAGCAAGATACAATTTTTAGAAGAGGCCATGGCAAATGCAAACAAGGTAAGTCTCTGTCCTTGGAATGGGGGAAGCCAATATGTTCACTCATTAGTAAACTACAACACAGAAGAAGGTGTAGCAGAGATACAAAGTACAATGGAAGAAAGACAAGAGTTTATTCCTGACAGAGAGAATGAGGAGAAAGTTCCTGAAGGAACATTTGAGCAGGACCTTGAAAGAGCTAGTATTTTTTTTTTTTTTTGTAACTACTCTGGAATGAATTTTATTTTATTTTATTATTTTTTTCCTTGGTCCTCTTTTATTATTTTTTTGCATGTATCTATTCTTTTTTAAAAAATAAATTTATTTATTTATTTATTTATTTACTTTTGGCTGTGTTGGTTCTTCATTGCTGCACAGGGGCTTTCTCTAGCTGTGGCGAGCAGGGGCTACTCTTCGTTGCGGTGCACGGGCTTCTCACTGAGGTGGCTTCTCCTGTTGTGGAGCACAGGCTTAGTTTCCTGTTGTGGGCTCTAGGCATGTGGGCTTCAGTAGTTGTGGTGCACGGACTTAGTTGCTCCGCGGCATGTGGGATCTTCCCGGACCAGGGCTCAAACCCGTGTCCCCTTCATTGGCAGGTGGATTCTTAACCACTGTGCCACCAGGGAAGTCCCCATTTATCTATTCTTTTTCAGATTCTTTTCCTATTTTGGTTGTTACAGATTATTGAGCAGAGTTCCCTGTGCTATACAATAGGTCCTTGTTGGTTATCTATTGTACTTTAAATACAGCAGTGTGTATATGTCAATCCCAAACTCCCAATCTATCCCTCCCCACGACCCTTCTCCCCAGTAACCCTAAGTTCGTTCTCTAAGTCTGTGAGTCTGTTTCTGTTTTGTAAATAAGTTCATTTGTATCATTTCTTTAGATTCTGCATATAAGCGATATCATATGATATTTGTCTTTCTCTGTCTGACTTACTTAACTTAGTATGATAATCTCCAGGTCCATCCATGTTGCTGCAGATGGCATTATTTCATTCTTTTTTATGGCTGAGTAATATTCCATTGTATAGATGTACCACATCTTCTTTATCCATTCATCTGTCGATAGACATTTAGGTTGCTTCCATGTCCTGGCTATTATTAACAGTGCTGCAGTGAACATTGGGGCGCAGGTATCCTTTTGAACAATGATTTTCTTCGGATATATGCCCAGGAGCGAGATTGCTGGATCATATAGTAGCTCTACTTTTAGTTTTTTTTTTTCTTTTTTTTTTTTTGCACTACGCAGGCCTCCCACCGCTGCGGCCTCTCCCGTTGCGGAGCACAGGCTCCGGACGCGCAGGCCCAGCGGCCACAGCCCACTGGCCCAGCCGCTCCACGGCATGTGGGATCTTCCCAGACCGGGGCACAAACCCATGTCCCCTGCATTGGCAGGTGGACTCCCAACCACTGCACCACCAGGGAAGCCCTATTTTCAGTTTTTTAAGGAACCTCCATACTGTTCTCCATAGTGGCTGCACCAATTTACATTCCCACCAACAGTATAGGAGGGTTCTGTTTTCTCCACACCCTCTCCAGCATTTTATTGTTTGTAGATTTTTTGATGATGGCCATTCTGACTGGTGTGGGGTGATATCTCATTGTAGTTTTGATTTTTATTTCTCTAATAATTAGTGATGTTGAACATCTTTTCATGTGCCTCTTGGCCATCTGCATGTCCTCTCTGGAGAAATGTCTATTTAGGTCTTCTGCCCATTTTTTGATCGGGTTGTTTGTTTTTATGATATAAGCCGCATGAGCTGTTTGTAAATTTTGGAGACTAATCCTTTGTCGGTCACATCATTTGCAATATTTTCTCCCATTCTGTGGGTTGTTTTTTTTGTTTTGTTTGTGGTTTCCTTTGCTGTGCAAAAGCTTTTGAGTCTAGTTAGGTCTCATTTGTTTATTTTTGTTTTTATTTCCATTACTCTGGGAGATGGATCGAAAAAGATATTGCTGCAATTTATGTCAGAGTGTTCTTCCTATGTTTTCCTCTAGGAGTTTTATAGTGTCCGGTCTTACATTTAGGTCTTTAATCCATTTTGAGTTTATTTTTGCGTATAGTGTTAAAGAATGTTCTAATTTCATTTTTTTTACATGTAGCTGTCCAAGAGCTAATATTTTAACTGCAAGAAGTAGGCAGAAGGATATTCATGGTAGAGAGACGGAATGGTTATAAACAAAGCATATTCAGTTCTGCTGTAGTGCAACATATGTGTTCCTGAAATGACCACGCTATGCAAAATTGTGCCATAAAAGCCACCATGGGGCTTATCAGAGCAGTGGGATCAGCACCACACTAACGAACTTCATCAGTGACAAAAGGAAAACAGGAACCTAATGGAAATGGAAGCACTGTTTTACACATGTTAAATGGTTAAGAGATACATAAATACTACAATTAGGATGGCCCTTTATCTTAAAAAAGACTGGAAGTTTGCTTGTGCCTTGAAGAATGGCAGCATGGGAGTTGTTAAGAAGGGGTAGAAGGTGGGTTTCCTGTAACACAGGATGTGCGTGGACATAGCTCATAACCCACGGTAAACTGAGGGAGCTGATAGTTGTTTGAAGAGTGTGTATGTATGCTTTTTGTGTATTTCTGTGCAGCTCTGTTTAGCTGGGTGCTGTTTTCTGCCTTGACCCCGTATTTCTCATAAATGAAACTCTGCATAAGTAAATGTGAAATTTGTGTTATATTCAAATGTTCCCTGATAACATCAATCACTTTGGAACAAATTTGCACTTTTAGAAGAAGAGTTATAACAGAACTGACTGTAATGGAGATGAGAAGGTAAACAGCATAAGCAGAAAATAAGGGCAACTAAAATAATTGCTTTCCCCTTACCGAAAATGCTGAAATACTTTTTTTAGAATGAGGCTAAGTATTAACGAATATATACATACATTTGTGCATACCCCTCATCATATGGACTTATTTATTTCCTGTGCTTTTGTTCTTTCCCACTTTTTTCTCCCCTCCATTTCTTATCCTAAATTTGTTCTTTTCTTTTTCTTCTTCCATTATTTGCCTATTTGGAACCTAAAGCAGGGCTTATCCTCGTCCTCCCCAAGGGTACTTAAGGCAGTAAGAGGTTACTGCCTGCTGTCACCAGAAACACCTTCACCTAGTAAAGGAAGGTGTTCATCAAAGCTCGATGACATTCCTCTCAAACAGGAAGGAGGCAGCTTGAAAAATTAATCCTTCTTTCTTTCTCATCAGAAAAGGAAAAACTATTTGTATCCAAAATGTGTATTACAGTGGTGATACCTACTACCTTGTTTACATTAAACATTTTCTCTATGAAAAAAATATACATATAGAAAGAAATATAGACTCAGTAAGTTCAGGTTTATATCTTAACTTGATTACTATGCATTTGTTCTCTTCTACCCATTTCATGATGTATTTTAAAGGAATGAACTAATTTTAATGAAACTTTGTTAGATACCAAAGATTCTCCATAAGTTTATCAGTAAGCTCATTCTCATCACTGGATCACAGTGACTTTGAGGACAGGAACTGTGTGCCCTATTTCTTTTTATGCCAGAGGGTCTATAGTAGGCATTTGTGAAATGAATATTTAACCATTTGTGAAATTAATATTCAACCTTGAAACAAAATAGAAAACCCATAAAGATTTCAAATACGTGTGTCTTCTTTAAATCTCTTGTGTCATTTTAAAGAAGTTTCAATTTGATTTGGTATATGATTTCTCAATTCACCACAACACTGTCTCTTTTTATGACAGCACAGTTATTACATATTTCATAGGTTTTATCAAAGATTTAGTAAGCCTAGAAAGAAGTAATAAACTAGTAGTGATAAAAATGAGAGAGAACATGGTAACATAATTCTAGCAGCTCCCAACTCCAATCCATATACAGTTAAGCTATAGTTCAGATCTTTACATAATAGTTTTATATTTCCATCACATCTCAGCATCTACATCAGTATATTATTTCTGATATTTTCTCCTCTGTAATTGTAGGAAAAGCATTTGCTAAAAGAAGAAAAGACAAAATTAAGCCAGGAATTGAGTACTGTTGCAGCAGAGAAAAACAAGATGGCGGGAGAACTAGAAGTCCTACGATCTCAGGAACGCCGACGGAAAGAAAAGTTTGCTAATATGGAAGTTGCTCTTGATAAGGTGGTTATTAACTAAATATATAAAATAGTTATCAACTAAATAGTTATTAACCAAGTGGAATTGTTCTGAATGAAAAGTCCATGTTGATAGGAACCAAATCTGTCAAACTGTATTGTATCCCAGTCACCTCACACAAGAAAAAAACTGTATCCTGTACAGAAGGCTGAGCTTTAAAAACATAGTCATGATGCATACTTTTTACAAAATTATCTTTTTTCTGGCTAACAGGTCACAAGAGCAGTCAGATATAAGATGTAAGATGCTCCTGGTATCCTTTGTGACCTGAATAACTAAAAATACCACCAATCTAACTTACCATCAAAGAAGGACTTGAATACTAGGTAGAATACAGTCTGTTAATAATATCCATACATAGATAAAGTAATGCTAACGTCTGGCACTTTGTGGAGTTCAAAAAGTGCAGGTGGGGAGCTTCCCCGGTGGCACAGTGGTTAAGAATCTGCCTGCCAATACAAGGAAACAGGTACGAGCCCTGGCCCGGAAAGATCCCACATGCCACGGAGCAACTAAGCCCATGCGCCACAACTAGTGAGCCTGAGCTCTAGAGCCCACAAGCCACAACTACTGAGCCCACGTGCCACATCTACTGAAGCCTGCGCGCCTAGAGCCTGTGCTCTGCAACAACAGAAGCCACGACAGTGAGAAGCCCGCACACTGCAACGAAGAGTAGCCCCCGCTCACCGCAACTAGAGAAAGCCCACGCACAGCAATGATGACCCAACACAGCCAAAAATAAAATTAAAAAAAACAAATAAATTAATCAATTAAAAAAAAGAAAAAGTGCAGGTGAGGAACACAGCTTAAAGAATGAGAAGGATCAATGATGACACTGTATTTGTCATTGCCATTTATTGTAGAGAAGTAAATCTCTCTTTGTGTCCCCTGAAAACTCTGGAAGCCTAAAAATATACCAAGACTAGTCATTGATTCTTGAGAAATCAGAGCATTCATGGTGATAGAAAATGACCTGTGATCCCACCTATTTAAACTTAGGTCTTAGAACATGATATATTGACTCAATGAATTTCAGTTGTGGTTATTTTTATAGAAATGTTTTTACATTGCTAAAGCTGTTTGCTCATTTCATCCTTAGTTCATTCATTCTTCTGAGTGCCCTCCACATACTAAATGCCATGTAGATGCTGGGGCTATAGAGGATAAAGACATGGCCTCCAATTACTCTCAAGTTTTCTGAATAAAACATAAATAAATAGATAAATGTAATACAGTGTGCCAAGAACAGGGGCAGTTTCCTTGAAGAGATGGCAACTCTGCATTTATGCATTAATAAAATAAAATTGCATACAGAATGGAGGGTAAACCACATGTGGTGGCTTGATTGTAGGCATCTTTGCAGTTTGCAGAATGTCAAGATATAATACAGCATCAGGAACAAAACTCAGTGCACCTAAAACTTCAACACACTTTGGATGTAAAAGTAAGATCTTTTTTCATCAAAAATAGTAGTTTAAGCAAAAATTATGCCTTGGTTTGATATACTTTCATATATTCCCCATGTACTTGAGATACATTCAAGTGTACTTTTAACATTATCTAATATTAGCAATTATAAAATCTGTGCATTGTACAGATTATACCTATCCTTTTCATATATAGTAACAAATTGAAGCACCATGCTTTATGTTAAGTCTATACTGAATGAGGGAAACATAGAAGTACCTACCTTGGGGAACCAGAGGTTTGTGTACAGGAGGTCAAGTATGTTTGGCTTGTTTGGAAAATTTAAAAAATGATGTAATTTGCATGACAAAACATGTCTTCTTTAAAAATAGTAGATTTTTCCACTGGAGTATATGTCTGGCTTTCGAGTATATTTTAAAGTTGCAGACATACTTTAAAGTCTCAATACTGGATATTTTCACAGGCAGAAGCACTCCATAGTTGGAGAGGGTCTTTCTCAGTAGTATGTCAGAAGTAGTGTGGAGTGTTTGGCAAAGTTAGAAACCAACGTAGTAGCATCCCATCCAAGATATGTTTTCACATCTGGAATGATTTTATCCATCAGAAGTGTGAAGGCATCTTCCTAAGCCCATGATTAGTCCCCAAAGAGTGATATACACCCGAATCATCTTGCTTAATACTTTGGCTTAAAACTTTGTAGAAGTTCAACATGTAAGACTGAAATTATATTTGCAAAAATACATTTTGATTTCACAATTCTCACTGTAGGTTGACAGTTATTTTGGTCACATGTATATTGTCTTCCAGGAACTTAAGGGCCCTGGATACACCTCCAATTCTTCTGTGAAACCACGCCTTCTACAGCCATCTGCTGCCCAGTCTGCAGCCAGCTTCCTATCTCATGTAAGTAACTAGTCTTGTAGTCTAATCACACATGAAATCACACATGAAAATCAATTTCATTAGTTAATAGTCCTGTTGTACATATAGCAACAGGGTTGCTAGTAACCTACCAGTTATCCTGCTTATGCATTTAAATGAAAAGCATGCACTGCAAAATGAAAAAGTTGAAATGGACTATTTTCACACATATGAGTTATGTGCACTGATAAACTAGCTATCACCCAGCAAGTAACATTCTGTCAAACAAAAGAATATTATTAATATTAGAAGTTAACATGGTTCTCTCTGGAGACTGGAACTTGGAGGTGGGCAGAGGAAGGAAAGGAGACTGCTGCTTTTTGTTTTAAGTGTTATAAAATCATTTTACCTTTAAAACTATATGCACGTTACATTGATAAAAATTAAATTAAACCCCTCTCCCCATGAAGCAAACAACAAACACAACAAAGAACATTTGACCAGGAGTCATTGGGACTCAAGATGTGTCTCTAACTACTTTGTGTGACCTTGGAAACTGAGTTAAATATATTGTTCCTTTTCATCTCTAATGAGGAGTCTGGACTATAGATCATCTCTGGGGTTTTCTAGAAGATCAGCTCTGAAATTCCATGACTCTTCATTACCCAAAAGCCAGCCTAGTAGTTAGGCTCTTTAATACATAGACTGTACTTGATTATAAAGAATCTCATCCATCACTGAAAAAGTACTAGTCATAAGTCTATTAAATTTAACACTTTAATTGTAATTCTAACAGCAGTAATGAAGTGTATTATCTAAATAGAGTGTTAAGCATGTTTTATACAATTTCTTCCCTTAAAAATGTTTATTATATAATTTTACACGTTAAATGTAACATACATTCTTTGTTTTATTCACTGATGTGTTCCAAGCACCTGGAACAGTATCTAGCATGTGGTAGGTATTCAGTACATATTTGTCTAATCGGTGAATGAATTCATTGTAAAATATTGTGTTCAGGTTTTCATTGTTTCTACTGACAAGTCAGTTTTAAGTCTTGTTGTCGCTTTTTGGGAGGTACTTTTTTTCTCTAACCACTTTAAAGATTTTCTCTTTGTTTTGGTTTAAGCAGTTTGACTGTGATGTGCCTGTGTATAGTCTTCTTTGTATTTATCTTTCTTGGGGCTCACTGATCTTCCTGGATGTGTGGATTGATATCTTTCATTGATTTTGGAAAATTTTTATCTTTTATATTCTTGACTATTTTTTCTGCTCCATTCTCTTGTTTCCTTCTGTGACTTGTACTATTAAGTAACTTTATTTTTTAAATTGGTATGTGATAACTCCATTGTCTGAATCCCCTATGAACTTCTGACCATTGTTTCTCTTGGTTTCTGGTCATATTTTTGTCTGCTCTTTTTACTGCCTTTTTTTCAAGACTATTTTTTAGAGCAGTTTTAGATTCACACCAAAATTGAAAAGAAGATACAGAGATTTCCCTTATACTCCCTGCCCTCACACATGCACAGCCTCCCCATTATAAACATCATTCACCAGAATGATGTGTTATCAAGGGTGAACCTACATCGGCACATCATAATCACCCAAAGTCCATAGTTTACCTTGGGGTTTGCTCTTGGCGTGGTACATTCTATGGATTTGGACAAATGTTTATACATATGTCATAATTGACATATATCCATCATTATCATATCATACGAAGTATTTTCACTTTACTAAAAGTTCTGCCTCCCCCGCATCCACCCCTGGCAACCATTGATCTTTTTATTGTCTCCCAGTTTTACCTTTTCCAGAATGTCATTGAGTTGGAATCATACAGTATGTAGCCTCTTCAGATTGGCTTCTTTCACTTAGTAATATGTATTTAGGATTCCTCCATGTCTTTTCATGGCTTGATAGTTCATTTCTTTTTAGCACTGAATTTTCATTGTCTGGATGTACCACAGTTTATCTGTTCATCTACTAAAGGGCACCTTGGTTGCTTCCAAAGTTTGGTGATTGTGAATAAAGCTGCTATAAACATCCATGTGCAGGTTTTTGTGTGGACACGTTTTCAACTCCTTTGGGCAAATATCAAGAGCATGATTGCTGGGTCATATGGTAAGAATCTGTTTAGTTTTGTAAGAGACTACCAAACTGTCTTCCAAGGTGGCTGTACCATTTTACACTCCCACTAGCAGTGAATGAGAGTTCCTCTTGTTCCACAGCCTTGCCAGCATTTGGCAGAGATTATATAATCCAGTGGTTTCCTGAGAATGGGTGCATTTCATTCATTAAGTGTTTTAAAACCTTGCATGTCTGAAAATACCTTTATTCTTCACTTACATTTGATTGATGTGCAAAATGTTGTTGCTATTGTGCCATTTTGATTCCAGGGCTTTTGTACGTGACCTGTTTGTTTCTCAAAGATTTTAGAGTCTTTTCTTTACCTCTGGTATTCATTTCAGGGTGATCTCTGCTGAGGGTCTTTTTCCCTTCATTGTGCAGGCTCTTATGTTCTTTCTTCTCTGAAATTTTCTTGTGTCATTTATTTGATCATTTTCTTCCTTCATTTTTTCAGTTCTCTCTTTCTAGAATTCCTGTTAAGTCACCTATTAAGCCTTCTGGATTTATTCTCTAATCTCCTTTAATTTTGACTTCCAATTTCCATCTCCTCATATTTTATTCCCACCTTCTGGGAAAACTCCTCAACTCTATCTTCCAAACATCTATTGAATCTTTTTTCTGATATCATGTATTTTTAAAAATTTCCAGGAGGCTTTTCTTGTTTTTTAAATCTTCTTTTTATATAGGTTTATGTTCTTTTGTGGATGCAGTACTTCCTCATTTCCGTCTAAGGATATTAGTATCAGTTTTTCAGTAATTTCTTCTGTTACCTAAATTATTGCTGTTTCTTTAAATTCATTTTTTTTCTGTTTGTTTTGATGTCTGTCTTTCATGTTGGAGATTTTCCTTCACTGTTTGGCGATCATTGGCTCTCCATTCATATTTAAGACTGAGGCCCTAAAAAACCAATGAAAAGCACTTCGTAAGGTTCACAGGATTTGTTAGCTAGTAGATGGTTAGATATTACTTTTTAACCGAGGGATCCAAAAATGATCTTAGTTTTTTTTCTTGGTCCTGTTAATTCCCTTAAAGAGCGATTGTCTTACTACAGACTTGTAGATATAAATCTATCTGCCAGTATTCTGAGAGGTGAGTGAGGCAGGGAATCTGGGGTATCTATATATCTGTAAATCTTACTTTATGCTTATATTTTCAGTTTGCAACCTTCCTCCTGCCATGCCAGATATCCTTTTGGAGCCTAAAGTCCTTTGGTTCAATCTCACCCAGAGATTAAGCCTCTAAATGTATTTAGGGGAAAAGAACGAATTATTACCTGACTCCGTGGGGAGGACATCTGGTATTCTCACAGCTTCTACCATAAATTTTTAGCCAGTCCTCCCATTTTGCTGCCCTGTCCCTTACCCTGGCCTTCCTTTCCTCTTTATCCTTGTTAATTTCTTTAGTGTCATTTTAGTGGGGCTTCAGATAGAGCAAAAATAAATGCCAAGTCTTATGTTTAAAAGCAGAATATCTCTATGTGCATTGTTCTCCATTGCCCCTTCATTTATCTCGTTTCATTTTAGTCTTCTTGTTCCATGATTCTAATAATAGTCATTACTTACTGAACACCAGGCACTGTGCAGCATACTTTCTATAGATTATATAATGTATTCCTCACAACCACCCGCACGAGGTAAGTGCTGTTATTATACTTATTTTACAGAGGAGGAAACTGAGGCTTGGAGAAGCTAAGTGACTTACAGAGTTCACACTCCAAAAACCCAGTTGTGCCAACACTTAACCAAGAGAGCCTGAGCCTAGAACCTGTCTCCTTAGCCAGTTATACTGTATTCATTCTCTACACCACACTGTTGAATGCTGTTTATAAACAAAATAAATGGATGATGACGTAAATAGATACTCTATCTGAACCAACAGTGTATTTCATTAGGTCTTTGTGGATGAATATTATACCATTTTGGAAGTACAAAGGCATTAAAAATTATCCAATTGATTGCCCTAGTTTTAACAGGTGAGAAAATGGTAGAACCAGAAAAATTATATTATGTGATTTGATCCAAGCTCAAACACCAAGAACATGTATATATGTATGTGTATCTAAATACATACCTACACAGACAGACACATACACACAAATAATTGGTAGCTTGACATAGAAGATTTTAGATGAAAGTTTCAGGTAAAGGCTATTGTAGCATATAAAAATAAAAGATTTCCAGGCTCATATAATTTATTTTGTTTATATATCAGACTCTGTACACATGCACTGTAATTTGTGCTAGCTGTGCTTGATCTTTGTTGTTGAAGTACCCATGATGTGAGCAAGATTTTCAGCAAGACTTTGTAACTTTTGTCTTATTTCCTACTCACCCATTTTTAGTATACAATATAAAAAAATATATATATATTCTAAACAGTATATTTTTATTCCATTTTTATTACCGCCTTCTGACAGGAACATAAGTATTATAGGAGATGGATTTGGTCAGACGTTCTCAAAATAGAGTAGTCTAACTCAAACTGAATGAGATCAAGCTTTTATTTTTAGCTTTTACATTCATCTTCTATCTTTGGAAAATGGAGCTAGGAGGAGTTGAGAAGCACACATTCTCCCTAGACATTACTTATCTTACATTATAACTCATAAGTTTGCCTGTAATGCACTCAAGGCCATTAGAGAGAACAGTATTTGGGGAAGATGGAGGTACATTAGAGATATAATTTGCAAGGTATTTTGGAAACAAATTTAACATAAAATAATTTCAGAGTCAAAATGTAATAGGAAGCTAATCAAATCACAAAACAAACCTTAAGTTTAACAACAACAGTATAAGCTTATATTCTTCCCTTGAAACCAAAAAAGCTTGTAGAAGTTTTAACCTGAAAATGTATGTCCCCTAGCAATAGGCTTAATGTGTATCCTAAGGGTCAGAGATTGGAGTGGGAGAGAGCAAGATTCTTTGACGGGCTCCAGTAACTTCAGGAAGAGCTTATATGTAGCTATTTCTTTACCAGCCAGACAGGAGTCATATGTAAAGAATGTTTTTAAATTGTTCATTTCCTAGCTATTTTCTAATTTTTAAAAGTGTATTTTTCTCATGTTATAAATCAAAATATGTTCCATATGAATCAAACAGCATACAAAAGTATTAAAAATGAATCAGTGAAAGCATTACAAGATTTATAAACATTAAAAGGAACGATTGGGACTTCCCTGGTGACACAGAGGTTAAGAATCCACCTGCCAATGCAAGGGACATGGGTTCAAGCCCTGGTCTGGGAAGATCCCATGTGCCGCAGACCAACTAAGCCTGTGTGCCACAACTACTGAGCCCGCTTGCCTAGAGCCCGTGCTCTGCAACAAGAGAAGCCACCGCAATGAGAAGCCCGCGCACCGCAATGAAGGTTAGCCCCCGCTCGCCACAACTAAAGAAAGCCTGCACACAGCAACAAAGACCCAACACAGCCAAAAATAAATAATAAATTAACTAATTAATTTTAAAAAGGAACGATTGATTATTTTGAGTAAATAAAACTTAAATCACAAAACCACCATAAACAAAATCAAAACACAAACTAGAAAAATATTTCTAATAAATAAAGGGTTAATGTGTATAATATAGAGAGTTTTTACATACCCAGATGAAGATAGCATATACTCTAAAAGAAAAGTGTACTAAAGATATGGATACAAAATTCACATAAGAAATGCATATAGTCAATAAACATGAAAAATGTTCAAACTCATTTATAAACAAATAATAATTACTGCATATTAAAGCAAAAAAAACTAACAATTTTGCATATAAAATGGTCAAATGGTAACGGGAAGGGTGCAGCATAATGGCCACTCTTGTATCATACCTTACTGATAAAGATATAAATTGATATGATTTTGTCATTTTTGCTTCCAAAGTTCACTGTTTCTTTTTTTTTTTTTTTTTAAATTAATAGACTAATTTTTTAGGGTAGTTTTAGCAGAAACTAGAGAATTGAGCAGAAAGTTTAGAGAGCTCCCATAGACTCCCTTTGCCCTACCGCTCCCTCCCCCCAGTTTCTCCTATTACCAATATCTTGCATTAGTATGGTACGTTTGTTACAATTGATAAGCCAATATTGATACATTATTATTAACTAAAGTCTATAATTTACATTGGGGTTCACTCCTTGTATTGTACATTCTGTGGGTTTTGACATATGTATGATGGTATATATCGACCATTATAGTATTATACAAAATAGTTTCACTGCTCTAAAAATGCCCTGTGCTTCACCTGTTCATCTCTTCCCCCCCTTCCCCTGAACCCCTGGCAACCAGTGATCTTTTTACTCTCTTTGTAGTTTTGTCTTTTCCAGAATATCATATAATTGGAATCATATAGTATATAGTCTTTTCACATTGGCTTCTTTCACTTAGCAATATGCTTGCAAGATTCCTTCATATCTTTTCATCCCTTAGTAGCTAATTTCTTTTTCACTGAATAATATTCCATAGTATGGGTGTACCACAGTTTGTTTATCCATTCACCTGTTGAAGGATATCTTGATTGCTTCCAAGTTTTGGCAGATTATGAATAAATCTATGTGCAGATAAACATCTATGTGCAGGTTTTGCACAGACATAAGTTTTCAACTCTGTTAGGTAAATACTACAGAGCATGATTGCTGCATTGTATAGTAAGAGCATGTTTAGTTTTGTAAGAAACAATGAAACTGTCTTCCAAAGAGGCTGTACCATTTTGTAATCTCACCAGCAGTGAATAAGAGTTCCTGTTGCTCCCCATCCTTGACAACATTTGGTGTTGTCAGTGTTTGGATTTTAGCCATTCTAATAGGAGTGTGGTGTAGTATGATATCTTGTTGTTTGACTTTGAAATTCCTTAATGAAATACAATGTTGAGCCTATTTTCATATGTTTATTTACCATATACATATTTTCTATGGTGAGATGTCTGTTCCAAACTTCTACCCATTTTTTAAATGGGCATTTAAAATTTTTTCTTATTGTTGAATTTTAAGAGGTTCTTTTTTGGGGTGTATTTTAGTTACCAGTCTTTTATCAGTTATCTGTTTTGAAAAGATTTTCTGCCAGTCTGTGGTTTATATTTCCATTTTTTAAACATTGTCTTTCACAAAGAAAAGTTTTTAAAGTTAATAAAGTACAATTTACTGATGTTTTTCTTTCATGGATCATGCTTTTGATGTTGTATCTAAAAAGTCATCACTAAACCTAAGGTCATCTAAATTTTCTCCTATATTATCCTCTAGGAGTTTTATAGTCTGGAATTTTACATTTAGGTCTGTGATTCACTTTGAGTTAATTTTTGTGGAGGATATAAGGTCTGCATCTAGATTCATTTTTTTCCGCATGTGGATGTCAAGTTTTTCCAGCACCACTAGTTGAAAATAGTGCCCTTTCTCTATTGAATTACCTTTGCTCTTTTGTTGAAGATCAGTTGGCTATATTTGTGTGGGACTGTTTCTGGGATCTTTATTTTATTCTGTTCCATCAGTCTATTTGTCTGTTCTTTTACCAGTACCACACTGTCTTATTACAGTAAATCTTGAACTTGGATAGTGTCAGTTCTCCAACTTTGTTCACCTTCACTATTGTCTTAACTCTTCTGGGGTTTTTGCCTTCCCATATAAACATTAAAATCAGTTTGTCAATATCAACAAAATTTAAAGAATTATTGGGGTTTTGATTAAGATTGTATTTAATTCATAAATCAGGTTGGAAAAAACTGATATCTTAACAATATTGGGTCTTCTTATCCATGAACATGGAATATCTCTCCATTTATTTAGCTCTTCTTTGATTTCTTACATCAGAATTTTTTAGTGTTACTCATGTAGATCTTGTACATATTTTGTTAGACTTATACCTAAGAATTCTATATCTTTGGTACTAATGTGAATGGTATTGTGTTTTTAATTTTAAAATCCAATTGTTCATTGCTCTTATACAGCAATTAACTTTTGTATATTAACCTTGTTTCCTGACACCTTGCAATAATCTCTTATTTGTTCCGGGAGTTTTCTTGTTACTGTTGTTGATTCTTTGGGATTTTCTACATAGTGAATCATGTCATTTGTGAAGAAAGACAGTCATTTCTTCCTTTGCAAATCTGTACACTTTTTTTTCCTTTTTGTTCTTTTTATTTCATTAACTATGACTTCCAATATGATGTTGAACAGAAGTGATGAGAAGGGACATTCTTGCCTAGTTTTTTTTTTTTTTTTTTTTTTTTCAGTATGCGGGCCTCTCACTGCTGTGGCCTCTCCCGTTGTGGAGCACAGGCTCCGGATGCACAGGCTCAGCGGCCATGGCTCACGGGACCAGCCGCTCCACGGCATGTGGGATCTTCCCGGACCGGGTTACGAACCCGCGTCCCCTGCATCAGCAGGCGGACTCTCAACCACTGCGCCACCAGGGAAGCCCCTTGCCTAGTTTTTGACGTTAGCAAGATAGTATCTAGCTTCTCCCCATTAAGTGTGTTGTTAGCTGTAGGGTTTTTGTAGGTGTTCTTTATCAAATTGAGGAAGTTTCCCACTATTCCTAGTTTACTGAGAGGTTTTTCCCCTTTCAAGACTATAAATAATTATTTTTTAATTGAAATGTAGTTGATTTACAATATTGTGTTACTTTCAGATGTACAGCATAGTGATTCAGTATTTTTGAAGATTATATTCCATTATAGGTTGTTATAAGATAATGGGTATAATTCCCTCTGCTATACAGTATATCCTTGTTGCTTATCTATTTTACATATAGTAGTTAATCTCATACCCATGATTTGTCCCTTCCCCATCCCTCTCCTCTTTGGTAACCACAAGTTTGTTTTCTATATCTGTGAGTCTGTTTCTGTTCTGCATATATATTCATTTGTATTTTTAGATTTCACATATAAGTGATATCTTATGTGGAATCTAAACAATTTCTCTGTCTGACTTATTTCACTAAACATAATGTTCTCTATGTCCATCCACATTGCTGCAACTGGCAGTATTACAATTCCTTTTTATGGTTGAGTAGTATCCATTGTGTGTGTGTGTGTATATGTGTGTGTGTATATATATGCGTCACATCTTCTTAATCCAGTTGTCTGTTCATAGGCACTTGGGTTGCTTCCATGTCTTGGCTATTGTAAATATCACTTGCTGTGAGCATTGGGGTGCCCGTATCTTTTCAAATTAGTGTTTTTGTTTTTTCTGGATATTTACCCAGGAATGTAATTACTGGATCATATAGTAGTTCAATTTTTGGTTTTTTAAAGAACCTTCGTATTGTTATCCATAGTGGCTGCACCAATTTATGTTTCCACCAACAGTGTATGAGAGTTCCCTTTTCTTCACATCCTGGCCAACATTTGTTTTTGTGACTTTTTTTTTTTTTTTTTTGCTGCACTGCATGGCTTGCAGGATCTTAGTTCCCTAACCAGGGATTGAATCTGGGCCCGCAGTGAAAGCAGCAAGTGCTAACCCTGGACCACCAGGGAATTCTCTATTTGTACACTTTTTGATGATAGCCATTCTGACAGGTATGTGTTGATACCTCTTTGTGGCTTTGATTTGTATTTCTCTAATAATTAGTGATGTTGAGCATCTTTCCATTTGCCTGTTAGCCATCTGTATGTCTTCTTTGGAAAAATATCTATTCAAGACTTCTGCTCATTTTTTTGATTGGATTGTTTGTTTGATATTGAGTTATATGCTCTGTTTGTGTATTTTGGATATTAACCTCTTGTCAGTCATATAATTTGCAAATATGTTCTCCCACTCTGTAAGTAGTCTTTTCATTTTGTTGATGGAAAGTTTCCTCTGCTGTTCAAAAACTTTTAAATTTAATTAGGTCCCATTTGTTTATTTTTGCTTTTATTTCTTTTGTCTTAGGAGACTGATACAAGAAAATATGTCAAAGAATGTTCCACCTGTGTTCTCTTATGGGAGTTTTATTGTTTCAGGTTTTACGTTTAGGTCTTCAAACCATTTTGAGTTTATTTTTGTATATGGTGTGAGGAAATGTTCTAATCTCATTGTTTTACATGTGACTATCCAGTTTTCCCAGCATCACTTATTGAAGAAACTGTCTTTTCTCCACTGTATATTCTTGCCTCCTTTGTCATAGATTAATTGACTGAAGGTGCCTGGGTTTATTTCTGGGCTCTCCATTCTGTTCCATTGATCTATGTGTTTGTTTTTGTGCCAGTACTACACTATTTTGATTACTGTAGCTTTATAGGATAGTCTGAAGTCTGGGAGGGTTATACCTCCAGCTTTGTTCTTTTTTCTCAGGATTGCTTTGGCAATTTTGTGGTCCCATATAAATTTTAAGATTATTTGTTCTAGTTCTGTGAAGAATGTCATGGGGTATTTTGATAGGGATTGTGTTAAATCTGTAGATTGCTTTGGATAGTATGGCCATTTTAATAAGATTATTTCTTACAATCCAAGAGCATGAGATATCTTTCCATTTCTTTGAATCATCTTTAGTTTCCTTTATCAGTGTTTTATAGTTTTCAGAGTACAGTTCCTTCACATCCTTGGTTAAGTTTATTCCTAGGTATTTTATATTTTTGGATGCAATTTTAAGTGGGATTTTGTTTTACTTTCTCTTTCTGATATTTCATTATTAGTGTACAGGAATGGAACAGATTTCTGTATGTTAATCTTGTATCCTGCAACCTTGCTGAATTCATTTGTTCTAATAGTTTTTGGGTAGAGACTTTAGGGTTCTCTATATAGAGTATCACGTCATCTGCAAATGTTTTACCACTTCCCTTCCAATTTGGACACCTTTTATTTCTTTTTCTTGTCTGATAGCTGTGGCTAGGACTTCCACTACTGTGTTAAATGGAAGCAGCAAGAGCGGACATCCTTGTCTTGTTACTGAATTTAGTGGGAAGGCATTCAGCTTTTCACTGTTGAGTATTATGTTGGCTATGGGTTGGTTGTAAATGGCCTTTTGCTGAGATACTTTATCCTGGGTGGATATTGGATTTTGTTAGATACATTTTCTGCATCTATTAATTTAATCATGCGATTTTTCCTCTTTAGCCTGTTGATGGTGATAGATTATATTAATTGGTTTTTGAATGTTGAACTAGCTTTATATAACTGGGATAATTCCCACTTGATTGTGGGGTGTAGTTCTTAAAATTGTTGTATTATACTTAGTAATATTTTGTTGAATATTTTTATACGTATGTTCATGAGAGATATTAGTCTATAGTTTTCTTTTCTTCTAGTGTTTTTGGTTTTGGTATCAGGGTAATGCTGGTCTCATAGAATGACTTAGGAAATATTCTGTCTACATCTATTTTCTGGAAGAGATTGTAGAGAGTTGGTATAATCTTTTCCTTAAATGTTTGTTAGAGTTCAGCATTAAACCCATTTAGGCCTGGTGCTTTCTGTTTTGAAAGGTTATTAATTATTGATTTAATTTCTTTAATAGATATAGGCCTATTCAGATTCTCTATTTCTTCTTATGTAAGTTCTGACAGATTATGTCTTTCAGGGAATTGGTCCATTTCATCTAGGTTATCACATTTGTGGGTACAGAGTTGTTCATAATATTCCTTTATTATGTTTTTAATGTCCATGGGATCTGTGGTGATGTCACCTCTTTCTGATAGAAATTTTTGTATCCTCTCTTTTTTTCTTAGTTAGCTTGGCTAGAGACTTACTAATTTTATTGATCTTTAATAAAAAGCAGGTTTAAGTACCTGCTTTTGGGTCATTGATTAATCTCTATTGGTTTCCTCTTTTTAATTCCATTGATTTCAGCTTTAAATTTTATTTGTATTTTCTTTGCTTGCTTTGGATCTAATTTGCTCTTTTTTCCCCTAAATTCCCAAAGAAGCTTAGATTATTGGTTTTAGATCTTTCTTGTTTTCTAATATGTGCATTCAGTGCTATAAATTTCCCTCTAAGCCCCACTTTTGCTATATCACACACATTTTGGTAAGTTTCATTTTCATTTCATTCAAACTATTTTAAAATTTTTCTTGATATACCTTCTTTGACACATGTGTTATTTAGGACTGTGCTGTTTAATCTTCAATTATTTGGAGATTTTCCAGCTGTCCTTCTGTTACTGATTTCAAGTTCAGTTCTATTGTGTTCCTAGAGTAGATATTGTATGATTTTTATTCTTTAATAATTGTTAAGGTTTGTTTTATGGCCCCAAATTCATATCTTGGTGAATGTTCCATGTAAGTTTGAGAAGAATATGTATTCTGCTGTTTTTAGATGAATTAGTCTTTAGGTATCAATTGTATCCAGTTGGTTGATGGTGTTGTTAAGTTCAACTGTATCCTTACTGAATTTCTGCCTGCTGAATGTTTCCATTTTTGAAAGAAGGTTATTAAAGTCTCCAACTAATTGTGAATTCATCTATTTCTCCATGCAGTTCTGTCAGGTTTTGCCTCACATATTTTGATGTTCCACTGTTAAGTGCATACACATTAAGGATTATTACACCTTCTAAGAAAATTGACCTGTTTATCATTATGTAATGCCCTTCTTTATCCCTGATCGCTTTCCTTGCTCTAAAGTCTGCTCTGTCTGAAATTAATGCTACTCCAACTTTTTTTTAAATGAGGACCATTTTTAAAGTCTTTTAAAGAATTTATTACAATACTGCTTGTTTTTTATGTTTTTTTGGTTTTTTGACCACAAGGCATGTGAGATCTTAGCTCCCTGACCAGGGATCGAACCCACACCCCCTGCACTGGAAGGTGAAGTCCCAATTACTGGACCGCCAGAGAAGTCCCCCGATTTTTTAAAATTAGTGTTAGCATGGTGTAACTTTCTTCATCTCTTTGCTTTTTTTTAAATTGTTTTTTATTTTTGGCTGCATTTGGTCTTCATTGCTGCATGCGGGCTTTCTCTAGTTGCAGTGAGTGGGGGCTACTCCTTGTTGCGGCGCGTGGGCTTCTCATTGCGGTGGCTTCTCTTGTTGCAGAGCATGGGCTCTTGGCACATGGGCTTCAGTAGTTGTGGCACGCAGGCTCAGTATTTATGGCACGCAGGCTCAGTATTTATGGCTCGAGGGCTCTAGAGCACAGGCTCAGTAGTTGTGGTGCACGGGCTTAGTTTCTCCGTGGCATGTGGGATCTTCCCAGACCAGGGCTCGAACCTGTGTCCCCTGCATTGGCAGGCGGATTCTTAACCAGTGCACCACAGGGAAGTCCATCATCTCTTTACTCTTAATCTATATGTGCTTTTATATTTGAAGTGGGTTTATTGTAGACAATATTTGGGTCTTATTTTTTTTGATGCACGCTGACAATCTCTGTTTTTTAATTGGTATATTTAGACCATTAACATTTAAAGTGATTATTTATATAGCTGGATTAATATGTATCATATTTGTTACTGTTCTTTGTCATTGCCTTTGTTTTCTTTCCTATTTTTGTCTTTCACTCTTTTCCTGCTTTTTTTTTTAAATTGAGCATTTTGTAAGATTTTATTTTTCTCTCCTTTTGCACATCAATTATGGGTTTTTTTCTGCTTTTTTTAGTGGTTTTCCTAGAGTTTGCAATATACATTTACAGATAATACAGGTTCACTTTCATATAACACTATACTGTGTCATGGGTAGTACAAGTACCTGCTAACAACAAAATAGTACTAAGTTCTCTCTCCTGCCCCTTGTATCATTGTTGTCATTCATTTCACTTATACATAAGCATATATTAGTAATACATATCGTAATGTATATTATATTATATATTTTATTAATATATATGATGTACGTACCTAATTGAATACATTATTGCTATTATTGTTTGAACAAACTTCTGTTAGAGCAATTAAGAAAAAGTTTTGTTCTTTACTTTCACTTATTCCTTCTTTAATACTCTTCCTTTCTTTATGTAGTTCTGGGTTTCTGACCTTATAATTTTCCTTCTCTCTAAAGAACTTTTAACATTTCTTGCAAAGCAAGTCTACTGGCAAAAAATTCCCTCAATTTTTGTTTGAGAAAGTTGTTATTTCTCCTTCACTTTTGAAGGATAATTTTGCAGGATTCATAATTCTAGGTTGGTAGGTGCTTTTCTCTCAGTACTTTAAATATTTCACTCAACTCTCTTTTCGCATGCATACATGGTTTGAAGAGAAGTCTGATGTAATTCTTATCCTTGCTATTCTATAGGTAAGGTGTTTTTTTTCTTCTGGCTTCTTTAAAATCTTTCTTTTTTTTATTTTCTGCAGTTCAAATATAATATACTTATGCATAGTTTTTTTTTTTTTTTTTTTTTGGTGTTTATACTGCTTGGCATGTTCTCTTAGCTTCCTGTATCTGTGGCTTGGTATCTGTCAGTAATCTTGGAAAATTCTCAACTATTATCACTTCAAGTATTTCTTCTGTCTCTTTCTCTCTTTCTTCTCCTTCTGGTATCCCCATTATGGATGTTACACCTTTATAGTTGTCCCACAGTTCTATTTTCTGTTCTATTCTATCTTTTTCATGCTTTTTTCTCTTTGTATTTCAGCTTTAGAAGTTTCCATTGACATATCTTGAAGCTCATTGTTTCTTTTATTGGGCATGTCCAGCCTACTGATAAGTCCAACAAAGGCCTTTTTCATTTCTTTACAATGTTTTTTCTTTCTAGCATTTCCTTCTGATTCTATCTCAGAATTTTAATCTTTCTGCTTACATTACCCATCTGTTCTTACAAGTCATCCACTTTTTCCATTAGAACCTTTAGTATATTAATCATAGTTATTTTAAATTCCTAGTCTGATAATTCTAAAATATCTGCTGTATTTGAGTCTGGTTCTGATGCTTGCTCTGTCTCTTCAAACTGTGTTTTTTTGTCTTTTAGTATGCCTTGTACTTTTTTGTTGAAAGCTGGACATGATGTACTGGATAAAAAAAACCGAGATAAACAGACCTTTAGTGTGTGGTTTTGTGGGGTTTTTTTGCTAGGAGTTGGGCTGTGTTTACTGTTTGCTGTAGCTGTAGGTGTCAGAGGCTAAAATTTTCTCAGGTGTCCTTGTTTTTGTTTCCCCTCTTGTCTTTGGGTTTCCCTAGAGACTTTCTCTTAAGGCCTTTGACATGCAGTTATTTATGTTGTAGTCTCATTATTATACAGAAGGCTTATTGATGTCGTGGTGAGGTGTGTGTGTGGGGAACACTATATAGTCCTGTTATTAGGTCTGTCTTTTAGTGAGCCTATGCCCCTTGGGTGGGACTCTCCCAAGTTCTCAGTTTTGTTACCCCACTACCACGGTCATCTTTAGGTAAGACAGGAAGGCTAGGAGGAGTTGAGTTGGGTATTTCCCTTTCCCCAGGTTGATCAGGCTCTAGTAAAACCCAAGGTGTTTCACCTCTGGTTTGATATCAAGTGTCTCTTGAGGGCTGGATTTGTTAAGAAGAACAGAAGGCTCTGAGCATATTTCAAGATAGTTACTTTTCCCTTACTCCTGTCAGGAAACACAAAGGGATTTTTCTCCAGTCTTCATTCTGAGAACTGATGGGGCTCCTGGAGGTAAAGCTTACAAAAATGTGGTGGCCCTAACTTGGAGTTTTTAATTCTTAAGCTTGTTCACACTGAGCCTCTAGCACTTCATCAATTTAAGTTTTTCTACCCTTTACTGGCTTCAGTGGAGGATCTCTGCTCCTGGACTTCTGCTCCAGTAAGTTATAATTCTGTATATTTGCCTCCAGTTTTGAGAGTAGCAGTTTGGCCTGTGTCCTCAGTTCTCTGATGGATCTAAGGGGAGTTGATGATTATCAGTTTGTTAAGCTTTTTTCTTGTTGTGAGGAAAGAAGTGGTGACTTCTAAGCTCCTTACATATTGGATTGGACTGTTATGACTTTTCTAGATAATAGTTATCAGAAGTCCTAAAATTCCCTTTGATTCAGTAATATCATCTCTAGAAATTGATCTTGATAAAATAATGAGAGATAGGCACAAAGGTAAATGCATGAAGATATTCACTGAAGCATTATTTATAATAGCCAAAAATGGAAATAATACAACTGTCTAACAATAGGATATTGGTTTATAAAGGAAGGGAGCGAAGAAAAAAGAAAAGAAAGATAATGTCTCTACTTATATCAAGGGAGAGCATAAGTAACTAGAATGCACAGTTAACCCTTATGACATCTTCTTAGTGGCTCTATCCTAGTACTAACACATTATAATACTTTAAGTCTTATTACCTTTCTGGTCATTCTAGATCAGTAAATATGAAGCATATAAAATACTTCATGTGTTTCTATGCTAAAGGGAGAAGGAAGTGGAAACCAGCCTTTACTGAATACTTCCAATGTATACATTAAATGCTTCTCGTTCCTTATGCCATCCTTATAAAGTAAGAGTTATTTTCCTCATTTTTACAGATTAGGAGATGGAGATTAAAAGAAGCATTTCCCTTGTTATAATGAAATGATCTGTTTGTGCATTTGCCTCCCATATTAATCTGTATGGTCTCTGCAAGCAAGGACCAGTTACATTTGTCATTTTACATTAGTTCCTAAGAGTGTCTGGCACATAACAGATATCCTGCAAAGTCTGTTGGAGTGTGAAAGGTAACTTGTTCTACATCACATAGCCAGAGAATGGTAGTGGCCATGATTTAAAAGCCTGTGCTGTCTTCCACTGGTACCACACTGCCTCTCTATTCCCTATCACCTCCAGAATGGGTTAGGAAGTGGTACTGGCATTTGTGTTACTATCTCTTTAGTAGTTTTAAAGATTCCCAGGATACATTTGACTGATAAATCAATTCTTGTTTAATGCCTCTGAGTTTGTAGAGTAGTTGCCTTCATGTGATTTGTGAATTACTTTTAGTAATAACCAGACTGTAAGTATGGTGAGCTCAGGTGTTCAACTATATGATTTAATACTTGTCCATATTCTACAATTTTGTGATTTTATGATCCTAAACTTGGACAGCCCCTTACATACTGATAACGTTTCCTGATGAATATATCCAGTGAGAATTAGTCAGTGTATCACATTGGACAGATCATGGACTTTGAAGACAAGCAGATGATGTTTTTTTATCCCAGTTGTGCCATTTACCCCTTGTGTGATTTTGAGCAAGTTGTTTAACCTCTCTGTGCCTCAGTTTTCTCATTTCTAAAATGGAAATGATGATTTCTACCTTATTGGGTGGTTTGAAGATTAAAGTTTAAATGAGATAATATATTGAGTACTTGGTACATGGTAAACATTTGATAAATAGTGCCTCTATCAACTTATCTTGACAGTTGAAATGATGAGCCACATCTATGAGAGAAAGTTTGACTGGGACAGATATAGTCTTGAACTTGGTACTAAATACACAGAAAGGCAAATTACAGGACATGGAAGATGTGTATTATCAATAACGTGTGGAAAAGACCTGGGGAGCCTCAGCTGACTGCCTACTCAGTCTGAGTCAGCAGTATTATGTTGCAGCCAAAAAAGGTTTTAAGGATAGCACCCAGATCAAGGAAGGAGACAGTTCTCCTCCCTTCTGCTCTGGTCAGATTCTCCTTGATTTCTCTATTTCATTTCTGGGCATGAGCATTTAAGAGAATCATTGATTAACCAGAGTCTGTTAAAAAGAAGCACAACCGGGCTTCCCTGGTGGCGCAGTGGTTGAGAGTCTGCCTGCCAATGCAGGGGACACAGGTTCGTGCCCCGGTCCGGGAAGATCCCACATGCCGCGGAGCAGCTGGGCCCATGAGCCATGGCCGCTGAGCCTGCGCGTCCGGAGCCTGTGCTCCGCAACGGGAGAGGCCACCACAGTGAGAGGCCCGGGTACCGCCAAAAAAAAAAAAGAAGAAGAAGAAGCACAACCAAAGTGGTGAGAAATCATGAGACCATGCTACTTAAAAGAGTAGATGAATTGAGAAGATCTAGCCTGGAGAGTGTGTTAGAAAGTGTAGGTGGGGGAGGGGAGGTTGGCATGATAAAATAAGTATCCATTTCTAAAAGGTTATCATGTTAAATTGTTCCCTCATAACACTAGGAGATAAAACTATGACCAGGGATGGAAGTTGTATGGAGGAGATTCAGTTTAAGCCTTTCTTGCAAAGGATTAAAGCTATATGAAAATTAAACTGCCTTCCTTGGTTTTTGGTGATCAAGTAAATGCCAGATAAGTATATTGCTGGGATGCCCTAGAGAAAATTCATCATCACTTCTGACTGGAGATTGGACTAGAATTAAATGATCTTAAAGACCCTTCCAACTTTATATTTTTGTGATTTTATATACAAGCAAAGTATGGGTTATTTGAAATGCAGTGTATAAAGGCGGAGATGGTCGAACCAGTCCTTGCCTCTATGAAACTTACATTTTAATTGGAGGAACAACACAAATTTTAAAAGTTTTAAAGAGTATTAGGATGAAATCACAGTAAGAGAATATCATAGGGCTGATTATGATTAATTGTTAAGTTAATGTTAATTGAATACTTTTCAACCTTGTATGTTTTGTAAAGCACCAGTTACTCTCAAAGAACATGAGTGTCATGATCCTGGGAGTGGGGAAGGAAGCATATTTACATGTTTGTATGTTATTATACTGATAAGTTATAATAAATGTCAAGGGCTTAAAATTTTTAATGACAAAGCTTAGTAAGTAAACTTTCTAGTGGGCAGAATATATGAAGGTCCAGGTGTTATATTGATATTTCAAGGTTAGAACTAAAGTGACTGAATATTGCAATAGAATAAGGTTTTTGAAGTTTGTTTTTTTTTTTTTTTGCGGTACGCAGGCCTCTCACTGTTGTGGCCTCTCCCGTTGTGGAGCACAGGCTCCGGACGTGCAGGCTCAGCGGCCATGGCTCACGGGCCCAGCCTCTCCGCAGCATGTGGGATCTTCCCAGACCGAGGCACGAACCCGTGTCCCCTGCATTGGCAGGCAGAGTCCCAACCACTGCGCCACCAGGGAAGCCCTGGTTTTTGAAGTTTTATTCCACATTAGATATGATGTCCACCAGGGCTAGAACAGGAACAAAGCCAGTGTTTGTTTGGTGAAATTGGATCTGCTTAGAGACAAATGCTTTTATTTATGATTAAGAAACTTGTTCAGCATGTGTGTGATCAGCGGGTATATGGGAAATCTCTGTACCTAATACTCATTTTTGCTGTGAACTGCTCTCAAAAATAACGTCTATTAAAAATGGTTCAGGGCTTCCCTGGTGGCGCAGTGGTTGAGAGTCCGCCTGCCGATGCAGAGGACACGGGTTCATGCCCCAGTCTGGGAAGATCCTACATGCCGCGGAGTGGCTAGGCCCGTGAGCCATGGCCACTGAGCCTGTGCGTCCGGAGCCTGTGCTCCGCAACGGGAGAGGCCACAATAGTGAGAGGCCCGTGTACCGCAAAAAAACAAAAACAAAAAACAAACAAAAAAAAACAAACAAAAAAAATGGTTCACATCTTCATATATTTTAAATTAATGAAATCAAATTTCATAATTTAATGGAGTCTAATTTATGAAATTCTGAACTCATCATGGTAATTTCTAGGTAAGGTGACCATCAGTAAACTGGAAAGATCATAATTGCCACACATTCAGTTAGAACTCTTGACATCTTCAGCTGGATATTTTATGTGGTTTCTCAGTGGTGGTAGGAAGGGGTGGGGAATGTGAGGGTTATACCAGTAACATCAACACTTGGTTGACATGGACCCTAGAAAAGTAATGCCCAAAGAACAAAAATTTTGCAGTGTTCATCCTTCAGCAACCAGTCCGTGTGGCAGGTGTAACTCTGCCTTGGGACAGACACTTCTGGCTAAAATAGCTTGATGATGCTTGATGCCTCTCTAGCCATGAACATCCTCCAACTAAGTCCACCTGCTCACCAGGGCAACTTCTGACTAATGTTCGGTTTCCTCTCTTTTTGTGCCAATTGGGAACCTCTGTACTTTTTCTTATATTATAAATATTCATTGAGGAATACTATCTATTTGAAAATCTTTTTTATATTATTCTCCAGCTAACACAGTTTGAAAATACTGGATGTCTCTTTCCTCATCAGTAAAGTGTTGGGGGTAGATTGACTCATCGCTAGAGAGTTCCTTACTTGTAAAGTTCTGTAGTTTTATAAAATTAGTTCAGCCCTTAACAAAAGTATTGGAATTATTTTGCCTGGATGTAGTTGTAAATATTTAATGGCATGGTAAGATGTACATACCACATTGTTAAAGTTAAAAAATAAAAAAGGATTTAAAAATAGATGTGTATAGTTTGATCCTGTGTTTATATATATGTATAAATAGGTATACACACGTTTATAGATTAGATATAGCACTGTGTGGATTATTGATTGAATATTATTGATTATCCCTGAGTAGTAAGATTACAGGTTTTTTATTTCCTCTTCTTTCTCCTCCATAATTTCTGTTTACCAGTTGAATTAATTTTATAGTAGGAAATGGCATTTGAATCTGAAAAAAACAAAGTGTCCTTGTCTTGTAAATTGTTTTAATTCAGCACTCTACGAAACCTAATACAAAGGAAGATCCAACGAGGGACTTGAAACAGCTTCTCCAGGAGTTGAGAAGTGTGATCAATGAGGAGCCACCCGTGCGCCTGGGCAAGAGCGAGGAAGACGGGAGAGCACCATCTCTGGGGTTCTCCTATGTGGCTGTGTAAGACTGAGTGTACTTGACAGTGGGAAGGCTTCTCTAATCAGTGGGTGGCGATCACGGTGTCTATGTGGGACAGCTTCTGGGGGGTTGAAGTTTCAGTAACTTTGAGGGGTATCTGGACATTACCAGGGAAAACAAAAGTGGATGAGTTAGCAAAAGTAAAACACCTTGACATCAAGAGAAAATAATAGCAATAGTTTTCCTACTCAGAAATTAGTCAAGGCAACGTGTTACCCAAAGTTACATTCATACAGTAATTTATAGTTCCCAACAGATTTCACATTCATAATCTTATTTGATTGTCACAACAACTGTCTGTTTGAGACAAGATAGAGCAGGATTTATTTATCCCATTTTAAAAATGAGAAAAACACAAGTTCCAAAAGGTTGACTTACCTACAACCACACATGGTGAAGCTAAAGCTCAAACCCTGAGAACTGCATAACTCTCCAGGTATAAGCTAATCGGAAAGCTTTGGTTCTCTAGGCATTAAGTCTAGGCAATGACTTAAATTAATAAAAGTCGGATCCAAAAAAGGATTCAACCAGTCCACCAGCCACTGCCTGCACGTACCTGCAGAAATCAATGAGATCCTCATACTCTTTTCAAAAGTGTTTTAAATTTTTAATGTGTGCTATTATTAAATCAGCTTAGAGCATTTTAATATGGTATATACTATATTCTTAGCATTTTAATACTAATTATATGTTGCTAGTATTATAATAACCCATTGTAATTTTGTTTTCTGGTTATATGGCAAATATCTCAAAATAATACTTTCTGACATAATACTTTTATATAAACAATCTCCATTTTCTTAAGATGTTCAGTTAGTGTTTATTAACCTGAGGTAGCAAAATATTAATTGGATTTGTCTGTTTTTATTAATATTATTAATAGTAGTAGTAAAATATTAATAACAGTCCAGTTACCTAGCATAACATTGCATTCTCTGAATCACATGTTAGAAACATTCTATTGTCACTCCATCCAAGAATACTTATATGTGCAGGACACTTTCATTTTTTTAAAATGTTCTCAAGCATTTTATTTTTTCTCAGTTTTTTTTTATTGAAGTGTAGTTGATTTACAATGTTGTTAATTTCTGCTGTATAGCAAAGTGATTCAGTTATACACATATATGCATTCTTTTTTTAATATTCCTTTCCATTATGGTTTATTATGGGGTATTGAATATAGTTCTCTGTGCTATACAGTAGGACCTTGTTGTTTATCCATTCTGTATATAAAAGCTTACATCTGCTAACCCCAACCTCCCCCTCCATCACTCCCCCACACTCCCTCCCTCCTCGGCAACCACCAGTCTGTTCTCTATATGTCCGTGATTCTGTCTGTTTCATAGGTAGATTGATTTGAGTCATATGTTAGATTCCACATATAGGTGATATCATATGCTATTTGTCTTTCTCTTTCTGACTAGCTTCACTTAGTATGATAATCTCTAGTTGCATCCATGTTGCTACAAATGGCATTATTTTGTTCTTTTTTATGGCTGAGTAGTAGTCCATTGTATGTATATACCACATCTTCTTTATCCATTCGTCTGTCAATGAGCATTTAGGTTATTTCCGTGTCTTGGCTGTTGTGAAGAGCAGAGCACTTTCATTTTTGTCATAACTCTATAATATGCCTTCTAAGCCAGGGCAGTATTATTAAACTCATTTGACAGATGATTACATTTAGACAGATTAAGTTGCCTCCTTCTATGAGGCAAAGAGACAAAGTCAGAAGTAAACATTAGAGCCCCTGGCTTCCAGCACTAATCATTCCACAAGATTACCATGACTTCCCTGATCAAACTTCCATCACTTCAGCCACTAATGATGGGCTTGACTACATTGAACTGTATTCAACATGAATATATTTAGCCCCTGCCATTAGAGAGTTTATGTTAATTTGCTGTAATCCTACAAATGACCTTGTCATTTTAGGCTTTGGCACCAAAGCCAGAACTCAGCCTCAAGCTTTTAAGGGTTCAGGAACAAAAACATTTCTAAATTGACAAATTCCAGGGGTAGCACTTTGCAAAATTTGCTTGGAGGCCTAAATTCTACTGTTGTGCCTTAAAGAAGAGTTAAATACATCGGAGCAATTGATTATTCTAAAAATACATGGAATCTAGAAATTATTCTTTGTATAATTAACTGAGAGTTACATTTATCTATACAGAGATGATAGAATAAGAGATTGCATTACTGAATCAAGGCTGAGATTAGAGATATGCCATAGGTGAGAGGAATCTGAGATTCTGAATCTAATTAATTGTCCAGGAATTTTACATGTGACCAGGTAATTTGGGAAGTCTGGACAGTTCACATGAGAATTGATGGAAAGTTGTGATAGTGTTTAACTGAAACCAGAAAGGATTTCGGTGAAATGTACTAAAGTAATTTACTTTCTAGAAATCAACTTAATAGGCATTTTTTAAAAACACCTTTATAAGAGTATAATTGCTTTACAATGGTGTGTTAGTTTCTGCTTTATAACAAAGTGAATCAGTTATACATATACATATGTCCCCATATCTCTTCCCTCTTGCATCTCCCTCCCTCCCATCCTCCCTATCCCACCCCTCTAGGTGTTCACAAAGCACTGAGCTGATCTCCCTCTGCTATGCGGCTGCTTCCCACTAGCTATCTATTTTATGTTTGGTAGTGTATGTATGTCCATGCCACTCCCTCACTTTGTCCCAGCTTAACCTACCCCCTCCCCATACCCTCAAGTACATTCTCTAGTAGGTCTGCATCTTTATTCCCGTCTTGCCCCTAGGTTCTTCTGACCATTTTTTTTCTTTTTTCTTTTCTTTTTTTTTTAGATTCCATATATAAGTGTACGGTATGTGTTTTTCTCTTTCCGACTTACTTCACTGTATGACATCTCTAGGTCCATCCACCTCACTACAAATAACTCAGTTTCGTTCCTTTTTATGGCTGAGTAATATTCCATTGTATATATGTGCCACATCTTCTTTATCCATTCATTTGTTGATGGACACCTAGGTTGCTTCCATGTCCTGGCTATTGTAAATAGAGCTGCAATGAACATTTTGGTACATGACTCTTTTTGAATTATGGTTTTCTCAGGGTATATGCGCAGCAGTGGGATCGCTGGGTCGTATGGTAGTTCTATTTGTAGTTTTTTAAGGAACCTCCATACTGTTCTCCATAGTGGCTGTATCAATTTACATTCCCACTAACAGTGCAAGAGGGTTCCCTTTTCTCCACACCCTCTCCAGCATTTATTGTTTCTAGCTTTTTTGATAATGGCTGTTCTGGCTGGCATGAGGTGATACCTCACTGTATTTTTGATTTGCATTTCTCTAATAATTAGTAATGTTGAGCATTCTTTCATGTGTTTGTTGGCAATCTGTATATCTTCTTTGGAGAAATGTCTATTTAGGTCTTCTGTGTGTTTTGGAGATTAATCCTTTGTCAGTTGCTTCATTTGCAAATATTTTCTCCCATTCTGAGGGTTGTCTTTTCATCTTGTTTATGGTTTCCTTGGCTGTGCAAAAGCTTTTAAGTTTCATTAGGTCCCATTTGTTTATTTGTGTTTTTATTTCCATTTCTGTAGGAGGTGGGTCAAAAAGGATCTTGCTGTGATTTATGTCATAGAGTGTTCTTCCTATGTTTTCCTCTAAGAGTTTGATGGTGTCTGGCCTTACATTTAGGTCTTTAATCCATTTTCAGTTTGTTTTTGTGTATGGTATTAGGGAGTGTTCTAATTTCATTCCTTTACATGTATCTGTCCAGTTCTCCCAGCACCACTTATTGAAGAGGCTGTCTTTTTTCCACTGTATATTCTTGCCTCCTTTATCAAAGATAAGGTGACCATATGTGCGTGGGTTTGTCTCTGGCCTTTCTATCCTGTTACATTGATCTCTATTTCTGTTTTTGTGCCAGTACCATACTGTCTTGATTACTGTAGCTTTGTAGTATAGTCTGAAGTCAGGGAGTCTGATTCCTCCAGCTCTGTTTTTCTTTCTCAAGATTGCTTTGGCTATTCGGGATTCTCTATGTATGGTATCATATCATCTGCAAACAGTGACAGCTTTACTTCTTCTTTTCCAATTTGGATTCCTTTTATTTCTTTTTCTTCTCTGATCTAAACTTCCAAAACTACGTTGAATAATAGAGGTGAGAGTTAGCAACCTTGTCTTGTTCCTGATCTTAGTAGAAATGATTTTAGTTTTTCACCTTTGAGGACAATGTTGGCTGTGGGTTTGTCATATATGGCCTTTATTATGTTGAGGAAAGTTCCCTCTATGCCTACTTTACGGAGGGTTTTTTTTTTTTTTTTTTTTTTTTTTTTTGTGGTACGTGGGCCTCTCACTGTTGTGGCCTCTCCAGTTGTGGAGCACAGGCTCCGGACACGCAGGCTCAGTGGCCATGGCTCACGGGCCCAGCCGCTCCGCAGCATGTGGGATCTTCCCGGACCGGGGCACGAACCCATGTCCCCTGCATCGGCAGGCGGACTCTCAACCACTGCACCACCAGGGAAGCCCCTACGGAGGGTTTTTATCATAAATGGGTGTTGAATTTTATCAAAAGCTTTCTCTGCATCTATTGAGATGATCATGTGGTTTTTCTCCTTCAGTTTGTTAATATGGTGTATCACGTTGATTGATTTGAAGAATCCTTGCATTCCTGGGATAAACCCCACTTGATCATAGTGTATGATCCTTTTAATGTGCTGTTGGATTCTGTTTGCTAGTATTTTGTTGAGAATTTTTGCATCTATGTTCATCAGTGATCTTGGCCTGTAGTTTTCTTTCTTTGTGACGTCTTTGTCTGATTTAGGTATCAGAGTGATGGTGGTCTCGTAGAATGAGTTTGGGAGTGTTCCTCCCTCTGCTATATTTTGGAAGAGTTTGAGAAGGATAGGTGTTAGCTCTTCTCTAAATGTTTGATAGAATTCGCCTGTGAAGCCATCTGGTTCTGGGCTTTTGTTTGTTGGAAGATTTTTAATCACAGTTTCATTTTCAGTGCTTGTGATTGGTCTGTTCATATTTTCTAATTCTTCCTGGCTCAGCCTTGGAAGGCTGTGCATTTCTAAGAATTTGTCCATTTCTTCCAGTTGTCCATTTTATTGGCATATAGTTGCTTGTAGTAATCTCTTATTATCCTTTGTATCTCTGCAGTGTCCGTTGTTACTTCTCCTTTTTCATTTCTAATTCTATTGATTTGAGTCTTCTCCCTTTTTTTCTTGATAAATCTGGCTAATGGTTTATCAATTTTGTTTATCTTCTCAAAAAACCAGCTTTTAGTTTTATTGATCTTTGCTATCGTTTCCTTCATTTCTTTTTCATTTATTTCTGATCTGATCTTTATACTTCTGCTAACTTTGGGGTTTTTTTGTTCTTCTTTCTCTAATTGCTTTAGGTGTAAGGTTAGGTTGTTTATTTGAGATGTTTCTTGTTTCTTAAGGTAGGATTGTATTGCTATAAACTTCCCTCTTAGAACTGCTTTTGCTGCAACCCACAGGTTTTGGGTCATTGTGTTTTCATTGTCATTTGTTTCTAGGTATTTTTTGATTTCCTCTTTGATTTCCTCAGTGATCGCTTGGTTATTAAGTAGTGTGTTGTTTAGCCTCCATATGTTTGTATTTCTTACAGACTTTTTCCTGTAATTGATATCTAGTCTCATAGCGTTGTGGTTGGAAAAGATACTTGATACGATGTCAATTTTCTTAAATTTACCAAGGCTTGATTTGTGACCCAAGATATGATCTATCCTGGAGAATGTTCCATGAGCACTTGAGAAGAATGTGTATTCTGTTGTTTTTGGATGGAATGTCCTATAAATATCAATTAAGTCCATCTTGTTTAATGTATCATTTAAAGCTTGTATTTCCTTGTTTATTTTCATTTTGGATGATCTGTGCATTGGTGAAAGTGGGGTGTTAAAGTCCCCTGCTATGATTGTGTTACTGTCAATTTCCCCTTTTTTTGGCTCTTAGTATTTTCCTTATGTATTGAGGTGCTCCTATGTTGGGTGCATAAATATTTACAATTGTTATATCTTCTTCTTGGATCGATCCCTTGATCATTATGTAGTGTCCTTCTTTGTCTCTTGTAATAGTCTTTGTTTTAAAGTCTGTTTTGTCTGATATGAGAATTGCTACTCCAGCTTTCTTTTGATTTCCAATTGCATGGAATATCTTTTTCCACCCCCTCACTTTTAGTCTGTATGTGTCCCTAGGTCTGAAGTGGGTCTCTTGTAGACAGCATATAAACGGGTCTTGTTTTTGTATCCATTCAGCCAGTCTATGTCTTTTGGTTGGAGCATTTAATCCATTTATATTTAAGGTAATTATCAATATGTATGTTCCTATTACCATTTTCTTAATTGTTTTTGGTTTGCTTTTGTAAGTCTCTTCCTTCTCTTGTGTTTCCTGCCTAGAGAAGTTCCTTTAGCATTTGTTGTAAAGCTGGTTTGGTGGTGTTGAATTCTCTTAGCTTTTACTTGTCTGTAAAGCTTTTAATTTCTCCATCAAATCTGAATGAGATCCTTGCTGGCTAGAGTAATCTTGGCTGTAGGTTTTTCTCCTTCATCACTTTAAATATGTCCTGCCACTCCCTTCTGGCTTGCAGAGTTTCTGCTCAAAGATCAGCTCTTAACCTTATGGGGATTCCTTTATGTGTTATTTGTTGTTTTTCCCTTGCTGCTTTTAATATTTGTTCTTTGTATTTAATTTTTGATAATTTGATTAATATGTGTCTTGGCATGTTTCTCCTTGGATTTATCCTGTATGGGACTCTCTGTGCTTCCTGGACTTGATTAACTATTTCCTTTCCCACATTAGGGAAGTTTTCATCTCTAATCTCTTCAAATATTTTCTCAGTCCCTTTCTTTTTTTCTTCTTCTGGGACCCCTATAATTCGAATGTTGGTGCGTTTAATGTCATCCCAGAGGTCTGTGAGACTGTCCTCAATTCTTTTCATTCTTTTTTCTCTATTCCACTCTGCAGTAGTTATTTCCACTATTTTATCTTCCAGGTCACTTATCCGTTCTTCTGCCTCAGTTTTTATGCTATTGATCCCTTCTAGAGAATTTTAAATTTCATTTATTGTGTTGTTCATCACTGTTTGTTTGCTCTTTAGTTCCTCTAGGTCCTTGTTAAATGTTTCTTGTATTTTCTCCATTCTATTTCCAAGATCTTGGACCATCTTTACTATCATTATTCTGAATTCTTTTTCAGGTAGACTGCCTATTTCCTCTTCGTTTGTTAGGTCTGGTGGGTTTCTGCCTTGCTCCTTCATCTGCTGTGTGGTTCTCTGTCTTCTCATTTTGCTTATCTTACTGTGTTTGGGGTCTCCTTTTCACAGACTGCAGATTCTTAGTTTCCGTTGTTTTTGGTGTCTGTCCCCAGTGGCTAAGGTTGGTTCAGTGGGTTGTTTAGGCTTCCTGGTGGAGAGAACTGGTGCCTGTGTTCTGGTGGATGAGGCTGGATCTTGTCTTTCTGGTGTGCAGGTCCATGTCTGGTGGTGTGTTTTGGGGTGTCTGTGGCCTTATTATGATTTTAGGCAGCCTCTCTGCTAATGAGTGGGGCTGTGTTCCTGTCTTGCTAGTTGTTTGGCATAGGGTGTCCAGCACTGTAGCTTGCTGGTCACAGAGTGGAGCTGGGTCTTGGCGTTGAGATGGAGATATCTGGGAGATTTTCGCTGTTTGATATTTCATGGAGCTGGGAGGTCTCTTGTGGACCAGTGTCCTGAACTTGGCTCTCCCACCTCCGTGGCACAGCCCTGACGCCTGGCTGGAGCACCAAGAGCCTCTCCTCCACACGGAAAGCAACAGTGAAAAATGCAAAGATGACTCTTCCCAGTTATAACCCACAGCTGCTCTTGCACATCCTCTTCAGAGAAGCTCCTCACATCCTCTTCAGAGAAGCTCCTCGAGGATATCTGAGCTGCTGCCGCTTGTTCTGGAGTCCTCAGTAAGATCCCGGAGTACAGCTTAACTCGCAACTTTTAGGTTGTGAGTTTTCTTCAGTCGACATGTGTGTTCAGCTGCTAGAGTTGGAGGGCCTCCTGCAGAGGCAGGGGGTGGCTGTGGCTCACGGTGGGGACAAGGACACTGGCAGCAGGAGTTCTGGGAAGTACTTCTTGGTGTGAGCCCTCCCAGAGTCTGTCATTAGCCCCGCCAAAGAGACAATAGGCATTTTTTAGAATTTACTTATTTTATTTTTGGCTACGTTGGGTCTTTGTTGCTGCACACAGGCTTACTCTAGTTGCGGTGAGCGGGCGCTACTCTTCGTTGCGCTGCACAGGCTTCTCATTGTGGTGGCTTTTCTTTGTTTCAGAGCATGGGCTCTAGGTGCCCGGGATTCAGTAGTTGTGGTGCGTGGGCTCAGTAGTTGTGGCTTGCGGGCTCTAGAGCACAGGCTCAGTAGTTGTGGTGCACGGGCTTAGTTGCTCAGCGGCATGTGGGATCTTCCCGGACCAGGGCTCAAACCTGTGTCCCCTGCATTGGCAGGCGGATTCTTAACCGCTGTGCCACCAGGGAAGCCCCACCATTTTTTTTTTTTTTGCTTATTTTACATTTTACTGCTGTTTAACCAGATGAAGATATTTATATGGTATGCCATTCCACAATCGGAATAGTTTTTCTACATTTACATGTATTTACAATAGCTTACATAACTTTTGAGAGAAAGGTAGTCTGAAAGGAAGTTACAACAACCTCAATATAGGATTATAAGAACCTTACTGAAAACAGTTCTAGTTTTTATTAATAATTGAATTGCTGAATGTTTAAATGAAATCATAAAAGGATCATAAAGAAATGAATTCCATAACCCCTAAACAAAGACAACTTCTGAGAACTGACTTTAGCCAAAAAGGAAAAAAAGCTAATATTAATTTGTTACTCATGTCAGACACAGAAGCCGTTGCCTGCAGATCTGCTGCATTCAATACATGGTTCTCAGGCTGACACTGAAGAACCTCCCTAACTCGTCACCACCCTGCTTTCCTCCTGTATTGTGCTCTAACCAAGACAGACTGCTCCTGATTCCCAAAAGGGGTTCATTTCCTTCTGTCTTCAAGCTTTTCTCCATACTGTTCTCTCCACTGGGAAGAGCCAGCGCCCCAGTCTCACTCTTTTGAATCTGCATTTGTCTAAAAGCAGTATCCAGAGGAACAATTTTGTTTGATCACTAAGTTAAAATTACGTCACGTAGTCTTTAACTTCTCCCACCCTCTGCCAACAGAAGCAACAACTCATTAAGGGAATGCACTGAAGGCAGCGAATCAAGTGAAACTCTTCACAGGTAAGAAACTCTCTCTCCAGCCCCTGACTTGCAAAATGTCCCCTTTACTACTGTTCATTCATTAATTCAGAAGAGCGTTAACTGCCCATGATGTGCCACACGCTGTGCTAGGCCCTTAGGATGTAACAGTGAGGAAGACAGATATGGGCTCCGTCCTCACGTTGCTTATAGTCATAGGGTCTATTTATTGACTGACTGCCTGGAAAAAAGCTTTTATCTTTTCTATTTTTACCACTTATAAAAATAGAGATATCAGAGCCCTCTTTATATCATAAGAATATGAAAATTAATTCTAGTGTTTAAATTCCATTTAGGCAAAGAAAGTGTTATTCATTACTGTATCTTCAGCACCAAGCTTATTGCCTGTCATATAGTAGCTGTTCAGGAAATATTTGTTTAGTGAATGAATTAAGACAGATACTTTCTTACTGTCCCTGCTGTTTGATCAATATTCAGTGGACTTGAATCTTTCTAAATACAGCTTTCTCATAGCCTAAAAGAAACAAGTTTTGATTTTCTTCTCACCTGAGTGTGTAACATTACATCGTTCCTGTTAATAATATCTGCAGCTATCTACTGCATATTTTTACTATTGTATGGGTGTTTTAGACTCATCTCATTTAGTCTGTCTAATCGAATCTATGATATAGGCATTATTATCCCTGTATATAGGTTAGAAATGGAGACTCAGCTTGCCAAGCAATTTGCCAAGTCATACAGCTTGTAAATAGAGGATCCAGACTTGAACTCAGGTCTAGCTGGTTCCTGAGCTCAGGCTTGTAACTGCTCCTGTGTTCTGCCTCTGAGTACCTGAACAATCAAGATGATGGCAGGGCTGCACTCCTTGCAGAAGCCCTTGGGATTAATCCATTTCCTTACCTTTCTTTTTTAGAGCCCTGGGCCTCTAGAGCCTCATTCTTTGCACTCGTTGCCTTGGGGCTCCTTTCTCCATCTTCACACCCTATGACAATGCATCCTCCAGTCTTTCTGCTGAGATTGTCACATCACCTTCTCTCTTCTGTGTGAAATCTCCCCCTGCCTTCCTCTTCGTACAGAGACTTGTGATGGCATTTAGATAATGTAGGTATATCTCCACATAATCCAGGATAATCTCCCCATCTCAAGATCCTTGACATAATCACATCTGTGAAGCCTCTTGTGCCATATAAGGTAACATTCGTAGGTTCTTGGCATTTGGACACAGATATATTTGTCAGCCGTTGTTCATCCTACCACATCCTACTTTTTAGGCTATTTTACCATTCGCGTGTACCATTGTGGTGGGCTCTACAGTGTTTCGTGTGGATGTTTTAAATCTCCGATCTCTTGCAAGTTCCAGTCACTTCTGTGCATCAATTTCAGATTGATCGCCTGAAGTACACCTCAGACTATGTTCCCAGCCCCCAAACCTTCAAAGGCTCCCCATTGCCTACTGCAGCAAGAACAAACTGCTTGCCCTGATAATTAAAACTAGCCACAGTATAGCCATGACCTTCCTTCCCAAGGCTTTTCTCCTAATATTCTCAAACTTTTTGGTCTTAGGATCCCTTTGCACTCACAAATATCACTGAGGATTCCAAAGAGCTTTTGTTTATATAGGCCATTTCCATTTTTAGTATTGGAAAATAAAATTTAATTTTAAGCATTAAAAAATTAAAACATTTTGATATTTATTCACTTAAAAGTAACAAAGTACATTATATATTACCATAATAACATATTTTATTATGAAAAATAACTATGTTTTTCAAAAAAAGTCATTGAGACTTAATCGTTAAAAATCATTAAATCATCAATTTAATGCATGGCTTAATGAAAGATAGCTGTATTCTCATATCTGCCTCTGCATTTATCTGCTGTGATATCAGATATCATGGAGCCTCTGGGAAACTCCACTATACACTTGTTTGAGACTGAGAGTTAAAAAGAAAATAATACCTTAGTATTATAATAAAAATAGTGTTGACCTCACAAACCCCCTTTGCAAGGGCACCACCTTCAGAGCTGCTGTCATAATATTATCAAACTGGTACCCATCCTACAGAGAACTATGTAGCTTAGTTCAAGTTACTGATTTAAATAGGTCTGATAGTTTTGTAAAGTGATACTTATTGCTAAGAGAGGTGTTTTTTTCCTTTGGTTTTTTAATTTTTAAGTGAGTCATTAAGATTGCATCTCTTAGAATCCATGAGAGAAACATTGGGTTTTATAGCTATTATTACACAAAAATGAATTTTCTAACCAAGATTATATATTATTACCTTTTCATTCTGCAAAATGTTCATGGGCACTGAATACATAGAGGTGATGCAACTTTGGATCTCCCTCATAGGGTATTTTAGGACTTCTGCAGGTTTGGGTTATGGCTGCCATCTTGGGCTTTTTTTTTTTTTTTTCCCGGTACGCAGGCCTCTCACTGTTGTGACATCTCCCGTTGCGGAGCACAGGCTCCGGACAGCGCAGGCCCAGCAGCCATGGCTCACGGGCGCAGCCGCTCCGCGGCATGTGGGATCTTCCCGGACCGGGGCACGAACCCGTGTCCCCTGCATCGGCAGGCGGACTCTCAACCACTGCGCCACCAGGGAAGCCCTGGGCTTATATTTTAAGCCATCACTTTTGCCTTCATTAGCTTGTTTCTGTCAATAAATCCTAACACTGAGTTTTGAAATGGAATGTTTGCATGACCATTCTTATGCTTCCAGAGAGCCAGTCACATTACACACAGGAGAGTTGGAAGATCCACCTAGTTGCTTCACATTCCCATCTGCAGGTGAGTTTTTAATGAAAGCACAGAAATGGAGCCTGCTTAAAACCCTGCAGTGGCTCCCCTTTCAATGCTTCCCTCCACACTGCTAGCCTCCTCACCACCTTTAAAGCCTTTGCTCAGATGTCACTTTCCCAGTGAGACCTACTCTCACCACCTTATGTAAAAATTATAACCCTCCCACAATCCCAGTCCCCCTTATCTTTTTCTTTTTTTAAATTACACTTAGCATTTTTTTATACTATGTAACTTACTAATTTATGTTGTTGATTGTGTGTCACCTCCTGCTAGACAAAAGCTGCACAAGGGCATATGTCTTTAGTTGTTTGGTTCCCTGATATATCCAGTACCTAGAACTTTCCTGGCACATAGCAGGTCCTCAATAAATAATTACTGAATGGATGAAAAGAAAAAGAAATGAGACAGATGGTTCTCTATATACTTTCCAAAGACAAAATGTTCTCTATAAAACAAGCAGATCAAGGAAGAGATTGAAAATAACAGAATCTGTTGAAAAACAAAATGGCACAACCCGGGCTAGATATGGAAAAGAAAAAATAATAACATTACAGAGGAAAGCCTTAGAAAAATAAAAATTAGGATATGCATGACTAAAATCATAGTCAGGGACATGATGGACCCCAAGAGAAAATTACAGAAAAGGAATTTTTAAACCTAAGAAACATGAAAAATAATGATACAGAATATGTTAGATTTGGAAGGCGAAGGCAAATAAGCAGACACATTATCAGCCTTCTTATGGAAGAGAACAAAGTAAATGGGAAAGAATGATACTGTGAAAATGATGGTTATTCAACAAACTGTAGCTATAAATCTGGACAGTAATAATGTAAATAGGGAAAATCGAGGTGTGAGGTGAAATAGATAGAAGAAGGTAAGTTTCCATATTTTCTTGTCTTTTGTAGAAGAGTATCTATGTATACCTAAAATAAAAACATAATATTCTTAAATAAAATAATTGCAAATTTTAATTTTTAAACCTTTAACTTGTGAGAAATCTTTAAGAACTAATATTTTGAAGAAAAGAGCATTTATTTGAAATTGAACAATTAATTCCTTCAGGTTTTACTTCACTTATATGTTTATACTGTTGTTTCAATGTTTACCCAAGAGAATACAACATATATCCTTGTTTTATTAGATTAATATGTGAGTGCCTTTACCTTTTCTCATAATTTGTGAGTACCTGAGAACATGTTAACTCCATTCACTTTCCTTCCAACTGTCATGCAGTTGTTGTCACATGTAAAGGTAAAGGTAAATACCATAATGGATCATATGCATTGTGTTGTACAGTTAAAATTCATTTAGATACACCCACATATTCACACTTTACTTTCTATCTGCTATCATTTTACTTATGCCATTAATGTTCCCTTTAATGTATTCTCCCAGTTTCTGTTTTCCTGAACTTGTCTTTATTTTGTCCCCATTTTTGAGGACATTTTTGCTGAATATAGAATCTAGGTTAACATTTTTCCTTCACTTTGAAAATATTCCACTGTTTTCTGGCTTCCAGTGTCTCTACTAAGAAGTCAGCTCTAAATTTAAATGTTGCTCATTTAAATGTAATCTGCCATTTTTGCCCTTCTGGCAGCTTTAAGACTGTTTTTGTCTTTGGGTTTTTTCTGGGTTTTTTGTTTATTTGTTTGTTTTTTGCAGTTTTTATTGATATACCTAGGTATGATTTTCTTTATATAAGAAGAACTTGTTTGGGGTTTGGAGTAATGCTGTTGAATATGTGGTAGTCTGCGCCTCCATTATCCAGACATTGTGGGTCTATATCTATTACCTGTATTTTTTTTCTCTTGGTTTTCTGCCATGTTATTTTGTCTCCTCATATGCCTGGTTATTTTTATTGTATGACAGACATATGTGAAAAATTGTACAGATGGTTTCAGACTTAGAATATGATCACCTTCCTCCAGAGAGCATTCATGCTTGCTTCTGGTACACAGCCAAGGACACCAGCAATCCCAGATCAATTTAATCCAATCAGGAATTAAGATGATTTGAAGATGGACCTCAGGATCCCCAAGGGCAGGTCCAGTTCCTTATTCCTATGATGTAGCCCTTTTCTGTTCCAACCGAAAGCCTTGGGGTTTTATCAGAACACACCCCAGCCCCATGATTGGGAACATAGTCTCATGAGAGTTTGATTTTTTTGAGAGATGCAGCATATTATTTTTAAGTAATTCTGTCCTTTTGTTTTTGTTCTTGTAAAATTTTAGGAAGTCCATCTGTGAAAAATTCAGCTTCTCATTCATTCCATTCTTCTCCTAAGAAGTCTCCAATTCACTCATCCCTAACTAGTTCGGCTGAAGATTCTATAGGTTCCACACCACAGTATAGATCCACCAAGCCTGTTCATTCACCTGATTCTGTTAAAGGTAAGAATAACCTGATATAACTGATGAGATTAATTGATTTCCTACTCCAGTGACTTAAAAGTTCACTGGAATTATATTAATTATATTTTTATATTATTTATATAATTAATTATATAATTATATTAATTGGAATTAATAAAGGTTCACATGGTGTTCTTATATGTACACTCTAATTGATGCTGTGTGGTGGGTGTGTGCTTAAGTGGGTCTTCTTTATTTGTTTATTTATTGAGTCTTATTTAAATAGAATAGTTACTGTATACCACACACACACACACCCCTTAGTAAATATACATAGATATTATAGGTAAATATTATCTGTTTCTTTCTCTGACATGAATAATGACCTTTTTCTCTATTTTATTATAAGATTTTGAGTCTTCTTTTAAATGCTGAGAATGACTTTTCTTTCTTTTTTTTTTTTTTCAGTTTAGAGGAAATTTTATACACCAGGTTCTTATTAGTTATCTATTTTATACATACTAGTGTATATATGTCAATCCTAATCTTCCAATTCATCCCACCCCCACCCACCTTTCCCCCCTTGGTGTCCATACGTTTGTTCTCTACATCTCTGTCTCTATTTCTGCTTTGCAAACTGGTTCACCTGTAACATTTTTCTAGATTCCACATATATGTGTTAATATACGATATTTGTTTTTCTCTATCTGACTTACTTCACTTTGTATGACAGACTCGATAAGTCCATCCACTCACTATAAATAACTCAATTTTGTTTCCTTTTATGGCTGAGTAATATTCCATTGTATATATGTACCACATCTTCTTTATCCATTCACCTGTCAATGGACACTTTGGTTGCTTCCATATCCTGGCTCTTGTAAATAGAGCTGCAATGAACATTGTGGTACATGACTCTTTTTGAATTATGGTTTTCTCAGGGTATATGCCCAGGAATGGGACTGCTGGATCATATGGTAGTTCCAGTTTTAGTGTTTTAAGGACCCTCCATACTGTTCTCTATAGTGGCTTTATCAATTTACATTCCCACCAACAGTGTAAGAGGGTTCCCTTTTCTCCACACCCTCTCCAGCATTTGTCGTTTGTAGATTTTCTGATGATGCCCATTCTACAATGAGGTGATACCTCATTGTAGTTTTGATTTGCATTTCTCTACTAATTAGTGATGTCGAGCAGCTGTTCATGTGCCTCTTGGCCATCTGTATGTCTTCTTTGGAGAAATGTCTGTTTAGGTCTTCTGCCCATTTTTTGATTGGGTTGTTTGTTTTTTTAATATTGAGCTGCACGAGCTGTTTATATATTTTGGAGATTTATCCCTTGTCAGTTGCTTTGCTTGCAAATATTTTCTCCCATTCTGAGGGTTGTCTTTTCATCTTGTTTATAGTTTCCTTTGCTGTGCAAAAGCTTTAATGTTTCATTAGATCCAATTTGTTTATTATTGTTTTTATGTCCATTACTCTAGGAGGTGGATCAAAAAAGATCTTGCTGTGATATATGTCAAAGAGTGTTCTTCCTATGTTTTCCTCTAAGAGTTTTATAGTGTCTGGTCTGACATTTAGGTCTCTAATCCTTTTTGAGTTTATTTTTGTGTATGGTGTTAGGGAGTGTTCTAATTACATTCTTTTACATGTAGTTGTCCAGTTTTCCCAGCACCACTTATTGAGGAGACTGTGTTTTCTGCCTTATATATCCTTGCCTCCTTTGTCATAGATTAGTTGACCATAGGTGCATGGCTTTATCTCTGGGCTTTCTATCCTGTTCCACTAATCTATATTTCTGTTTTTATGCCAGTACCGTATGTCTTGATGACTGTAGCTTTGTAGTATAGTATCAGGGAGTCAGGGAGTCTGATTCCTCCTGCTCTGTTTTTTTCCCTCAAGATTGCTTTGGCTATTTGGGGTCTTTTGTGTCTCCATACAAATTTTAAGATTTTTTGTTCTAGTTCTGTAAACAATGCCATTGGTAATTTGATAGGGATGGCATTGAATCTGTAGATGGCTTTGGGAAGTATAGTCATTTTCACAATATTGATTCTTCCAATCCAAGAGCATGGTATATCTCTCCACCTGTTTGTGTCATCTTTGATTTCTTTCATTAGTGTCTTATAGTTTTCTGAGTGCAGGTCTTTACCCTCCTTAGGTAGGCTTATCCCTAGGTATTTTATTCTTTTTGTTGCCATGGGGAATGGGATTATCTCCTTAATTTCTCTTTCTGATCTTTCATTTTTAGTGTATAGGAATGCAAGATATTTCTGTGCATTAATTTTTTATCCTGCAACTTTACCAAATTCATTGATTACCTCTAGTAGTTTACTGGTGGTATCTTTAGGATTTTCTATGTATCATATCGTGTCATCTGCAAACAGTGATAGTCTTCCTTCTTCTTTTCCAATTTGGATTCCTTTTATATCTTTTTCTTCTCGGACTGCCTAGGACTTCCAAAACTATGTTGAATAAGAGTGGCAAGAGTGGACATCCTTGTCTTGTTCCTGATCTTAGAGGAAATGCTTTCAGTTTTTCAGCATTGAGAATGATGTTTGCTGTGGGTTGTCATATATGGCCTTTATTATGTTGAGGTGGGTTCCCTCTGTGCCCACTTTCTGGAGAGTTTTTATCATAAATGAGTATTGACTTTTGAAAAACTTTTTCTGCATCTATTGAGATGATCATACAGATTTATTCTTCAATTTGTTAATATGGTTTATCACATTGATTGATTTGCATATATTGAAGAATCCTTGCATCCGTGGGATAAATCCCACTTAATCATAGTGTATGATCCTTTTAATGTGTTGTTGGATTCTGTTTGCTAGTATTTTGTTGAGGATTTTTGCATCTATATCCATGAGTGATATTGGTCTCTAATTTTCTTTTTTTGTAGTATCTTTGTCTGGTTTTGGTATCAGGGTGATGGTGGCCTCATAGAATGAGTTTGGGAGTGTTCCTCCCTCTACAATTTTTTGGAAGAGTTTTAGAAGGATGGGTGTTAGCTCTTCTCTAAATGTTTGATAGAATTCCCCTGTGAAGCCGTCTGGTCCTGGACTTCTGTTTGTTGGAAGATTTGTAATCAGTGTTTCAATTTCATTACTTGTGATTGGTCTGTTCATATTTCTGTTTCTTCCTGGTTCATTCTTGGAAAGTTATACTTTTGTAAGAATTTGTCCATTTCTTCCAGGTTGTCCATTTTATTGGCATAGAGTTGCTTGTAGTAGTCTCTTAGGATGCTTTGTATTTCTGCGGTGTCTGTTGTAACTTCTCCTTTTTCATTTCTAATTTTATTGATTTGAGTCCTCTCCCTCTTTTTCTTGATGAGTCTGGCTCATGGTTTATCAATTTTGTTTATCTTCTCAAAGAACCAGCTTTTAGTTTTATTGATCTTTGCTATTTTCTTTGTTTCTGTTTCATTTATTTCTGCTCTGATCTTTATGATTTCTTTCCTTCCACTAACTTTTGGTTTTGTTTGTTCTACTTTCTCTAGTTCCTTTAGGTGTAAGGTTAGATTGTTTATTTGAGATTTTTCTTGTTTCTTGAGGTAGTATTTCTGTAAACTTCCCTCTTAGAACTGCCTTTGCTGCATCCCATAGGTTTTGGATCGTTGTGTTTTCATTGTCATTTGTCTCTAGGTATTTTTTTATTTCCTCTTTGATTTCTTCAGTGATCTCTTGGTTATTTAGTAATGTATTGTTTAGCCTCCATGTGTTTGTGTTTTTTACGTTTTTTCCCCTGTAATTTATTTCTAATCTCATAGTGTTGTGGTCAGAAAAGATGCTTGATACGATTTCAATTTTCTTAAATTTACCAAGGCTTGATTTGTGACCCAAGATGTGATCTATCCTGGAGAATGTTCCATGAGCACTTGAGAAGAAAGTGTAATCTGCTGTTTTTAGATGGAATGTCCTATAAATATCAATTAAGTCCATCTTGTTTAATGTATCATTTAAAGCTTCTGTTTCCTTATTTATTTTCATTTTGGATGATCTGTCCATTGGTGTAAGTGAGGTGTTAATGTCCCCCACTATTATTGTGTTACTGTCGATTTCCTCTTTTATAGCTGTTAGCACTTGCCTTATGTATTGAGGTGCTCCTATTTTGGGTGCATATATATTTATAATTGTTATATCTTCTTCTTGGATTGATCCCTTGATCATTATGTAGTGTCCTTCCTTGTCTCTTGTAACCTCCTTTATTTTAGAGTCTATTTTATCTGATATGAGTATTGCTACTCCAACTTTCTTTTGATTTCCATTTGCATGGAATATCTTTTTCTGTCCCCTCACTTTCAGTCTGTATGTGTCCCGAGGTCTGAAGTGGGTCTCTTGTAGAGCATATATATGGGTCTTGTTTTTGTATCCATTCAGCAAGCCTGTGTCCTTTGGTTGGAGCATTTAATCCATTCACATTTAAGGTAATTATCAATGTGTATGTTCCTATGACCATTTTCTTAATTGTTTTGGGTTTGTTTTTGTAGGTCCTTTTCTTCTCTTTGTTTCCCATTTAGAGAAGTTTTTTAGCATTTGTGTAAAGCTGGTTTGGTGGTGCTGAATTCTCTTAGCTTTTGTTTGTTTGTAAAACTTTTGATTTCTCCATTGAATCTGAATGAGATCCTTGCTGGGTAGAGTAATCTTGGTTGTAGTTTCTTCCCTTTCATCACTTTAAGTATATCATGCTGCTCCCTTCTGGCTTGTAGAGTTTCTGCTGAGAAATCAGCTGTTAACCTTATGGGAGTTACCTTGTATGTTATTTGTTGTTTTTCCCTTGTTGCTCTGAATAATTTTTCTTTAATTTTTGATAGTTTGATTACTACGTGTCTTGGCGTGTTTCCTTGGGTTTATCCTGCCTGGGACTCTGCGCTTCCTGGACTTGGGTGGCTATTTCCTTTCCCATGTTAGGGAAGTTTTCGACTATAATCTCTTCAGATATTTTCTCGGGTCCTTTCTCTCTCTCTTCTCCTTCCAGGACCCCTATAATGCAAATTTTGGTGTGTTTAATGTTGTCCCAGAGGTCTCTTAGTCTGTCTTCATTTCTTTTCATTCTTTTTTCTGTTCCACGGCTGTGAATTCCACCATTCTGTTTTCCAGGTCACTTATCCATTCTTCTGCCTCAGTTATTCTGCTATTGATTCCTTCTTGTGTATTTTTCATTTCAGTTATTTTATTGTTCATCTCTGTTTGTTTGTTCTTTAATGCTTCTAGGTCTTTGTTAAACATTTTTTGTGTCTTCTTGATCTTTGTCTCCGTTCTTTTTCCGACATCCTGGATCATCTTCTCTATCATTCTTCTGAATTATTTTTCTGAAAGATTGCCTATCTCCACCTCATTTAGTTGTTTTACCTTGTTCCTTCATCTGGTCATAGTCCTCTGCCTTTTCATTTTGTCTATCTTTCCACAAATGTGGTTTTCGTTCCACAGGCTGCAGGATTCTAGTTCTTGTTTCTGATGTGTCTGACTTTTCTTTCTTATTTACATTCTCTAAAATTATTTACATTCTCTTCAGTCTCTGCCTTTGTAAGTGCAAGTGTCTATCATACAAACTTACCAAAATGTTCTCATTTTTAAAATTTTAAGTTCATTTGTTATTCACTAAGACAGATGGGGAAATGATTTGATTTAGAATAAGAGCCTGATAAATAAGTGGACATTAAATATGTATATGTTGAATTGAAATTGAAATGTTTTTCATCATATATGACAGTGATTCAAACGGCCCCAGTGCTCTGTGGTATCATTCTCTTTGATAAGGGATAAGTTAGGCAAGTTGTTGCATCATTGTTAAGTCAGTTCCTGGTCTTTTGAAATTCTATGCCTAACATATTTTTAGATCCTAAAAAAAAAGAAATCGGGACCTAATCACAGATTTTAGTACAGTTTCTGTTTTACCATCTTTTTCTGCATTTGTGTCCTCCTTCATCTCTTATGCTTCTAAGTTATTTTTTAATATTTAAAAAAAATTTAGAGTAGCAAATTACTTCATTATTACAGCAGTGATTATTGCAAGAGTAGAACAGTGCTGTTGGTCACCCCATTATTAATTTGTGGTTACCTAATAGCGTGGCATTTTCTTTTTTTACCCTGTTGTCAGATACTCATCAAACTTCATATGTTTTGTGTTACGTTAAAAATTTCTCAATGAGAAATTATTTTTTATTCTCTTGAACCAAAATAACTCCTAGATGATTGCCTTTAAAATTTAATATCTTGAAGTGAAAGAGTCTTTTGGTAGGAAAATGAGCCATCAAAAGTATTTTCTTTTTTTTTTTTTCCATCAAAAGTATTTTCAAAGTTATACAGCAAGTCAGAGGCTAAGCTCAAAATTAAAATCTTGTGATTGACAACCAGTATTTTTTAGAGGTTGACAAAACTTAGCGTACTTATTAGAGAATAGCTCGAATGCTTCTAGCCTCTCCTCAGTTGCTACTGCCACATTTACTCTAGGTTCACTGTGGCCATGTCAGCATCTGTACTCCCCTCTGCCATCATTTAATACTATCCTCATTCAGGTGTCAAGAACTGAAATGGGCACTTGGCCTCACACACACTCAAAGCTGTTGCCAGCATCAGTATTAAATCTTGTGCTTCCAAACTCTAAGTTACTGGAACCACTCAGCTTTGGTATGAAAAGTTGTCATTTATAATGCAGAATGTATCATTAAACTTGAAGTGTTCTTCACACTCATCACATTTAATGCTACCTAGTTAAAATATAGTAAATCAGATTGGTTTGAAACAAAATCAGATAAGCTAGTATTGCAGTATTAGATAAAACATTTCTTTATTTTCAAATAGTGTTTTAAATTTTTCATTATTTTAAAGGAAAGATTGTTTAACCTGTAAGAGAAAGATATCTAAGATGAAATACTGAATAGATTTTTAGTACCACATCTAAGCAATTTTCTAATAGCTTCACAGTCTCAGCCAATAGAAACAACTGGAAAAACATGCAGGAAGCTTCAGAACAGACTGGAAAGCTTGCAGAATCTGGTAGAAGATTTACAGATGAAGAATGAAGGTACAGTGTACATTTTTGGAGAGATCTTCCTTGTTCAAAAGAATACTCACCTTCCCTTCAGGTTAAGCCTCTTATCTGTAGTCCCACTGAAAAGGATCTTGAACAAGAAATTCAGAAACCTTAGTCAAAATATAAGTGTCTTAACCATGCCTAATGCCTGGATTAATAGTGTGACCTTGGGCAGGTCACTTTAGCCCTGCTCTCCTCTTTCATCTAATAGGGATGATAATATGGCTGACTAGCCCTCAATAGAACACATGTTTTGAGCGGCTGATTTCACATGAGACTTTCCCATACACTGTCTTTCTTGTCCCTGTTAGGTCTGTAGATGAGAATTTGTATGGCAGTAGCCAAGATAAGTTTGCAGTTAATAGCCAGAAAACAAAACAACAGTATTTAGCCTTATAGAGGATTTAAATTAGCATGGGTATAGGAGACTGTGCCACCCCATGAATCACTCAATAAAAAGATAAACTGCATATAAATATACTGAAGCAAAAATAAATAATAAAAAATGAAAAAAAATTAAATTTAAAAAATATATACTGAAGCTCTCCAAATGAGAAACTGTTGTACTCTGCAGATGATAGACAACTTTTGGGGCATAAATTCTTAGTGGATGTTCCCATGGATTTGGGAGGCTGTCATGTTTTATGATTTGCTCACATGAATCCAGGAGCCTTTGTCAGAAAGAAATTAATTTTGGAGGACACGTTATTCTCATTTCATCTTCCATCTCTAGAGAATATAAGTTGCTAGATGGAGGATAATAAATAATTTTCTAAGAATAAATCCTTTTAAAATAAATTTAACCTTATTAATAATAATAGTTGTTATTAGCATTTATTGAGCACTTACCAGCTATGTGCCAGGCCCTGTACTCAGTGTCTTACTAATTAGCTTCACAACACTGGGAGGTGGGTGCTAATATTATGTCATTTGGTGATGAGGAAGCTGAAGATCACAATCAGTCAGTAAGTTTTAAGTCACACAATGAGTAATAGAGCTGGGACTTGACCTCTGCAATTTCTAGCTCCAAAATGCACATTTTTTAATGTACTAAAGTTATTCCAAATTGTTACTAAAGAAAATTAACAACTTCTTTATGATAACTCCAGATGCCTGCATATATAAACATAAAGGAAAATGTTTGAGTTTAAGTTTATCATAACTTTTTTAAGGAAGATGCATTATCTTATTGACTCCATTTTTATTCACACTTTGACTTATATTTCGGACTTTATCTGAGTCATCCTACCATGTAATAATCCAAATGGAAAACATGTTGTATTTGTTTAAAAAACTTCTTAAAAGTTTTTTTAGACAAATACTTTTTATTGGATGCATTGTCTGGGTAGAGTGTGTCTTGGAAATTCTGCAATAGCTATTTTGGAGAGAATTTGGGGAACATTTATCAAAATTTAAAGTGCATGTATTCTTTTACCCAGAAACTCTACTTCTAGCAATTTATTCTGCAAGGAGACATTGTACATACAAAAGTCTGAAGTATTTCCTATAGCATGTTCATAAACAAAGATAAGAAACAACTTTTAAAAATTTATTTACTAACATGGGGCATCCACACAATGGAATACTGTGCAGTCATAACAAATCATGAGCTGAACTGGAAAGAGGTTGACGTTCTGTTAAGTGAATAAAAGCAAGCTACAGAACAATTTCTACCACATATTTCCATTTGTGTAAAGAAGAAAACTCTGTGTGTGTGTGTGTGTGTGTGTGTGTGTGTGTGTGTGTACACACGTGAAGATACTCACTGACAGGTTTACAGTGATGACCTGGGATGGGGAAGTTCAACAGATTGAGGGAACAAAATCAATGACCTTTACCCCTCTTTGTACCCTTCTGAGGTGTTCAAATTATTTACAATTAGTATGTATTACTTCTATAACAATAATTATCATGTTCATTTATTTATTGGCTGTGCTGCACAGCTTGTGAGATCTTAGTTCCCTGACCAGGGATTGGACCCATACCCTCAGCAGTGAAAGAGCAGAGTCCTAACCACTGGACCACCAGGGAATTCTCTATCATGTTCATTTAAAGCAACTGAAAGAGCAAAGATTTACCCTTAGCTCTGTTTCATAATTTCAGTCTTTTAAAAAATATGCTACTTTGCAGTTTTTGAGAACTTATTGAGCTCAGGATGTATCTATTCTGTGGTAGCAAGCTGACCTTTTAAGAGGTGCATAATAGTATTTAGCCTGAGTAATGTTGCTTTTCTAACTTTGCTTTATCAACATTTTCAGCAATGTCTTCAATGATCAGAAATCAAGAAGAGAGGATACAGAAAGTGAAAGACCAGGAAAAAATGTTACTAAAATGATACATTGCTTGCCTATTCTTTACAGAGAGATGATGCCCAATTAATTGTGGTGTTACTTATAATTAGTGCCTTTTTCTTTTTATGTGAAAATTTAATAAAAGATACCCTGTCCTGTAAACTCTATTTTGAAATAAACTAGTGTTCAGCGCTCTCTCAGTAAAACTTAAAAGCAGTACTAGCTAGAAGCAAAAGTACCTAATAGGTGTTATTTTGTGCTAATACCAGTGTGTTGGAATAATCACGTGTTTTTTTGTTATCTTTAGTGGTGCTGAGGCAATAGCCTTCTTCTTTTTCAGCTTAAAATGCTTCTTTCACATGAAATTGAAAGATGGGGTATAATGCCCAGAATGGGAGGACAAACTCCAAGGTACTGACCAGGGTTCCTTCTGTGACCCTGAACTCCCTGTTTGTTCTGTAAATATCAGTGAATGTAATCACATAACTAAACATTGTGGCCCGTAATCAAAACTTTTAGAAAAGTTTTCTTTTTACATATTAATAACTAGGAAGCAAGAGAGAAAAAGGTTGTTATTCTTCAGCCAGTGGGTAACTTCTGCAGATTGAATGGATTCAGTCTGCCTTAATTAGAGTTTAATAAATTAGTGGTGTTTGTATGTGGAGTGTTTTCCAACGCCAATAACCAATTCTCTGTGGGTACCAACTGGGTGTCTATGAGTCAATTCCATTCTGACACTACCTGGGGTTGGTGTCAGATTGTACAGATTTAAGGGCTCAGTCCCACAAGACTGCCCCTACTTCAGACACCAGTCACAAGTCCTGGGCCACCTATACTTTTTGACTGACAGGCTGTAAATTGGGGGTTCCCACATCCTCCTCTAAAGTTTGAATAATTTTCTAGAAGTGATCATGGAATTCAGGAAATTGCTTTACTTACTATTACAGTTTATTATAAAGGCTGTAACTCAGGAACCGCCAAATGGAAGAGATGCACAGAGCAGGGTATGGGGTGGAGGTGTGGAGCTTCCATGCCCGCTCAGGGCTCCCGGCACCTTGTGTTCGCCAACCCAGAAGCGCATTAAATCTCACCATCTGAGTCGTTATAGAGCTTCTTCTCCAGCCCCGCTCCCCGTCCTGGAGATCAGAGTGTGGCACTGGAAGTTGCAAGCCTCCGATCACTTGGTCTTTCCAGTGACCAGCCCCGGCCCGAGGCTATCTAGGGGCCCCATCTAAGTCACCTCACTAGCAGAAGCTCAGGCGTGATCTAAAGGGCCTCATTATGAATAACAAGATACTCCTATCTCTCAGGAAATTCCCAGGGTTTGAGGAGCTCTGTGCCAGGAACAAAGACCAAATATATTTATGACACTACAGGATGTGAACCAAATAAAAGGGCAGAAGAACAGATACAAAAATGTTTACATTGTGCCAAGGACAACAGGAAGGACTTCCCTGGTGGCGCAGTGGTTGAGAGTCCGCCTGCCGATGCAGGGGACACGGGTTCGTGCCCCGGTCCGGGAGGATCCCACATGCCGCGGAGCGGCTGGGCCCGTGAGCCATGGCCGCTGAGCCTGCGCATCTGGAGCCTGTGCTCCGCAACTGGAGAGGCCACAACAGTGAGAGGCCCGCGTACCGCAAAAAAAAAAAAAAAAAAAGACAACAGGAACAGTGTCACAGAAGCCTGTACTCCCGTTCCACAGTACAGCTGTCACTGAGAAACTGCTGCCCAACTAGAGACTGTGTCCCAACCCCACTTTCCCTACCCCTACCTGGGGACACCTACCTGCCCAGTTCTCACTAATGACACGTGGACACAGCAGTTTGTGGTGCTTTCTGGCCCAAAGTTTTAGTGGGGTCTTTCCTTACTTTATTTCCCCTTCCACAGGCTGCTTACAGAGGACAGTGAGGTCCTAGGGGATGGAGGAGCCACAGGACAGGAGCCCGGGTGATGACCTGCAAGGAAAGCTGCCCTCCCGCCAGGAGCACCCACTGCTGTTTAGTGAGGGAGAAGTAAGCTGCTGTCGTTGCAGCCTTCTTACACGCTGGGGTCTGTGACAGCGGGTGGCGCTCAGGGTAACCAGTGCAGATGACACGCTAAGCAGGGCGTAAGTTACCACCACAGCCCTCATGCTTCTCCCTCTAAGCACATCCGATTTTAAATAACAAGTTTTAAAAATATAAAGTTTAGTATTATATGTTATCTCTTAAATCAGTTGGCTTTACTGAAAAATTTTTATTTCATCAGGTAATGATAAAATGGCTAATGATAGAACTCTAAACGGATTTTGACTGTAAATTGTTTTCCCTTTAGTTTGACCTAATAGAAATGCTTGGGCATTCTGTACGGTAATGGTGAATGCCTCTGAAGACCTCACTGGTAGAATATAAAATTCACTGTGAAGTCTGTAGAAAATATATGTGAATTTAACACAAAAGTGCTATGAGCCCAAAACAGTTCTTAAAGCACTTTCTAACACTATTTTCAGTTGGGTTTAGGCTCTTTTCAGCAAAGACCATCTATAACCAGGATTAAACGCTGTTTTGCCAATAGATGTTACACTTATTAAAAGTTGTTTTAATATAGAATTAATTTTCAAATACAGGCATGTATAATATGCCTCCAAACAAAGGTAAAGTTTTAAAAGAAATATTCTAAAACTTCCTTCTCTAAAGGGAGAAGAACAGACTCTGTGCCTCTTGACGTTTGCTTTTTTTCTGTGTCATTAGTGGAGACAATATTAGTATTTTATTTTACATCTAAGCTATTATGGTACTAAGATTTATACAAATAATTCAGACATTTGATAAAGATGTTAAAACTCAGGTTTTATTATTTGTTTCAGTTATAATGGCAAAGTTTAAATGTTTATTTCTTCCCAGAGCAAAGATGTACTTCCGTATCACTCTCCTGTTATAATTTTGTTACCTACTAGCATGAAGGGAGAGGGAAGAGGGTGAAATGATTGCTATGGGGCAGTCCATCTGTCAGCCCAGAGCTGCTGTGAGAGGAGGGGCCATGGGGAGAGATAGTCCTGCAGGAGGCCCGTGAGGAAATGACGGGCGTGTCCCACCCTGCAGTCCGGCGGGGCCTGTAGCTCCCAGCTCTCTAAGAGGTGTCATTCAGGCCCCCTTGCTCAGCCTATACCCTATCCCCCTTCCTGTTCTTTCCTCTTGGGCTGCTCCTGCTAACAGGCTCTGATTAGGCCCCTTGTTTGTACACCAGCCGTTGATCATTAAGACAAAAACATACTTGCTACCCTCAAACCATACATGGCAAGTAAAATCAAGCAAAAAACATTGGGAAGTCTTAATGCATTACCTTATATCCTGGCTAATCACATCTAGTGACCAGATATTTTCTAATCACAGTTCCATACGATGTTAACGATTTTTAAATATAAAGTGTGTATGATTAAAGGGAGCATTTCTCCAGCTGTACCAGTACAAAATCTCCTTTTGAATAAGGCGTGTTTTACTCTGCTGCTTCAAGAATCACCCAAGGCTCAAGCCTGAACCCTCTGCAGCTGGTTAGTTTCTGTGCTCCGTGACCAGTGCACATCTGAAGTCTAGCCAAGCCCTCCTCAAGACCACCAAGCCCTAAAGTAATGATGGACCAGCATAAATCCATCCATCAGTGCCACAGGAAAAAAAGTCCACGCTCACTGGAAGCATCATCTACACATTGGACAAAAGCCACTAGCAAATCTGAAACAACTCTGATGGCTAGACTGGGAGTTTCACTTCCTTTATTTTAAATTATCCAGGGTGCTCCACAACCTTAGCCTCTTCCATGTTCTATAGCCTCTTCGCTACTTTGCAAATTGAATCAGTGAATCCCCCACCACTTGTGAACCACTTTATCCTCATGGCCAGTCTCTAAGGATCTATTGCTGCATTCTTCCCAACGGGTAACTTCCCCATTCTCTACTACCACGAACTTCCATTCCACCACTGTGTCTGCTGGCAGGGGCACAGAACGAGACCAGAGCCCGTCCTTGCTACACTGGAGTGGGATGTAAGTGTTCCACCTCCCAAGACTCTCATGGTCTCCAGTTACTGCAAGGCATTGCACACCAGCGCGTGTGATATAATGGACCTGGAAGCTGACACTAACCTGATGAGCCTCTGAAGACACTGCTCCTACCCTTTTTGGTTTCACATCCACTTCCTGACCTCTTGCCTCCACGAGAGTGCTTCTGTCATAGTCCTGCTTAGAGCTTAACACTGGAGACTCAAGACTGCCACCCAAACCAACATCGCCCCAGGATGCGTGCCGGGACACCATCTCCCAGTCCACGTGGTCAGCCCGGGCCCGACTGTCCAACTGTGCGAGGCTCACTCCTTCTTGCGCTCTGTCCAGGAGCAGGTTGCTAGAAGGCAGCTTCTCTGCCAGACATGGAGCTGTTTTAGCAGTTTTCTCTTGGCCTTTTTGGAATCCCCATTCTCCTATAGGAGATCCAAGGCTTTCGTTTCCTGAAACGTCAGAGTAACTTCTAGAGTTACCAGTCTCAGAGGTAGCTAGAGATTGTGTGTCTGGAAATTGTCCAGAGGGAACATGTGCTCTTGAATTGTCACGGTTACTGCCTTCTCCAGAAGGACTCTGCAGTCTCCATGCTGCTTCCTGCAGGTCACCAGGGCCTTTAGTCGTAGAAACCAAACATCCATTGCTTTCTTGAAGATGCTCTAAAAAACAAAAGGAAAAGTGTAATAGTGTTGTGCAGTTCATGTGAGAAAAAGGTTCAGTCAGGCTGAGAAAACAGTTTTAGTTTTTAAAGACTTGGCTACTAATCTATCTGCAGTTCACAAAATTTGCCTCTATTAAAATCAAGTACTTAATTACCTGGTGTGTTCCCAACTGTGCTCTAAGAATATACAGGCATATCCAGTAATAAAAGACACATCCAGGAGTGTCAGTGTGCCAGCACAAGAGTGTAAACGAGGTGGCAAGCTGTAGAGGCAGAAGTGTAACCCTGACATGGTCCTGGATCTCTGCAGTCCAGGCCGTACTGGCACGCCACCAAGTCGAGTTGTTTGGCTGCCATCATCGAAAAATGTCCAGCCTGTGTGACGAAGAGCTGCACGGTTACCCTGCAAACCAGATGAGTACACTTGTACTCCTAGGAACTGCGTGCAGGTCAGGGATTGGCTCTCACAGGTGCGGGCAGGTGGTCAGCAGCAGCTGTCACTGTGGGAGAATACAAAGGACAGCAGTGCATGGCTGGGCAAGAGTTGGGGGTGAGGGTGGGGAGGGTGGCTGGATTCGCCTTGCACACCCCATGTGCATCAGGAACCTCTTCGACAAAACACAGGCATCTTATATCCCCTCCCACTGCATACTTTAAAAATATATTTTCTTGGGACTTCCCTGGTGGCACAGTGGTTAAGAATCTGCCTGCCAACGCAGGGGACACGGATTCGATCCCTGGTCCGGGAAGATCCCACATGCCGCGGAGCAACTAAACCCGTGCGCCACAACTACTGAGCCGGTGCTCTGCAACAAGAGAAGCCACCGCAATGAGAAGCCCGCGCACAGCAGTGAAGAGTAGCCCCCACTCGCCGCAACTAGAGGAAGCCCGCGCGAAGCAATGAAGACCCAACACAGCCCAAAATAAATAAATAAATAAAAATATTTTTTCTTAAGACTACACAATCCAAGCTCCCTCAAGACTCAGTTTCATTCTTGGCCACCTCATTGATAGTCCAAATAGCTCCCTACAACTGAGGTCCCCAACCCCCGGCCCAGACCGGTAGGTAGAGGTCAGTCCTCTGTTAGGCCCCCGCGGCACAGCAGGAGGTGAGAGGCGGGGAGCAAGCGAAGCTCCCTCTGCCGCTCCCCATCGCTCGCATCACCGCCTGCACCACCCTCCCACTCCGCCCCCTTCCGTGCAAAAATTGTCTTCCACGAAACCTGTCCCTGGTGCGAAAAAGGTCGGGGACCGCTGCCCTACAAGATCTTATTCTCCAAAACCATACAATCAGCATATGCGGATTGGGGGAGATGACGGTGGGAAGAGGGTGGTCTTGTTCAATTTTGTCTCTTTTTAATGGTGGTGTTGGAAGTGAGACGTAAACAAATATTACTCTGAATCCCCAGTCTTTCGACCTGAAACATGAGTTAGGCTTTCAGGAAAAGAAGATAAATGAGCTCTCTGCAGGAGAGGCACAGGGGCAGATTTTCAAGTGGCTTACACATGAACGCCACTCCACTACAGTTTACAGATGTCATTTTCACCACTAGGCTGGAGTCCAGGCATGGGCAGCTTGCCAAGGGAGGGCGCTGGAAGGTAAGGTTCTCTGCCAGTGCTCTTAACTTTGCCTAGTATACAGGGTCTAAAATACAGAGATGGAAACCTAGATGTCAATTGTACTCGTCGGAGCAGAATTAAGTGTCTCTTCCCTGGGGTTTCAGACAACCGTGCACTGTTCGGGTGAGCGTGGGGGAGGGCCGACAGCTCCGAAATGGGCGGCCATCGAGCAGCCTCAGGGCTTCAGCCCAAGCCTTCAGGGCCAGAGTCCAACCTGAACTTTGCCTCCCCGACAGAAGCGTCCAGACATGGGAGGCTACTCGCTGCGCCGGTGTTCCCAAACACAGCTCTTCCGTGGGGTGAGGGATGGGAGGCCATGAGGCTATGGGATTGGGACCGAGACAGTGTCCCTGCTCGGACAGAAATTGGAGAGGGTCGTGGGATCTCCGAACTCTAAGCACCCCTTTCCGAAGGCCCGGAAGGGGCGCCGCCGCTGCAGCAGCCCGCACTGCACCAAGCTCCGCCAAGCAGAGGAGCCCATCCCCGCTGGAGGAGCAGGGGTAGGTCCTCAGGGGCGGGCGCCGAAGGCAGCGACTCAGCGGGGCGCGGACCTGGGACAAACCGCCTGGGCATCCCCAGGGCCTCGGTGTAGGGCGAGAACCCCACCCGGCGCGTGCGCACCAGCCGGAGAAACGCGAGCCGCGGGGAGGGTCCTGCCCGGGCTAGGAGAAGCTAGTCCTCGGGAAACCTCCAGGTGGATTTCCACCCCCTGCCCCCTCCCGCGGGTAACTTCAGAGCCCCCCGGCAAATATGCCCTCGAGACACAGGGAGGAAGAATACCTGGTTTGGTGACCAGCTCCCGCCTAGAAGGTCCAGGGCTCAGTCCGCCGCCACCACCCTGATCGCCTCCCGGAGCCGCAGCCTCCCCTGGAGAGGCGTCCTTCCCCTGCTCCGCATCCCCCTCCTTTCCCGTGTCCCGCAGCAGCCAAACGAAAAGCGCTCCGGCCAGACCCCCTCCGACCAGCAGGGCGGACCAGACGGCGCCCATGACTGAGAGGCCGCAGCTGCGGGAGACGACGGCGACCGAGACGGGGGCTCGGGTCACACAGGCAGAGCCACACCTACCCAGCCCGCTGCAGCCTTTTACGGTCCCCGGTGGCGGGCGCTCCCGCGCGGGGCCCAGCCCTCCGCGACCAAAACTCAACTTTCCCAGCCCCGCCCCATTCCCCGCCCCGGGGCTGCAGCCCCTGGTTCTGGCAAGGCGAACACGCGAGCGCCCTCCTTCTCCAACATTTTCCCTTCTCGACCCCGCCAGTCGCCGGCGGCGGGGAGCACCCGGTGCAGGGTTCCAAGTGCGTCCCACGCGCGTGAAGGGTCCAAGGGCGCACGGCTCCCGTGCGCAAACCCGTCGCCTTCTTTTCCTGCTCCGGCTGCAGCTCAGGTGCAGCCCTGTCTGGGACAGCGCCGGCCACCTCGGCGCCTCCTCCCCACAGACAATCAGTAGCAGTGCGGCCCGAGCTTCTGGCACTTAGACGCTGAAGAGGCCGACGTGCATCTGCGACACGCGAGGTTGCGGCCAGAGCGGAGGCGGGGCGGGAGAGGCAGCCGGGCCGGGTGGGTAGACCCATACAGCCGGCGCGTTGGAAGCTCCATTCCTCCGCCAGTTAGCTGCGCTTAACGTCCCCAAGCCTCCGCCTCCCCGCCTGTAAAAGGAAAGGATTGGACTGAGATCCATCCATCTGTAAATGCCAATCACCTTAACCGCCTCCAGTCATTACTGAGGGTGCGTGGTTGTCGCAAAGTGCGCGCCCTCCTTACTGGACTGCATGTTGTGCAGACGCAGGCTCCTCCGGATGGGTTATTAATAAAAAATTGCGGGCTTCCCTGGTGGCGCAGTGGTTGAGAGTCCGCCTGCCGATGCAGGGGGCGCGGGTTCGTGCCCCAGTCCGGGAGGATCCCACATGCCGCGGAGCGGCTGGGCCCATGAGCCATGGCCGCTGAGCCTGCGCGTCCGGAGCCTGTGCTCCGCAACTGGAGAGGCCACAACAGTGAGAGGTCCGCGTACCAAAAAAAAAAAAAAAATTGCAACCGTCTTTGTTAAGTGCTGTCGGTGTGCCAGGTGTTTAATGTATGCGTTTAATTTGATCCTCACAAAACAACAACAACAATCTGGGAACTAAGAATTATACACATTTCTTTCTAAATTCACTCCTCTGCTGATCTGATGGCTTTACACACCAACTTCAAGCTAACGGTTCCCATGTTTGTATCTGCAGGGTGAGCCTTTCCCTTGACCTACACGCTCCCACATCAACTGCTAAGACCATAGCTGGAATGATTACTAAAATGGCTCCTCTGGTAAAACAAATCGTTCCAACGTGCCCCGGGCTCGAGCCTTGTTTGCAAAGTCAGGTACAGAAAGCAGTGGGAGTCCTTGGTGACTCTGCAGTGTTTGTGGGATGGGAGCTCGCTTCGGAAGGCTGAGCGGTGAACGTGGTGAAAGCTGTGAAGAAGGCCGACGTGGAGGGAGCCCTCTCCAGAGAAACTTGGAGGCCAAGGGGAGGAGAGGAATCGAAGTGTCGCTTGAGAAGAGAACAAGGCCTAAGGGAAGCTCTTTCAGACGGAGAGACACGTGGGCACGTTTGTTCAGTTCGTCGGCAGGAGAGAGCCAGCCGAGACCTGGAGGAAGATGTGAGGAGGACGCGAAATCCTGGACGGGGATTCTGCGGGAAGGCGGAAGTCAAGAACACCATTAGAAGGGGCGGAGTCGGAGGAACGGAGGGGAGGAAACAGGCGTGGAAAAGCAAAGAAGGCACAAAAGAAACATTTTGAGATACACAGGGGCCCATGAGTGAGGTTAGCTATCAGCTGAGTGAGAGAAAGGAAATCCAGGTGAGTTTTTTTGTTTTTTTTTGTTGTTGTTGTTGTTTTAGTTTTTTTTGCGGTACGCGGGCCTCTCACTGTTGCGGCCTCTCCTGTCGCGGAGCACAGGCTCCAGACGCGCATGCTCAGCGGCCATGGCTCACGGGCCCAGCCGCTCCGCGGCATGTGGGATCTTCCCGGACCAGGGCACGAACCCGTGTCCCCTTCATTGGCAGGCGGACTCTCAACCACTGCGTCACCAGGGAAGCCCAGGTGAGCTTTTAAGGAAAGCAGAGCAGGTAGGAAGGAAATGGCCGCTAGGGGAAGAAGTTGCCTTGGGAAGTCCTGTGGGTCCTTCCATCACAGGCCGGTGGCGTCGCTCCCTTCCTGCCTTTCCCAGTGACCGCGCCTCCGTTCACACCCCACCTCACCTGTCCAGACCTTACCATCCTCCCGCAACTCCCTCCCCTCTGGCTGTGATCCAGTCTGCAACCACTCCTGATTTAACCCTCCTAAAAGCACAGCCTGGGGTTGGGCATCTCCTCTGTCTACCAGACTAAATCCAACCCCATTTTAGCCTTCAAGGTCTCCCTGACACACCCCAACAACCTCTCCAGGCCTTTCTCTTATCGTTCACCTGAACTCCAGCCAAACGGGGACTCTCCCGCGGGAGCCTTCTCTCATTGGTTTAGACGTTTCCCAAAACCCACTTCCTTCCATGAACTTTTCCCTAGCCCCCAATCCCACTCTTAGCCCCCAGCCCTCAAACTGATATGCCATTCTTTTCTTTGAACTCTGATTATGTACTGTAACTCTGTTAGAGAAAAATACAAGGTTTTCTCTTATGGTATAATTACTTTTGTCGTTTATCTCATCCCCATATTAGATCATAAATCCCTTGAGGGCCAGAGTTTGTTTATTCTTTGTATTCCCCAGAATACAAAGTTTGTTATGTAATAGGCCTTTTTATTGTCTTTGTTCATTGAATACCGAATATATACTGGCCCTAAACTAAGTGCTTTATGAGGATTATCTCATGTTAAATCCCTGAGAGGAGTAATCTGCCCAAGGTCATACAGCTGGTGAGTGACCAAGCTGGGATTTGAACCCAGTGTTCTGACCTCCCAGGACTCCTGCTTGAAACTCTAGCTACATTGAATCCTAATGCTTTTAAACCATGTCCAAATTTCAAAGCATACATTTTAGAAGTGAGTGTGCAAATCCGGATGTGTGATACCAGCGTATCCCTCTGGTAGTATTCCAACATTTATGGTGAATTTCAGCCTTGCTCTCGGTTTGTAATTCCTCTCTCTGCAAGCCCTCACCTCATTAGGGAGATGTACTCACCAACAGCACCTGTCTGTTTCTGTCAAGCCTCTGGCTTCTGCTACTCCACATAATGTTAACCACAAGTCAAACCTTCTGCAAAGCAGTCACATTGGAGCTGCCCAGTTTCATATTTCATAGGGACATTTTCTAAGTGCAACTGTTTGCAAACCTCTGACTCATCTTAGTTCCAGAATAGACTCCAGGCTGAGATCTCTTACGCTGAATGATGAAACCTTTAGAGCAAAGGAAAATCTGTGTCAGGAGAACAAGTTCACTATGTAGAGAAGAATAAAGTTAGATTACTACTTTGTACCACGTAAAATGGTGGACTGCGGATAGAATGAAGTCCTGAATGTAAATGGTCAAACTACTACTAATAGAACAAAATCCAAGAGACTGTCATTGTGATATTGCATAATGTAAGAGGCCAAAAAATTTCTTGGCTTCATCAAATAAGGCTATCTCGTCAGTGAGGCTGCCATAGACAAAGTTAGCAGGTAGATCCAGATGGGGAACAGATTTTCGTGTTGTTAAAACTGACAAGGCACTAATATGTAGATATAGGATGAACTCATACAAACTGATCCAAAAAAACCCACAAAACCTGACACGAGATCCAGTATAAAATGAACAAGGAATGCTTCTCCCCAGTGCCTGGAACATAATAGGCACTCAGGGTAATTTTTGGTTGAATAAATGAATGACTAGCAAGAGATGCAAAAATGCTCAAATTCACTGGTAGTTAGATAAATGCAAATTAAAACAAAGATGTTACACCATTTTACATCCACCAGAAAGGCAAATATTAGAGAGGTGCAGTGCTGCTGATGGGAGAGTAAACCGGTACAATCTGGAGAACAATCTGGAAGAATTTTGTGAAATTAAGTATGCGTATACCCCATGACCCAGCAATCCCCCTCCTGAACATGTATGGCCAAGAGATTGCACAAGACTGTAAGGGGGCACATAGTGTTATTTGGGATAACCGTAAGTTCAAGGCCACCTGGCTGCCCATTGTGGGCAAATAATAAGTAAACTATGGTGGATGCCGATGAAATGCTATGAAGTGGTTACGACAATGACCTTGATCTACACACAGCAATGTAATTAAATCTTAAATACATATTGGCGACTAAAAAGTAAGAAAGTAATATCTCGCAAGTTGCACAGTGCAGCCAAAAAAAAAAAGAGAGAGAGATTTGTGAGTTTGGCTCTTGAATAATGATGTGGACCGTCTAAGATTCCAGGAAACCTGCAAGGTTTTTTGAAGAACTATAGTGCAATAAACACTGCCAGCTTGGACTAAAATGGGGGTTGTCTAGAAAGGGGATAAGTGTATTTTGCATATGAGAGCAACATAAATAATTTGTGGCTAAAAGACAGGCTGCGCTGGTCTTATACTATGGCCACAAATTATTTGATATTCTTCCCTTCGAAGGAAATTTGGAGGAGTTCAGTTCTCCTCTTCTTGAAGGTGGGCTGTACTTAGCCACTTACTTCTAATGAATAGAATATGGCAGAAGTGGTGATGTGTGATTTCCAAGACTAGGTTATAAAAGGCATTGTGCTTCCTCCTTGCCTTCTCTTGGATCACATGCTATAGGGCTGACTTTTTCAACCTCAGCACTATTGATATTTTAGACAGGATTATTCTTTGTTGTGAGGAGGTGCCTGTGCATTATGGGATGTTTAGCAGCATCCCTGGCCTCTACTCACTCAAAATTCCCAGAAATTGAATTGTTGTGTCAAAGGCTATATACATCTGTACATATGTACACACACACACACACAAAGTTGCTTATTTATTCTGTTTTTTTTTTTAAGGCTTTGGATAGCCAAATTCCCTACAAAATGTCTGTATCTTTTCCCACTTTCACAAGTTGAATATATGCACCTTTTTCTTAGCATTTTTGCCAATATTAGTTTTGTCTTAAAAAAAATCTTTGCCAATTTGATAGACAAAAATTGATACCTTGTTTTAATTTTTTTTTATTGGTGACCTTGACCATTTAAGAAATGATTTTGGTCTGTTGTATTTTTTTTATGACTTAGCCCATTTTTTTCCTGCAGCATGAGCAAAAACATAGAACCTACTTTCTATGTGAGCAGAGCAGGTGGCACTATACATTCTGGTGTGGAGGACTGGAGAAGCCCTGCTTCCCTCGCCACCCCTCCGAGGCAGGAGCCCACTGTAGGAAATTCTTCCTTTAGAAATTCATTCCTTTGGTTCGTTCTCCCTCTAGATTTTAAAATATCAAGCAAATCCACTCTAAGGTATTGGCGACACATCAACTTTCTTTTTGACACATTTTAACAGTTACCAATACTTACAGTGCCATGGTTGGGTAGGTGGGTGGGATCGGGAAGCAGTTAAAGAATAATACTGAAAAGAGGAAGAAGACAAGAAACGGGATAATGGTCACCTCAAACTTTGCCCTCATCATAGTTTTGCTTAGGTATGTCCTTTTCTAGTCTACCTCACTCTCTCCCAAGAAGATAATTGTCAATTCTTAAAAAAATTTTTTTCGGGAAATTTGTCTCTTTTTTGGTGCTTCACCATTCCTGATATTCATCCATTCATTCAATAAATGCATAGTTTGAGCCCCAGCTATGTAGGACTCTAGGCACTCTGCAGGACACTAGGAAAAACCTATACCTTCCCTGCCCTCATGAGCTTATACTTTAGTGAGGGAGACACACCATTAATGAGTAATCAAAGAAGATAACATGATGAATGATGGGCGATATAATGGCTATCAGTGAGGTGCCGGAACTGGGAATAATCTGCAGCAGCTCTGCTGGCCTGTTGGTGCAGGAGTGGTGCAGGCATGACTTTGGAGGGGGAGGTTGAGAAAGAATTCTGACCTACGTTCACTTCAGTAACAGTTTGCTCTCATATGCAAAATACACTTAGCCCCTTTCTAGACGACCCCCATTTCAGTCCAAGCTGGCAGTGTTTATTGCGCTATAGTTCTTCAAAAAACTTTGCAGGTCTCCTGTGAATCTTAGACGGTCCACATCATTATTCATGAGCCAAAACCACAAATCTCTTTTATTTGGGGCCGCAGCTTACGGGATCTTAGCTCCCCAGCCAGGGATTGAACCTGGGCCCCGGGCAGTGGAAGCACAGAGTCCTAACCATTGGACCGCCAGGGAATTCCCCACAACTATCTTGAAGATAAGCCCTTCTCTACCTTGAGAGTGTGCTGAAGAACAACGTCCTCCACTTCCTTAGACGCTCTATTGTTTGACTAAAACTGTGAGGCACACTTTTAAAAATTTCAGTAGCATTTTTGTCTGCCTGAATGTACTCTGAAGCGTCACCTTTGAACTTTCTGAGGTCTTAACAAGGGATTTAACAATTACATCCTTGGATTCATCTTTAGACCATGTTTTCCTGGCATGTTCTTTGATGTGTTCTTTTGGATTTGATCTTTGCTACAAATCATTTCTTAATTTAAACATCATTTGTCATCTGAGAGGCTAGGAGTTTACAAAACCATCAAGTCCTGGTTGCTTTTGGCTAAACTGTCCCTTTGGCTTATCGATCTCCTCTTGCATTTTACTATAAGCAGCAAGAAACCAGGCGGTACCTTCAACACTCTGTATAAAAATCTCCTTAGTTACATCACCAGTTCATTAGGTAGTTTTTCTACTTCCCACGTTACTTCAGGTGACAGTATGGATAAACTTCCTGCTATTACATAACAAGGAGACCACTTCTCCCAATTTCCAACTGCATTTACCTCATTTTCCTGCCAGCCTTCACCCACAGCCTCTTCACAGTCTATGAGACTTCTGCCAACAGTTTCTTCAAAGTTCTTCCAGTTTCAACCCACTTCTCAATCCTATTCCCTTTCACATTTTACATTCTTGTTATAGCATCCCACTTCCAGGCACAAAAATCTATTAGTTATCTATTGCTGCATAATAAATAATCAGTAAATTTAATGGTTTAAAACAACCAACATTAGAGTCATTTTATGGGTTAGGAATTCAGAAGCATCTTCTCTGAGTGGTTCTGGCTCAGGATCTCTCATATGGTTGCAGTCAGGATGTCAGCAGTGGTTGCAATCTCATCTGAAGGCTTAATGGGGGCTGAAGGATCCACTTCCAAGACGGCTTTTCACATGGCTATTTGCAGAAGGCTTCAGTTCCTTGCCATGTGAGCCTTTCCATAGACAGCTTGGGTGTCCTCACAACACAGCAGCTAGTCTCTCCCAAGTGATTCAAGTGAGAACGAGGAAGCCACAATGTCTTTCATGCTTTAGTTTCAGAATGACACCTCATCACTTCTTCCACATTCTGTTCCTTAAAATCAAGTCTAGGTACAGCCCACATTCAAGGGGAAAAGGGGTTAGGCCCTGCATTTTGAAGACAGGTGCATCAAATAATTTGTGGACCTTTTTTTAAACAAACACAAATCTCCCAAATTAGAAAAGTCCTTGGGATTGTCTAAAGTAATCTCATGTCTTGCAGCTATTGAACTGAGAAAGAAAAAGAAAAAAAAATGATCCTTTAATTTGCTGAATTAAAATATCATTTGAATTCACAGCTTTGTAAGATCTCGTAGGTGAAGACAGAGTATAGATTGGGAAAGAGCGAGACCCTGAATGCTGAACTGTGAACATATGGGAATGTTCAGATGGCTTCAAGTTCCCTAAACTCCCAACCCTATGAAAATATGCTGCTCAGATCTCCTGTTGCAAGGAACACAAATGACTGATGGACCCAGCTGCTACCCCTCTGGATCTTTCGCCCTCTCGCCGAGGCCATACTCCCCTGGGCTGCTCCCAGCCAACGACAGAGCATGCAGAAGTGCCAAGGCAGGCCCATTTTAGCAAAATGTGCGACTCCTCCTCTTGGCGACCTTGACTTAAGGTCTCCCCATTGGCCTGGCCAAACCTTCCTTTGAACTGTGCTGCAGTTCAAGACCGTATCTTCTTTTCCTCCCTCTGTCCTTCCGCAGGGATCACACACGCATCAGAATCTAAAGGCTCTCCCTAGGTTCTGCCGCTCCCACCCCAATAAACCTCTCAAGCATCTAATACCCTTTTGCCATTTGCTCCCTGGCAGACCCAAACCACTGCAGCCTTCCTTGTCAGAGAAGTTCTCCCTACTCCCTCTGTGGTGAGGATTTTCCCACTTTGCGTGAGGACTCTCTAATGACCTTTGTGGAAATAGGCTGGCAGGAGGCCGGGGTAGCCAACTCTCTTTATTCTTCACCCCTAACATCCCTCACTGTCTTGAATGCTACCCATGTGCTAGAGGCAGTTTATCCTAGCTCACAAAAGCCAACTGTTAAATTTGCAGGAATTTAGCAAGTTGGTTGGTAAACACAGTCATTACTAAAACTTAAATAGACTTACAATTAAAATAAATTATATTAAAACCAAAGGTAACGGAACTCAAAACCTCATCTCTTCCTGGTTTTTAACACCTTTTTGTTAGCATCTATGCTCTTGAGGTTATTTACGTCTATTATGTCTGGGTGTTGGAAATAACATGTAACGATGTGCCACTTGCACTTCTCTTTGGATTTTGGAGGCCAGATTTAGATGTGCTGTTTCAGCTCATTGCTTTAGTAATCTGAGAGGTTGCCGGCTCTGAGGGCAGCCTGAAGCAAGAGAAGGCTTTCAGCTGGTCCCGAAATCTCTGCCCTCTGATCCAATGTATCCAGCGTGCTCAGAGCACCTGTGGCACAGAGAGCTGCTGAATGGAGCTTCGGCATGTCCAGAAAGGCGAATCAGAGCACAGGCCCCCAGGGCTTTGCAGCTGAGCCAGGAGCTCTGTGGCACGTAACTGTTCTCCTTTGGAGAAACCAATGTCCGTTTGTTGCTTGGCACCAGTTAATACGGCAGCCTGATCCTGAGACCTTAGGTAACCAAGCAACTGGTGCCCATCGTTCACCAAGGTCATCTGATCCACTAAGCCATAAAGTCAGCTAACATTTAGTGTGTGTGCACAGTGCCAGGCTGTGTTCTAAGCACTTTACTGGTAACATTCCCTTTAATCCCCACCACCATTCTGGGAGATAGTACTGTTATGATTGCTACTATCCTTACTTTAGATGAGAAAACTGAAGCAGAGAGAGGATAAGCAACTTGCCCCATAGTCATATAGCAAATAAGTAGCAGAGCTTGGTTTGAATCCAGGCCCTCCTGCTCCAAAGTCCACACACGTAATTACCAAATTATTTTGCTTCTCGTAATCAAGTGAAAGTTTTCTATTTAGGGCTGGGCTTGACCAGGAATTGAAGACAGAACAAATTGCATGGTGTGCCCGCTCCTACCACCCTGTCATCTTCCTCAGCCTACACATTTGACCTGGGGATGTTCTCTAAGTCCAGGTGATGAAACACACAACCTCCACTATATGACGGCAGCAGCCACAAGTGGACTGCCACAACACTGTAGCCCAACTCAAGGGTGGCCCTGAAGAGCAGCTGAGAAGGGGAATTTTCCAGTAGACAGAAATGTAAGCATTTCATCCTGTTGACCACTTTGTCTGAAAGGAGAAATGGGCTGAGGTGCATGTCACCAACTAATGGTCAGCAGCTGATGGCTTAGCTTAGTAGCCAGGGACTTGGAAGGATCAAGAATGCAGGGATAGTGACAAAGAGATTTGGGAGAAGAGGTATACAGGGGATCGCTCAGAATGGATCCAGAGTATGGGAGTATTTGGTTCTTTGTGAATACCCACCAAAAGCCCTCCACTGTAGAGGAAGCGCTCAATAATCAGGTGAAAAGTTTGACCTATCCTCTGCATGCCAGCCCGCTTCCTTCTCCAGAAATTCCAATGTTGCCCAGTGATCTCATGGGCAAAGTGGGCATGGAGGCAGAAATGCAGGCTCCACGTGGGTTCAGCAACTTGGATTTCCCCTCACGAAGGCTGCCCTGGCTACTGCTTCTGTGGAATAATTGTCCAGTAATTAAAACCAAACTTGAGTCCCTAATGTGAAGTAGGCTTGAATGTAACAAAGCCAGGAACAATGTGTCCAGGGGAAGAAATGCATTCTCTCCAGACCACCGCCAACACCATCTTGGCTCAGCACTTGAATGTCAGAATCCTGCCCCAGCTTGCCTGGTAGAACTGGATGCCTCCTCTGGGCTCTCAGGCTTTGGGGCTCCCATGGGCTACCAAGCGGGCATGTATGACAAGTTGAAACAGCAAGGGAGGCAGAGGAAAGTGGCCTGACTAGACTAGCAACCTATTCTGCAATTGGATTTGCTTTCCTGCTTAACAAACTTCTGCCCACACCAACATTTCTACACTTCCTGCATGCTCATTCACCACCACGGTATCCCACTCAACACTGAAACTCATTTCACAGCAATGGGCTGACACTATGTGTTCATTGCTTCTGTCATGTACTCCATCACCCTAATGTGTCCAGATGCATAGAGTGTATAGTAAAGACTCACTTACAGCCTACAGATTATTGAAATGGGATCATGACAGACCCAGAGGATGAAAGGTCATCCATCACCCAGAGATTCTGTATTTGAAGACAACTACTATAACTGATAAAACTTTGGGATCCAGTATCCTTTAAATAAATTCCTTTGATTAAATTATCCAGAGGGTATTTCAGAGGGAAAGATCTGGAAGGAGGCATTCCAATGAGTAAAGAGTAGTTACTGCTGACTCTATAGGAAGTATTTGTATTTTCTACGTTCTTTTTGTTAGTCTATATTTTCTAATTTTCCTAACATGAGCATTAACATGTTAAATAAAATAATTTTTAAAAATTTAATGTAAAAATATGTCATCTTGAGTTTCCATTAAACTTTATGACCCATGACATTATATTATAGGTACACATTTATTATCAAGATTAACATGCCAAAAAACCCTCAGTAAGCTTAATTCAAAATGAAAGAAAATTATATTGTAAAGAAAGAGTAAAGGAGCTATTCACTCAAAACCAGGGAAAATAATACTCTGGGAAAATGAAATAGAGCAATTCTGCTTTTTTATGGTTTTATTTATTTTTACAAATAGTTGATATAACTATGTAATATTGACAATGCTATCAAAATGTTAGAATACCAAATATGAAATTGATCTCACGGTTGATAAAATATATAAAATATTGATTAACTGAAGCAGAAGACTATTCTGAAATGTTTGTATTAGTTATAAATTTTATGGATGTTGCCAAGTCAAAATTGTACAACTATGGTGGGACATTCATTATAAATTTTGTTTAATGTTTAAAGAGAGAGAGAAATAGCCAAGTATATAGTAAATGAAATCTGTCTAATCATCTTCCCAAGATTCTTCCATGCTTGAGTTATTTTACAGAAGTCTTGTTACATTCACATTTACATTCCTTCCTCATACACATCTTCTCAAGGAACTAAAAAAAAAAAAAAAAGATGAGAGAAACTCCTTTAAATTGGCAAACGAAAATTGTACAGTCTAGTCACAACCACTACCATACCCGAATTCACAGTCTCACACTCTGATGTATATCCTGATAGGACCCAAAATCTGATGTCGATGATAGACCATGCGAGATGGTGGACTTTGGAAAGTAGTTGCACACCATCAGAAATATCTAGATATAATTCACACTTTTTCTGTGGCCAAGTCCAGCCCGGGCCAGCTCGGCACAGCCTTGTGCTGCTCATCTCTGCTATTAAAGGCCTGGGGCTTCTGTGTAGCCGAGGGAATGAAGCTGTAGGTAATGCACAGAGCAGTTAATCCAGCAGCAGATACTGGAATGTGTATGTTAAGTATGTATGCTCATGTAACATACATAAACATGTATGTATACAAGGTGTACATAGACATTTAAGGGAGTAAAAAGAGAATGAATGCTCACATATAAATTTAAATAAGTAATGATTTTATATATAGATAGATAGATAATTTACCATAATAGATTCCCCCCTCTCTTTTAGTTGAAATCCTACTGATAAAATAGAGGATATAGGATGTAAGAATAAAGGGAGAAAATATTCCAGGGTTTTGAGTGACAGGTGTTCTCAGGGGACTCAGCCATAGCCAGGGGCATCACCTCTCTTTAGTTGATGCAGCTAAAAGAGTAACTAGTGAGTCAGGCATGCTTCCTTTTGCCCAAAATTGAACTAAATGTTCAGCAGCAGAATGGATTAAACCAACAGGGGACAAATCAAAATAAATAAAGCATCCTCTTTTGCCACTAAAGAAAAAACTATGAGTCACTATAACGTCAAGAGCAAACAGGGATATATATGTATATACGTATATCTCCTTGGCAAGAAGAATATATATGTCTGTGTGTGTGTGTATGTGTGTGTGTATATACACATATATATCACATAATTATATTTATGCTTAAGTATAATTTTGTGTGTATTATATAAATATATAATCATACATACAATTATGTTATATAAAATATATAAGCATATTTAATATATTATACATATAAATATATAAAATATACTTATGTAGGCCATATATGCAGATGAGGCAGTGACTAAATACATAAATACAAAAATATGTGTAAGTATATTAACTATATCTTATATATAAGTATCTTATATATAAGATATATACTTATATCTAAGTCTATAAAATATACTTATGTAGGCCCACTGTTGATGCTCAAAGCTATTGGAGAGATTTCATCCTAGTTCTAGAATGGAATCTTCTAGCCCATTAGTCTATTATCGTACTCTAGACTTTCCCTTCACATCACCTGATTTAACTTTGAACAAGTCTGGATCTGAGATTGGTCAATATATCTATTTGCCAGTAAGTGTAAGCTGTTGTTAGTTTTATCGCTCTTAGAAAAAAAGAAATCCAGTATCCTAGTTCCAGGAACTTCTACCATCTGGCTGCATGTCCTCCTAAGGACTCCACGGGCCGTGAGCACAGGGGACTCTGGACAAACACAGAACTTATCAGCCACGACTTGGGCCCCAGGCCCAGCTGGCTTCCTGCCATGGTGACAGGGCTGGTCTGGGGACAGATCTCCAGGCTGCAGGCCCTCCTGCTAAACGGTCTGCTCTGCCAGCCTCCCACCCCACTCTTGTTATCTGTGGCCTCCCGGGGGAGCCCTCCACGTGGGAGGTGGGGGGACGACCAGCACTACAAGCTCAGGGAGAGGGAAAGACAAAGTGGAAAAAAGACAGAAGAGGCTGCAGGGCTGTCCGGGAAGTGACCTTTGGCCCTAGTCTGCGTCCTCATGTACCCCACAAATAGCACAATAATAGTCCCAGCTCCACTCCCAGCTCCACTTCGTCCTGACCCCAGCATGGCTCCTTGGAAGTAGAAGTGAAGGAGACTGGACACTTCCTGGAGAATTCATTGTTTTAGTAGCAGGCTCACGCCCTGCACATGGATCCCTTTCACTTTGGCCCCGTTAAGGCCAAACCCAAGGAAGGTGAGTCAGCAGGGAGACAGCAGGAGCCAAACAGGCTCCTGTCTGCTCCTGAAAAGAGCAGGACGCCAAAGCCCATCTGTGGGCCCCCGTCTGGGGAAAGCACACCCCTTCTCCCAGGGCTGAGTCCTGGTGTGTCCCTGTAGAAGAAGTATTTTGATTTTGTCAGGGTGCTGACCCCTTCCCATCAACAACTGTGAGCCCCTCAGCAGGTCTTTCCGAGGTCTTTCCGGCCCTTTACTCACACTCGGCATCCTGTATCCCCTGCGCAGAATGAAATCCTTAAAGGCAGCTGTTCCATGAAGGTCTGCAAGTAACTCCTCCTAAAAGAGGGTCCACACTTTAAAAAACCGGTCAGCTGTCAGAAGCTTGATTTCATTATTTGTCCTAATTAAAAGCACTTAGCCATTTATCAAGTATGTTATTTTAAACGACTTCCTTCTCATTTAGGAATATGTGTGTAAATAACGTTCAGAAGTTGATGAATACAAAGGCTTTCGAAAGATAGCCAACCTTCTCTCCTTTCTCTGTTCTTTTTCTTACCCTTGTATCAAGGATAAGCAACACATTTTATCAATTAGATCATTATTGACCTAGGATGTCCGGAATCTAATCTATTTGAGATTAATCATTGTGATACCGTGATTTATAATAAGAGACAGATATTGGGTCTTCTTCCCATTCCTGGCACAGAGGCCTTAAAACCCTCGGAATTTCCTAAGTGATGAGAGCCACAACGGTGACAGTCTTTCCTTATTCATAACAAGCCCCTTTCAACCACATTGCAATTTATCTTAATGACGTGTTTTTTGGAAAGCCCCTAGATACCTACTAGATGGGGGCTGGTTGCCAGGGAAACCAACCACGTGATTAGAGGGTTGGCACTTTCAGCTGAACCTCCCCGACTCCAGGGAGGCGGGAGGAGCTGGAGGTTGAATTAATCACTAATGGCCAATGATGTAATCAATGACACCAATGTAATGAAGCCTCTATACAAACCCAAAGGAGGGGGTTTGGAGAGCTTCCAAGTCGGTGAACATGTAAAGGTACCTGGAGAAGGCAAGGAAGCTCCAAGCCCCTCCCCACGTGCCTTACCCTATGCATCTCCTCCATCTGGTTGCTCCGGAGTGTACCTCTTTATAATAAACTGGTAATCTTACTAGATTGGAAGTAAACTGTTTTCCTGAGTTCTGTGAGCTGTTCTAGCAGATGATCAAACTCAAGGAGGGTGTCGTGTGAACCTCTGATTTATAGCCAGTCAGTCAGAAGCACAGGTGACAACCTGGACTTGAGACTGGCATTTGCAGTGGGGGCAGTTTTGTGGGACTGAGCCCTTAACCTGTGGGATCTGATGCTCTCTCCAGGTAGGTGGTATCAGAATTGAGTAAAATTGTAGGACATCCAGCTGGTGTCAGGGAATTAGAGAATTGTTTGGTGTGGGGAAAAAAACCCCGACACATTTGCTGACCAGAATTGAGAGTGGTAGAGGAAGAAACGGGAGTGTTTTCCTACTCAGTATATATCCACAAATTTTAGATCTTAACTCCAAAGGGCATGATAATTAAAAAAGATTTGATCCAGTCCCAACATCTTACGGGTATTCATGCATTCATTTGGCTTTTCCTTTTATTTATTGGAATTTAAAATTTGGGATGTTGAAGTTTATATCATTGTAATTCAGTTCTTTAAGACCATTTCACCTTCCAAATGAACTCAATCAGGAATAGTCAAAAGTCATGTGTTTCCAGCAAGAGAGTCATGTCATCATGGTGTCCCTTACCAGCACACGATTGCACCCATGTCTTGTGAACTGACTTCAATATGAGGTGGCATTTGCACTGTGACAACCTTCAGCTCAGATGATCAAGTCTCAGCATATACACATACCTGTTCCCATAGCTCCTTTTTCATATTCTCATCTTGAGCTTTATGTAAGACCTTGGGGTCAACCAAAGGCTCATCGGCTCTTTGCTTTTTCCACAACTTGGTGTTCAGATACCATGCTCCGTACCTCATCTTCACCCACTTTGGTTTATAAGGATTCTGTAGAAATAACATAATTCCCCATTTCATTAGTTTGTTTGGTTTGTCATTTCAATAAAGCTAAGATTTAGCTTATGAAAGCAGTATCATTTATTTTTAATCTATGGTTACTCCTTGCCAAAGTATTTTATGAAGTTTCAGTGTGCTTTGATTTACAAAGGTAACATGAAAAGTTCATGACTGAGAAAATAATGTGGTAGTTAAGCATGGCTTTTGGATTTAGACAAACCTGGGCTCAAATCCAGCCTTCCCCACTTAGTAGCTATGAGTCCATGGACAAGTTAGTTAAATGCTTCATTTGTAAAATAGAGATAATAGTATCTACCCCATAGGGTTGTTGGGAAGACTAAAGGAGAGAACTATGTGAAGCAGCTAGAACTCATGTAAGAATCACATATTTCAGTGAAGGGTAATGACCTTCAACAATACTCAGTCAACCAAAATAAGAAGTTATCAGCCTCTCTGTGAGCCCAGCTCTATACTCAGCTTTGTAAATGGTACACTACTTTCGATCCAAATGCTATTCAACACCAGTCTCTTGCCTCTTTAGTTTTTAATTAAAAAAATATTTATGTATTTATTTATTTATTTGGCTGCACCACGTCTGAGTTGCGGCACGTGGGATCTTCATGGCCGCCGTGTGTGGGATCTGCAGTTGTGGCATGCGGGATCTTTTTAGTTGCAGCATGCGAACTCTTAGTTGCAGCGTACGGGATCTAGTTCCCTGACCAGGGATCGAACCCAGCCCCCTGCACTGGGAGCGTGAAGTCTCAACCACTGGACCACCAGGGAAGTCCCTCGCCTCTTTAATTGGAAGAGAGAAAGAGGGGGAGGAAGAGAGAAAGAGGGGGAGGAAGAGAGAAAGAGGGGGAGGAAGAGAGAAAGAGGGGGAGGAAGAGAGAAAGGGGGAGGAAGAGAGAGGGGGAGGAAGAGAGAAAGAGGAGGAGGAGGAGAGAAAGAGGGGGAGGAAGAGAGAAAGAGGGGGAGGAAGAGAGAAAGAGGGGGAGGAAGAGATGTCTTTCCTTTCTTTCTCCCATTCCTCAGGAGTGCATCTGCTGGTTCACAGCCTGATGCTGTGATGCAATACCCGCTCATTGTCTCATGAAAGGAGGTCTAACGCTTGTGTAGGACAAAGAAACATGAAACACAAAGACCCTGCTCCTCCGTCTTCTCACTCATATCTAAACTATGAGGTGGAACGTGTGGCCATTCTAGAGTCAAGCCAGAAACACCTGCCTGAAACAGAGATGATGGGACAGAGCAGAGGGGAGGGAAATCCCTTCTCAGAGCTGGATTCAGCATTATGATCCCTCCAATCCAAGCAGACTGACCTCCTTGCTGTTTCTAGAGCACCTATCACACTGCTGCCTCAGTGCCTTTGCACTTACTGTTCCTTCTCCATGATGCTCTTCCCCAAGACACCCACAGGGCTCACTCTCTTACCTATTTCAGGTCATCTTTTCAGTTGTATCTTCCCTGACCACCCAATTCAAAAACTGTAACCCCGCACAACACTGCTTGTCTTCTTTCCCTGCCTCATTTTTCTGAACAGCACTTATCGCCGCTTGATATGCTGTATATTTTTCTGATTGTTTGTTGTCTCACCTCTGACCTTCTAAAATGTAAGCTTCTGAGCTTGTTCGCCGCTACATCCCCCTGGCATCTAGAACAATACTTAGGACACAACAGGTGCTCAATAAATATTTGTTGGGTTAAAATCAGGTTTCTTAGCTTCAGCGTTATTGACATTTTGAGCTGGATAATTCTTTGCTGGAGGTGGGGGGCGGTGGTGCTGTCCTATGCATTGTAAGATGTTGGGCAGCATTCCTGGTCTCCACCCACGAGATGCCAGTAGCATCTCCAAATTGTGACAACCAAAAACATCATCTCCAACATTGCCAAATATCCCTGGTGGGGTGTGGGGGTGGGGAAGGGGACAAAATTGTTCTGGCTGAGAACCACTGAATTAAAGGAAGGAGGGTAGGAGAGGAAAGAGAGGAAAAAAGAAAGGAAGGGAGAGGAACGCAATCTACATACTGCTCCACTAAAGAACTTGAGCTCTGGAATACGTTAGGTGGCTGGGTACCTGGTGGTCTTTCAAGATTCAGTACAAACATAATTTCTTCTGTGAAGTCTTAACTGTACCCACCCTCAGCCCATGCCTGGTGGAACTGGTTACTTCTTCCTACAACCCGGATGAACCATGACATCATTTCATTATAGTTAGTCATTTATCCATTGACCTCACTAGACCGTAAGCTCCTTAAATGCAGGAAACAGTCCTTCATTTGCTCCCAGCACTTTTCGGCACATAGTAACAGATGCTCAGAAGTGTTTGTTGAATGAATGTATAAATAAATGGATGAATGAATATACAGGGCCAAGAGAAACATGCTACAATAGAGGCAGAAACTGCTGTGAGAGATTAGAAGTAAGAATAAGTTAATGTCAACCGAAGGACCTGGAGAAAACTCCATGGAAAAATTGGCATCTGACCTGTGTCTAAAGGAAGATGTAAGAGTGTAGACATGAGAAGAGGGGCACGTCAGGCAGAGAGAATACTGTGAGCAAAGGTAAGGTAGTCGAAAAGCTCAGAGTTTTAAAGAACATCAAAGAGCAGAGGATAACAGGCCTGAGAGTATGTGGAATAAGAAAATAAAGATGGAGATTCCATCCCCGGAATAGGGACCAGATTTATCCTTACACCTGCAACAACCAAAAAACGAAATATAGATATATATTGAATATATATGTATATATATTTATTTATTTATAAGACACTGGACATCAAATAGCAAAGGACAGTGATCCCTGAGAGGCAAAAAGTGAATAAGCCCCCAACTGCCCCAGTTCACTGTCTGCAGAGAGTTCCCAGGCCACAGAGCAGGAGAAGGAGCTCAGGAGGAACCTAGTGGACTTTCTGAGTTGAGAAGACAGAACTGAGAGTCCAGGAAGACCAAGGCAGCTGAAGTTTGCAGCCCAGAGTAACAAAGGAAAGAGCTGCACAGAGAGGGAACTACAGAGGTTTGCAGAGGGTCTCCATCTGTGTATGTCTGGGAGGAAACCACCTGAGGTCTGGGAAAGAACTAACCAAAAGGATTAGAGATAACAGCGTCCTGCATGCACACAGGGCCAGGGCCAGGGCCTGTTCCCTCCTGGGAAACTCGAAGATTCACAGGATACTGGGTAGAATACACGAAGGGTCTTGCATCGGTAGTAGGGAGTTAGCCCTAGACTAAACATTATTTTGACCCTTCTCAACAGTTCTTAAAAGCAAGACCCAAAAGGATCAAACTTTTCCAGACACAAGAAACATGAAGACATATACACCAATGTGTATAATAATCACACTGCTCAAAACCAGTGACAAAGAGAAAGTATTAAAAGCAGCCAAGAAAAAACAGGTCCAGAAAAACAAAGATAAGGATGACATAAGATTTCTCATCAGAAACAACACAACCAGGAGGACGGTGGAGCAACAGTTTTAAAGGACTAAAAACAAACAAACAAAAAACTTTGAACCTAGAATTCTATACCCACAAAAATATCTTTAAAAATGAAGGAAGAACAAGGATATCTTCAGACATAGAAAAGCTGGAAGAATTCATCACCCGCAGATCTACACTAGAACTATTAAAGGAAGTCCTTCAGGCAGAAGGAAAATGATACTCTGTGGAAATCTATTTGAACTTTTGCATAGTGATCCTCCATTGGCCAGTCAAAAGTTCGATTTTGGCAATAACCACCATGCTTTATAAAGCAGCATTTGTGCAATTATTTGTAAATACAGAGAATTGAGCAATTTCATTCAGCCCAGATTCAGAACAAGCAGTGGTTCAGGTCCCATGTGCCTGAACCACATGGATATAATTTGCCTGTCCAGCATCATTCTGCATTTTACCCTTTAGAAAGATGAGAGGAGAATGGAAAATTTTAAGTGCTGAATTAGTGATGGAATGCATAGTTTTCATAAACTTTATGCAACAGAGACAAAGACGGAAAACATCATGAATGTAAAAATAGGTCAGCTGATCATGTTCAATTATGAAAGGACAAAGCTGGTATGTCAAAAATATTGGAAATATAGTATCAAAGATTATGTGTAAAAGACAGAGGGAAATTATTATCTTCACTTCCAGAGAAACTAACTCTGTAATCTCCCCGCTTCCCACCCACACTTAGGCACGTAAATCTTCGTTGGACTGGCACAATTTGACTTGTGTATATATATTTGCACTAACACATTGTGTAGAAAAGTACTCAGGGGCCCATAGTACTTCCCTTTAGAACATAGCTTGTTTTTTCTCATCTCTGCTTCCTTGTTCTGTCTTCACAGGAAACTGGTGCTGGGAAACTGAGCGATTTGTTAATTATCAGGCAAGCATATGGTCAAGAATGATGGTCTGTGGTCGAAAAGACCGCCATAAAAATTCAAGAATTCTTTGGACATACACAGTGTTCACAACTGTTAACTGCAGCATCTTACTCTTGCAATAATAAACATTCACGTATATTTCTACTGACTATTAGAATTTCAACATGTAAAACACATAAAGAGATAGATTTCAACATATAAAACACACAAAGAGGTTGTCTCAACATATAAAACACATAAAGAGGGAAATAATGACTGTTCAGATATTAACAATAATGCTGAATGGCCTGCCTTGTTTGTATGACTGACTTTTTAAGATGTATTAAATATTCATTCGTTTAACAAATGTTTATTTATTGTATTTTTTACAAATGTTAAACATCAAAAAAATTTCAAGAATTTTACTGAAAAAGGTCAGCGCCTTCTGAAGTACCAGAAGTCAAGAACATTTAATACTTGAATACGATTTAATTTCCTTTGATTCTCAGTTCTTCTCCCTTTTTGTAGTTACCTGTGGTTTCTGAAGTCTCTGCTCATAGTGCAGTTTCTGGGAAAACTGTGGCTCCTGCAGGTTATTCAGCCCAATCCTTTTCTTTAGCTCCAGAGGAACCTGGCTGGGTCTCATTGTATGGAGCACATTATAGCTTGGTTTGCTCTGACAGTCAATGTCAAACTGTTTCAGGATGAACTCCTCATCAATGTTCAGGCCCCGCTGGAAGAATAGCACAGGGCATGAGTCAAGGACAAATGGTGAAATGCTCCTTCTTCCATCTTTAATCTACAGGAGGTATTCGACCATGGCCGGAGAAGAGAGAGGTAGTTTAAAGGAGAGGTAGAAAGTGCTCAGTCACCATTTGTAGGAGACAAGAAGTATTTGGGGTCTGGAGAGCTTCGTCAGTGCATTAAGAGACAACTTAGGACCCACAAGAAGCAGTGAGTCCTGAGGGAGATAGTGGTGCTGAGGAAAATTCAGTCTGTTTGATCAAAAGCAAACATCTCCAACACTTTATAGTAGTAACATCTTTAGAGGTATTTTCCAGACATGTCTAGAAATGTTAGTTTGTGCTCTGCCCACAGCCCCTTATACAGGAAGCTGCCCTGTTCGGGGCTCCTACTGAAGCCATGGGCTCCTTTTAGTCAGCCATGTTTTGTGCACAGAACAAACCCGCCTTCCGTCCCCCAGCCATAGCTGGCAGGAGTACAGATGGCCACATTAAGAGCCCCTAATCTGTAGACTGACCATGGATCTATGATATGGCTGAAAGATAACTTAGATTTGAAGGATAGGAGAATATAGCACCTCAAAATATGCCTCTGGCTTAAGGCTTATTTTGAGCTGATGATTTTGAGAAACAGCAGACAACACAGGAAATGATCTAGAAACAGAGTAGAAGTCACCCTTTAAGTGAAATTTACATTTATTAAAAAAACTCCACTTGTAAGGCTGTCTCCCTCTCCATTCCAGGAAGAGAAGGAAGACTTTAAATCATAAGACAGACACTCTTAGCAAAGGAAAAGGCACCCACTTAAATTTGCATAATAAACCATACTCTTGTTCTCCTATTTCTTCCTGGTCACCTCCCCATTACTGACTCCCCACACCTTTCTCTCTTTGTCTTTGGCGCAAGTTGTTATTTGAGCCTGAATTCTAAGCCACCTAGGAGAGTTAGTCATTTTTCCCAGGGTATCTCCCATGTATATATGAGGTATACTTGTTAATAAATTTCTGTTTGTTTTTCTCTTGTTAATCTGCCTTTAGTTATAGAGATCCCAGAGAGAACTTAGAAGAATAAAAGGAAAATTATTTTTTCCTGCTCTACAGGCTCAACACAATCTTACTTTGGAATATATAAGTTGGGGAATATAGAGAATGGGGTCATTAGCAACTGAAGCTGATGTCGGAGTGAAATTTATAGACGGGGTCATTAAATCGAGTCGGGGTATAAACTAGAGCAAGCAGAATCAATGAGGTAAAAAATAAATAAATAAACAACATGGAAGGAAAGTATAAACTAGTGCTATGGAGAAAATACCACAGGGTGATGTGATTGGGACCAAAGTAGTATGACAGTTATGGGACCTTGGTCATAAGGGACTGAAAACAAGGCTGGTTACCACAGCAGTTAAACAATTATCCTAGGGTTCCTTACACTTCCTGCCTCGAAAGAGGAATAGTCCCCAACAGGAGGAGTGGGAGAGGTGGAAGGGCTGGGACTCGGGCAATCCTATCTAGTCAGCTTGTAGACAAGCAGTGGTAGAGTGGGCATCACCTACCCTGTCCAGCATCCCTACTCCAGTCACACTCCGGAGAGCCTCCCTCCACCACTTTCAGTCCATCTGTCGCAAGTGGGCTGGACATGCCCACCTCTTGGCCTCAGGGTTGGACATGTGACCTAGACCAGTCAATGAGCATATTCCATCTCCTTACTCATAGTGGATAATTCAGGCACAGGTGTGACCCAAGTTAGTCTGGTGAGAGTAAGCCCTGGATTTTTCCCTATGGGAAAAAGGTTGCTCTTTTCCCATGTTAGGTTGTTGCCTGGTGGGATATAAGCTTGGAAAATTTAGTGAATACTTTTGATATCTCTTAGGGAAAGACTACAGGAATGTGAAGTCAGAAGAGAGTAGCTAAGTGATAGGGAGAGCACCTAAAAACATTTTAGCACCCAGATCCAGCTGTGCCTGAAACTCTGAATACTTCTGGATGATTCCCTTTTCTCACTTAATCTAGTCTGAATTATATTACTTGCCAAAGAAATAGTCCAAAATAATATATTGACTAAAACTGACTCAAAAAATGGGGAGAGGGGGATTGAAAATTCTAGAGAGTCTGAAATTCAGGAAAAAGCATCGGGAATCTAGACATCTACTGGAACTCAGGGACAGAAATAGATAACTAAAAAGGTTCTTAGAAGGAGGGCAAGAAAAGAACTTGATAACTGAGTCAAAAGTCTCTTCATGTCAAATATTTTTTGTTAACGACTGTAGTCAAGCATAGCTTTCCAAGTACTTACAGATAAATATAACTGAGAAAAATGAATTGAAAAAAGAGGGAAGGACAGAGAGAAAAGAAGGTCCTAACATTGAAATGAAAGATTAAAATATGAAACAATGGGGCGGGGGAAATGGGGAGACGCCCAAAGGGTACAAACTTCCAATTATAACATGAGTAAGTTCTGGGGAATCTAATGTACAGCATAGTGACTCTAGTTAACAACGCTGTATTATATACTTAAAAGTTGCTAAGAGTAGATCTTACACGTTCTCACCTCACACACAGAGGTAATTACGTGAGGTGATGGATTTGTTAACTAACCAGATCATGGTAATCATTTTGCGATATATACATGTATCAAATGATCACATTGTATACCTTAAAATTACACAATGTTATATGTCAATTGTATCTCAATAAAGTTGGGTGCAGACAGCCACTTTAAAAAATATATGAGAGGGCAGAGAGCAGAAGCAAGAAGAACTACAATCCTGGAGCCTGTGGAACAAAAATCACATTCAGAGAAAGACAGACAAGATGAAAAGGCAGAGGGCTATATACCAGATGAAGGAACAAGATAAAACCCCAGAAAAACAACTAAAAGAAGTGGAGATAGGGAACCATCCAGAAAAGAATTCAGAATAATGATAGTGAAGATGATCCAGCACCTCGGAAAAAGAATGGAGTCAAAGATCGAGAAGATGCAAGAAATGTTTAACAAAGACCTAGAAGAATAAAAGAACAAACAAACAGAGGTGAACAATACAATAACTGAAATGAAAACTACACTAGAAGGAATCAATAGCAGAATAACTGAGGAAGAAGAACGGATAAGTGACCTGGAAAACAGAATGGTGGAATTAGCTGCCGCGGAACAGAATAAAGAAAAAAGAATGAAAAGCAATGAAGACAGCCTAAGAGAACTCTGCGACAACATTAAATGCAACAACATTCACATTATAGGGGTCCCAGAAGAAGAGAGACAGAAAGGACCAGAGAAAATATTTGAAGAGATTATAGTCGAAAACTTCCCCAACATGGGAAAGGAAATAGCCACCCAAGTCCAGGAAGCGCAGAGAGTCCCATACAGGAGAAACACAAGGAGAAACATGCCGAGACACACAGTAATCAAATTGGCAAAAATTGAAGACAAAGAAAAATTATTGAAAGCGGCAAGGGAAAATGACAAATAACATACAAGGGAACTCCATAAGATTAACAGCTGATTTCTCAGCAGAAACTCTACAAACCAGAAGGAAGTGGCATGATATACTTAAAGTGATGAAAGGGAAGAAACTACAACCAAGATTACTCTACCCGGCAAGGATCTCATTCAGATTCAATGGAGAAATCAAAAGTTTTACAGACAAGCAAAAGCTAAGAGAATTCAGCATCACCAAACCAGCTCTACAGCAAATGCTAAACGAACTTCTCTAAGTGGGAAACACAAGAGAAGTAAAGGACCTACAAAAACAAACCCAAAACAATTAAGAAAATGGTAACAGGAACACACATATCAATAATTATCTTAAACGTAAATGCATTAAATCCTCCAACCAAAAGACACAGGCTCGCTGAACGGACAGAAAAACAAGACCCATCTATATGCTGTCTACAAGAGACCCACTTCAACCTAGGGACACATACAGACTGAAAGTGAGGGGATGGCAAAAGATATTCCATGCAAATGGAAAAGAAAGCTGGAGTAGCAATACTCATAAAAGATAAAATGACTTTAAAATAAAGAATGTTACAAGACACAAGGAGAGACACTACATAATGATCAAGAGATCAATCCAAGAAGAAGATATAACAATTATATATGCATCCAACATAGGAGCACCTCAATACATAAGGAAACTGCTAACAGCTATAAAAGAGGAAATCAACAGTAACACAATAATAGTGGGGGACTTTAACACCTCACTTACACCAATGGACAGATCATCTAAACAGAAAATTAATAAGGAAACACAAAGTTTAAATGACACAATAGACCAGACAGATTTAATTGATATTTATAGGACATTCCATCCAAAAACAGCAGATTACACTTTCTTCACCAGTGCGCACAGAACGTTCTTCAGGATAGATCAAATCTTGGGTCACAAATCAAGCCTCAGAAAATTTAAGAAAATTTAAATCATATCAAGCATCATTTCTGACCACGACACTATGAGATTAGAAATGACTTACAGGGAAAAAAACTTAAAAAACACAAACACATGGAGGCTAAACAATACATTACTAAATAACCAAGAGATCCCTGAAGAAATCAAAGAGGAAATCAAAAAATACCTAGAGACAAATGACAATGAAAACATGATGATCCAAAACCTATGGGATGCAGCAAAAGCAGTTCTAAGAGGGAAGTTTCTAGCTATACAAGCCTACCTCAAGAAACAGAAAAATCTCAAATAAACAATCTAACCTTACACCTAAAGGAACTAGAGAAAGAAGAACAAACAAAACCCAAAGTTAGTAGAAGGAAAGAAATCATAAAGATCAGAGCAGAAATAGAAACAAAGAAAACAATAGCAAGGATCAATAAAACTAAAGGCTGGTTCTTTGAGAAGATAAACAAAACCATTAGCCAGACTCATCAAGGAAAAGAGGGAAAGGACTCAAATCAATAAAATTAGAAATGAAAAAGGACAAGTTACAACGGACACCGCAGAAATACAAAGCATCCTAAGAGGCTATGACAAGCAACTCTATGCCAATAAAATGGACAACCTGGAAGAAATGGACAAATTCTTACAAAAGTATAACTTTCCAAGAATGAACCAGGAAGAAACAGAAATATGAACAGACCAATCACAATGAATGAAATTGAAACTGTGATTAAAAATCTTCCAACAAACAAAAGTCCAGGACCAGATGGCTTCACAGGTGAATTCTATCAAACATTTAGAGAAGAGCTAACACCCATCCTTCTCAAACTCTTCCAAAAAATTTCAGAGGAAGGAACACTCCCAAACTCACTCTATGAGGCCATCACCTCCCTAATACCAAAACCAGACAAAGGTACTACAAAAAAAGAAAATTACAGACCAATATCACTCATGAACATAGATGCAAAAATCCTCAACAAAATACTAGCAAACAGAATACAACAACACATTAAAAGGATCATACACCATGATCAAGTGGGATTTACCCCAAGCTTGCAAGGATTCTTCAGTATGTGCAAATCAATCAATGTGATACACCATATTAACAAACTGAAGAAGAAAAACCATATGATCATCTCAATAGATGCAGAAAAAGCTTTTGACTAAATTCAACACCATTTATGATAAAAGCTCTCCAGAAAGTGGGCATAGAGGGAACCCACCTCAACATAATAAAGGCCATATATGACAAACCCACAGCAAACATCATTCTCAATGGTGAAAAACTGAAAGCCTTTCCTCCAAGATCAGGAACAAGACAAGGATGTCCACTCTCACCACTATTATTCAACATAGTTTTGGAAGTCATAGCCACAGCAATCAGAGAAGAAAGAGAAATAAAAGGAATCCAAATTGGAAAAGAAGAAGTAAAACTGTCACTGTTTGCAGATGACATGATACTATACATAGAGAATCCTAAAGATGCCACCAGAAAACTACTAGAGCTAAACAATGAATTTGGTAAAGTTGCAGGATACAAAATTAATGCACAGAAATCTCCTGCATTCCTATACACTAATGATGAAAAATCTGAAAGAGAAATTAAGGAAACACTCCCATTTACCCTTGCAACAAAAAGAATAAAATACCTAGGAATAAACCTACCGAGGGAGACAAAAACATGTATGCAGAAAACTATAAGCCACTGATGAAAGAAATTAAAGATGATTCAAACAGATGGAGAGATACACCATGTTCTTGGATTGGAAGAATCAATATTGTTAAAATGATTATACTGTCCAAAGCAATCTACAGATTCAGATTACCAATGGCATTTTTTACAGATCTAGAACAAAAAAATCTTAAAATTTGTATGGAGACACAAAAAAACCCGAATAACCAAAGAGGTCTTGAGGGAAAAAAACAGAGCTGGAGGAATCAGACTCCCTGAGTTCAGACTATACTACAAAGCTACAGTAATCAAGACAATATGGTAGTGGCACAAAAACAGAAATACAGATCAATGGAACAAGATAGAAACCCCGGAGTAAACCCATGCACCTATGGTCAACTAATCTATGACAAAGGAGGCAAGGATATACAGTGGTGAAAAGACAGTCTCTTCAATAAGTGGTGCTGGGAAAACTGGACAGCTACATGTAAAAGAATGAAATTAGCACACTCCCTACACCATACACAAAAATAAACTCAAAACAGATTAAAGACCTAAATGTAAGACCAGACACTATAAAACTCTTAAGAGGAAAACATAGGAAGAACACTCTTTGACATAAATCACAGCAAGATCTTTTTTGATCCACCTCTTAGAGTAATGGAAATAAAAACAAAAGTAAACAAATGGGACCTAATGAAACTTAGAAGTTTTTGCACAGCAAAGGAAACCATAAACAAGACGAAAAGACAACCCTCAGAATGGGAGAAAATATTTGCAAACAAATCAACAGACAAAGGATTAATCTCCAAAACATATAAACAGCTCATGCAGCTCAATAACAAAAAAAAACCAACCCAATCCAAAAATGGGCAGAAGACCTAAATAGACCTTTCTCCAAAGAAGACATACAGATGGCCAAGAGGCACATGAAAAGCTGCTCGACATCACTAATTATTAGAGAAATGCAAATCAAAACTACAATGAGGTATCACCTCACACCAGTTAGAATGGGCATCATCAGAAAATCTACAAACAACAAATGCTGGAGAGGGTGTAGAAAAAGGGAACCCTATTGCACTGTTGGTGGGAATGTAAATTGATACAGCCACTATGGAGAACAGTAGGGAGGTTCCTTCAAAAGCTAAAAATAGAATTACCATATGACCCAGCAATCCCACTACTGGGCATATACCCAGAGAAAACCATAATTCAAAAGACACATGCACCCCAATGTTCATTGCAGCACTATTTACAAGGCCAGGTCATGGAAGCAACCTAAATGCCCATCAACAGATAAATGGATAAAGAAGATGTGGTACATATATACAATAGAATATTACTCAACTGTAAAAAGGAACGAAATGGGTCATTTGTAGAGTCGTGGATGGATCTAGAGACTGTCATACAGAGTGAAGTAAGTCAGAAAAACAAATATCATATATTAACGCATATATGTGGAACCTAGAAAAATTTTACAGATGAACCAGTTTGCAGGGCAGAAACTGAGACACCGATGTAGAGAACAAACGTATGGACAGCAAGGGGGGAAAGCCGCGGGAGGTGGGGGGTGGTGTAATGAATTGGGAGATTGGGATTGACATGTATACACTGATGTGTATAAAATGGATGACTAATAAGAACCTGCTGTATAAAAAAATAAATAAAATTCAAAAAAAATGTATTGATAATGGCGCATTAATTTTTTCAAGTGTACCATACTAATTATTAACACAAGAGATGTTATTAATAGGAGGAACTGGGCATGAGAAATATGGGAAATTTCTTACTATTTCTGAAACTTTTCTGTAAATCTAAAACAATTCCAAAATAAAAAGCTAATTAAAAAAATTATAATAATAAAAAAATTAAAAAATTTAAAAAAATATATATGTAACAACAGCAATGTACTTATAAACAATAAACATTCAAACATTGGCTGTAAGCTTGCAAACTTTCCAGAAATTTCACCTACAAGAAACATTTCTATTTTAAACAGTGGGAAAGTCAAAAGATTCCTTTACGACTTTGCCTATTTGACTTAGATTATATCCAAACACTGTTTTTTAACAAAAGCAACTTTGAGCTCGACTTGTAAGTATTACCGGTAACTTACAAACTTAGTAGCCCAGCTGCAGAAGTCGCTAACTCCTTTGCGTACGTTTTCATGACGAAGTGGACCATCATTGCAGAGCAGATCTGATTCACTTGGCTTCTTTTCTTCATAAAGCCACTGGCCTGGATGTGACACAGGAGTCTTCTTGGGACTAAAGTTAATGAGATCATCAAAGAATCACAATATACAGCGCCATGAATCCAGGTGGATTTCAAATAGTATCTTGGGGAGGAGCTCATAATGCAAGTATGTTTAACAGGCAGGCTCTTGCAAGCTGGTACAAATTCTATGTTAGTATTTTTCAAAGATCATATTCTCATTATCAATATCATAAAGACAAGTATATCATATTTATTTAGAACAATTAAAGCTGATATAGAATTTTATCACTGTAAGTTAATTTTTTAAAATTATGAGTACCATTTATTAAGACCTATTTCAGGTAAAAACACAAATTACAGTGCTTGGAATCTGTCAAGACTATCTTGACAAGTAGGAGATATCCTTGCCTTCTCTCTCCCTCAGCCCTAAACTCCAGCCTATTAGTAAATCTGGTAGATTTTAACTCTGTCTCCTTCTCTGGACTGTTTCAAAAGGCTCCTTGCTGGGGTCTCTGCATTTTCTCTTAAGGCCCTAACTGGTAATCCCTAATCCATTCCCAAAGTGTAAATCTTGTCTTATCAAATGCAGCTACCCTTCATCCTGGATTAAGCGTCTTCAATAGCTTCTTTTTAAAACTTGAGATATAACTCACACACCCTAATAGTTACCATTTCAAAGTATACAGTTGCTTTCATATATTTACAAAGTTGTGCAACCATCACCATTAATTCTGAAACATCTTCGTCACCCCCAGAAAGAAGGCCCATAAACATTAACAGTCACTGTTCATCTCCCCACCCCCACCATTCTCTCTGCTCTTAAAAACCACTAATCTACTTTGTGTCTCTGTGGATTTGCCAATGCTGGGCATTTTATCTGAATGGAACCATATAATATATGATCTTTTATGTCTGACTTCTTTCACTTAGCATAATGTTTTCAAGTTTCATACATGCTGTTGCATGTATCAGTAGTTTCTTCCTTTTTTATGGCTGAAAAATATTCCATTGTATGGAGAGACCACACTTTGTTTATCCATCATCAGTTGGTTGATGGATATTTGAGTTGTTGCCACTCTGGCTATAATGAATAATGCTGCTATGGACATTCAGGTACAAGATTTTTGAGTTCAATAGCTTCTTGTTACTCCTCCAGTAAAGATCTAAGTCTAAACTCAGTTTTCAGGGCTCTTCATGGCCTGTTCCTTGCCTATCTCTCCAGATTCTTCTGTAACTACACACTCCCTCACTCTCTGAGATCCAACCATAGTGGCCCCCTCTCAGTCCCATGAATTTATCATGCTCCCATCCAGCCACAGGGCCTTTGTACATGTTATTCTAACTGACTGCAATGCCAACTCTATTCCCTCATCCGCATTATGTCTCAACATACATGCCACTTCCTCAGGGAGGTATTCACACAGTCTGTCCCCAGAGCCCACATTTTATTCATAGCACCCTGTACCTTTTATTCATAGCACCTATATATTAATTCATCCATCCGTCCATTCAACAAATATTTATTAGGCACCAACTATGTGCCAGGCACCATTCTAGGCATTTGGATTCAGCTGTAAATAAAGTTAAGACCCTGTCCTCACAGAGCTTACAATTGAGTAGGGAGAGACAGATAGGAAAGAGCTAAACAAATATATACCAGGTGATTATAAGTGGTATAAAGAAAAATAAAACAGGGCAGGAGGGATGGAGAGTGATGACAGGGGGCTCTTCTTTATACAGAAAAGTTCTCTCAAAGTGATCTTTGAGCAGAGACCCAAAAGAAGAAAGGGATTAAACCATGCAGATATCAAACAATGCAGACACCAGGCAGAAAAGAAAAGCATGTGCAAAGGCCCTGAGGTTGGTGCTAAGCATGTATGAGGTACACAAAGAGGTCAGTGCGACTGGAGAGGAGTACTTAAAGGATATAATAGTAGAGGATGAGGCCTGAAGAGATAATGGGAACCTGATCATAAGGAACTTGAGAGGCAACTGTAAGGACTATGGACTTTACTCTGAATAAGTAGGCAACTGGAGAATTTTGAGCACAGGACTGATATTGTATGACTTAAGTTTTTTACAGAATCACTTTAGCTATTGTGCAACAAATAGACTGGGGCAGAGGATGCGGGCTGGGTGGAGGCCATGAGACCAGTTAGTAAACTATTCCAATAATCCAGGCAAGAGATGATGGTATCTTGGAATAGACTGACAGTAGTAGAACAGGTGAGATTCTAGGTATATTTCAAAGGTAAAGGCGTTAGGATTTTTCGGCAGATTGCAACCACTGTTTCAAAAGCCACTGGAAGAATGGAGTTACTATTTACTCATCTGGAGAAGACAGAAGCGGGTGTAGGTTTGGGGAAGAAATCAAGAGTTCAGGTAGGACTTGTCGAGTCTGAGATGCCAATTATACACTCAAAGGCAAATGTTAAACATCCATACATAGACGGCCTGAATGAGGTGACTTAGATTGTGTAAACATGTAGAAAAGAAGATGTCAGAGACTGATGCACTTCAAGGTTAAAAAGAAGGTAAGGAAGGACGAGCAAAAGACTGGGGAGAGGACCATGACGCAGGAGGAGAGCCAAGAAAGAGGATGTACCAGAGACAAAATGAAAAAGTGTTTCGAGAAAGATGATATCAATTGTATCAGCTGCTACTGTTACATCAAGTGGTGATCACTGAGAACTGATTAGGTAACATAGAGGCCATTGGTGACCTTGACCCAAGGGAGATCCAGTGGAGTGCTGATTGCTGAGTTCAAGAAAGAATGAAAGAGGAAGTGAGTATGGACACCTCTTTCAAGGAGTTCTGCTCTAAAGGCAAGAAGAGACTATATAGTTAAAGAAAGTTGTTTTAAAGATGGGAGATATTACCTCATGTGGGAGGCTGCTAACGGCTCCCAAAGAGATCAGGTGCTGATCTTTGCAACCTCTAAAGGTTACTTTATGTGGAAAAAGAGTCTTTACAGATATGATTAAACTAAGGAGTTTGCGATGGGGAGATTATCCTGGATTATCTGGGTGGGCCCTAAACGCCATCACAGTGCCTTATAGGAGAGAGGTAGAGGAAGATCTGACACACACACAGAGGAGAAGGTGATGTGAAGACGGGGCAGGGAGAGATTTGAAGATGCTGCCCTTTGAAGAATGGAGTGATATGGCCACAAGCCAAGGAAGGCTGGCAGCCTACAGAAACTGAAAGAGGCAAGGAATAGATTATTCCCTAGAGCCTCTGGAAGGACATGTACCTGCAGATACTTTGATTTCAGCACAGTAATTCTGATTTCTGACTCCAGGCCTTCAGAACTGCAAGATAATAAATTTCTATTGTTTTAAGCCACGAAGTTTGTGTTACTTTGTGTAGCAGCCATAGGAAACTGAGAATACACTGACCAAAAAAACCCTCGCCATTATATAATTATACATTCATTCTGTGATATGACAATTTATTAACACATTAATTTTGTTCATTTTCTCTATACTTTACCTTCTCCCCTCTTAAGTAGATAACCCATTAGCTTGAAATTTCTTGCCCTGGAGATTTTTACAGGGTTGACCAAGAAAACTGCCTAAGTGAAAGACAGATCTTATATTGTGTAGAAACCCAAGCTCACTGAAGTAATTATGTAGGTGTTGAGATGGGATGGGGAGAGTGGGGGGGATGCATAGAGTGTGACAGAAACAGCAAAGGGTTGAGAAAAGAAAGAGTCCCCAAAACCAGAAAGAAATTAAATATCGATTTAATTGCCTCTGCAATTGCTAGAGGCCTATCCCACTTTCTTACACTACAAAAAATGACCACGACTGAATGTTTGCTATTCAGTGGGATGAGGGCTTGGTGTCAGATATAAATAGAAATAAAAGTAATATTTCATAAACATATAGCTTTGTGAGCAAAGACTCGATGCCCTTGATATTTAATGCTTTCTTCCACACCAGTCTGCAATCACCACGAAGATGGGGTCCTAACTTGTTTGCCACTGTGTCCTCAGAACCTAGCACTGACCATGACCCATAGTAGGTGCTTGATAAGTACTGTTGATCTTTTTGCATAAATAGAATGAGCTAGTGGTCCCTGAGGGTCAAGAATTCAAAGATGCTCACAGGGCCACACTGACCCACACTGCTGGAGTCTCCAAGGGGACCCCCTACTTACAACACTCCTCCCTCTTCCCCACCCACATTCTAAGCACTGAAAAATAATACACAGAGCAAAGACAAAAGACAAAATGTCCCCTTTATCACTGGCGGCAGCCATGTTCGAGCACTTGGGTTCAGGTCCAAGAGGACTTGCTAACTGAAATCCAGAAATGGGCAGACTGTCCCATCCAGGCAGCAGCGGCATGGACCAGGGTGGGGCTCCCCTCAAGAAGGAAGGAGGAGAGGAGAACTCGTGCTTCCATGGGCCATCTTGCTTTCCAGTAGAAGGGCAGAGCTGAGAGGAGTGTGCCCAGTTGTTCTCCCCAGACTGACCAGGGGTACACTAAGAGGCCAGAACAGTGGGGCTCCTGTCGCCTCGTGTCCCCCCCTAACCAACATGTATAATTAATCAGTGGATTCTCTCTCACTCCACTTCCATGTAGCTAACTCGTGTGACTAGCAAAGCTCTCCGTGGCCCCTTCCACACACCCTGGCCGTGGTCCTGGGTCCTATGTAAGTGGCCTGGGTGCTGTGGCTGGGCTGCCCTCTAGTTCACCCATACGCTTCAGTGCCTGCCAGTGATCTCATCAATTTCAACAGTCAAATGCATATCCCAAATCTGTTTGTGTCAAGTATACTTATCACGGCATTTACATTTTAAATTAAATAATATGTGAATGGGGAAAACAAAAGTGTGATATGAAAGAGAGCGGTTTCTATGAAAATTAAGCTTCGTGCTTTGGAAAGGTTCAATGAAGGTGGCATTACTGGTGTAGTTTATGCAAAAAAGATGACTGGGAAACTCCAAGCAGCAGACCCGTACTCCAAAAAAAGGCTTTATATTAAAAGACTAGCAAGTGAACGTACAGTTATGTTTTAGGGTAAAGCAAAATGTGTCAAGTACTGAAGTATCATCTTCTACAATTCCCTATGTTAGCCTCTTGCTTGGCTGGTTTGGTTGGTTGGTTATTCAACCAACTACTGGTCTCAGTCCTGTTGAATAAAAGGGCTTCTGCCACAGATAATGCAGAAAGCCATTGTGGGCTAATCAAAGTCAATCAGGTTTTCTGCAGTTTTCTTCTTCTCCGACAGCTGTCCTAGCGTCACGCAGATACACCCGTACTCGCTCCATAGCTGGCTAATTCACATCCGTTTATGAAGTAAACACTCTTCAGAGCGGGACCCGAGGCTCCCTTCCCTCCTCCTCAGGAACTTAGATACTTTTGCTTCTCTTAATTATTCTCAAGATTCTTAATTATTCCTAAAATATTCTAAAGATGAGAAGCTTTGAGAAGGTAACTACAGATAGTCACTGACTTATGATGGTTCGACTTACAATTTTTCTACTTCATGATGGAGTAAAAGCAAGCAACGTTCATTCACTAGAAAATGCACTTTGAATTTTGAATTTGGATCTTTTCCTGGGCCGGTGATATGCAGTGATGATACTGTCTCGTGATGCTGGGCTGCGAACCACAGCTCCCCGTCAGCCACGTGATCACAAGGGCAAACAGCCGATACACTTACAACCATCCTGTACCCACACAACCATCCTGTTTCTCACCTTCAGTGCTGTATTCAGTTAATGACATAAGATATTCGACACTTTATTATACAATAAGCTTTGTGTTAGATGATTTTGCCCAACTGTAGACTAATGTAAGTGTTCTGAGCACGTTTAAGGTAGGCTAGGCTATGCTATGATGTCTGGTAGGTTAAATGTATTAAATGCATCTTTGACTTATGGTATTTTCCATTTACCATGGTTTATGGAGACATAAGCCCACCGTAAGTCAAGGAAGATCTGTACTAGAACGTTTCATCATGGGACAGGAATGAGCGAGAGGTTAAGAACGATACTTACTGCCCCAGGAAGACTTGAGTAGAACGTTTTTTTAAAAGTTTTGTGGGTTCCTTCATTCTTTTCCGGATGCCCTGACAATAACCCCGTGTGTCCTCCAGCTTCCTGTCAGGACCCAGCACTTCCAGCACCTTTAATAAGAGTTACAAACAGAAAACAACTTTAGAGGAAAGAAAGATGAGCTGAAAAGGGTGCCCCTTGATTCTAAAACAGAATGGACCTAGTCATCCCTTTCCTTTTCCTTCCAGTTGGTCAATTCTGTTCATCAATTCCAGTGTAAATACAGCGCTGGGTGCTGCAGGTAAACGTCCATCACCTAGACATTAGCTATGTGGCCTTTTTACTGAAGTTCCGTCTCCTCTAGATGGAACAGTTCCTCTGGACCCACCCGGACCCCACTGCCCCACAGAAAAAAAGTGTCTCTAGAGGATTTCTGTTTATTTGACTGCCCACCATCCATTCTTCCTCCTATGAGTAACAGTCTCTAGACTTTTCTTTGGAGAATCATGTCTCTCTCCACTCTCAGTCCTTGTGATCTGAATTGTCCTGACCACTCATCACTCTGCAGGCTGACTGTGTTAATCAGGCCCACAGTGACTGGCTTAGGAATGGGTACAAGACCCAAGTGAGACCCAGGGAAATTTGGTCATGGAATTTTGCTGGAACCGTGCAAAAAGAGGTGGTGTTTTTCTGGGTAAAATTTACATCTAGAGCTGCTGGTGGCCATCATAGCACCACAAGAAGAGATCCTGCTTCAGAAGGAAGCCAACACATCTGTTTGAGGAGGTCAGACATGGGAATAAGAGCCACTGTCCCATGTGCCCTCTAAGGAGGTGTTCAAACAATCTCTTTGTCACGGACTCAGAGCTCTGGCCCACAGGAGGCAGTGAAGGAAAGCCCAGGGGGCAAATCATTGATTAGAAATTCCAGTTGTCCTTTCTACAGACTTCCCTGACACTAATCACTTATTCATTCATCCATTATCCATAAATACTTATTGAGTGTCTACCATATGCCAGGTATTGGTGGTACACAGTGAAAGACACAGATAAAATCCCTGCCCTTGAAAAGCCCTGCCCTTGTAGAGCTTTTATTCCAGTGAGAAGCCCAGTGCTGACAACTGCTAGGACGGAAATAGATCATGGTAAGGCACAGAGGATGAGAGGGAGGGGAGTGTCTTTTTATGTAGGCCTCTCCAGTGAGGAGATAATTGAGGAAAGAGCTGAAGCAAGTGAAGGAGTGAGGCCGGCAGACATCCGGGGGCAAGTGCTCCAGACAAAGGAACAGAGACCTAAACTGGACATGCTTGTTCACGTTTGCTGAGCAGCCAGGAGGCCAGAGTGGCTGCAGCAGACTGAGGAGGGCAGAGGAGTAGGCGGTGAGGCTCGAGAGGGAGCAGGGCAGGAATGGGATGGAGCACAGAACACGCAGGACCTTCCAGACCATGGCAAGGACTTCACTCTGAATGAGAAGCTTTGAGCAGAGGCGTTTATCTTCTCAACAACTGTCATGCTTGCTGACATAGGGAACAGACTGCAGGGGGTAAGGGGGTAGCGGGGTAGCAGGCACTGTTAGTTCCCTGTCCAATATCCATCCTGCCCCCTTTCCTTAAATCTAATAGAATTTTGTCCTGGATTTTGTTCAGGGCTGCAATACCCACCCAAGAAATTCAATTTTCTAGACTCCCTACCAGCTAAGAGTGGTCAGATGAATGAGATGTTTACTGGGAAGGCTACTATTTGCCTAATTAAAAGAGTCAGCTGACGTGCAACTTTTAAACTCTGCCCCTTCCCCTTCTTGTCTGAAAGACAGACTCGATGCCTGGAGGTGTGGAAGCCATTTTGAGCTATAAGGACAAGAGACGTATGCGAAGGACATTAGACCTGCAACTTAAAAGAAGCCTGGGACAGAGGTGACATATCGCAGCTGCTGCCCAGCCCTAGTCTTGGCAATCTGGTGAAATTGCCCATGACATTTCAGGTGCGCAGGTGCCTTTCTAGCCATCAGTTAATAATTCTCACGGACACTCCCAAGACCAGGCTAACGTGACAGAAGCAAGACTGGACAATTCCTCCACTCTATTCTCCCCCTAAAAAGTCACAAGCAAAGTAGACTGGTAGAGCTTCAGGGGTAAACAAGTCGGACACTTCTGGTTTGCTGGGCCTTTGTAAGTTGGATGGCCTCATAGGAAGCACAGGGAGCGGCGGGTATGTTGCTGCCACTTGCACGTCTTAGAAGGCTGCTCCAACCCCCAGGAGAACTGCCCCCCTGGGGACACATTCATCACCCTCTCCCCCTGGAGGGAACTCCCCAGGCATCTAAGGAGCAATATTCCCCGGGTGGTCACCTCTGCGGGCATGTCTTCCTCCAGGTCCGGGTAGGGAGCCGAGGGGTGCGGGGGCGGATGGGTCTCAACGTCCGCCAGGAAGTCCTTCCGCGCCTGGCGGGCCGGCGAGAGCGTGGAACGCAGGGCTGCTTCCCTAGGCAGCATGTCCTTCTGGCTCCTCTTCGGGGCAGGTCGGGGAGCTCTGTGATAAATCTGGGGGAGAAAGCCCTCCTCAGGGCCCCGAGTGATCACAGCTCCGCAAGGCGGGCAGCCTTTCCGGAAGTCATCCAGTCCCGTTCTCACAAACCTCCACCGCCGGCTGTTCAGTGACGTGGGGCGTGGCGACCTGCGCCCGTGCTTTGTGAAGCACTTGGACGGCAGATCTTCTCTGTACCTGCGAGACAACGTGCCGGTGTTATGGACCACAAGGACCACAAGGATGGGAGAAGGAGGTTGTGAGCAGGCTGGTCTCCACCTGTTTCAGGAGGAGAGGTGGGGGAAGGGAGGGTCACGTGGCGAAGTCTGAGTTAATCATAGTCCTGGTTCATGGCACGTTATCGCTGGTCTGTGCAAGGCCCCTCTCCTGTTTTCTTTATTCTACGTTATTCCCATAGCCCACCGTCATTGCCCTCCCCTGCACAAGCAAAACCACTCTTAACAGATTTGGAATGTACCCGTTGTTTGCAGACATCCTTATAAGACCTGTGTATCCTTCATGTACGTAAATGGTACTATTCTGTGACTTGCTTACCAAGCAGGATACCACGAAGGCTCATCCGTGTCACTATGTGTAAATGTAATCCATTATTACATTTGGTGGTGCTGTCACCACCATCCAGCTATCCAGTCTCTTTGTGAAGAATACTCACAAGTTGTGACCCCTCTTGGGACTCTTTCTTATCCTTTAAAGGGACACAGTGCAGTGGGAAGAACTTGGACACAGTGACACCTCGCCCCTAGCTAGCTGCATGACCTTCGCCCTTCATTTAACCTTTGTGGACCTCGATTTCTCCTCTAAACTCGGGGTCAAGGGTTGCAAACTGGTTGTTCATGGACTGTATCAGGCCCACAGACCTGTCATTTGATCCCATTTGTGTTTTAATAAGAATCATAAGAGTTCACATGTATTGAGAACTTTCTATATAACACATGTTGTTCTAAGTGCTTTACATGAATTAACTTATTTTAATCTCATAACACTCCTATGAAGTAGGTACTAATATTATTCCCATTTACAGATAAGGAAATTGAGGCACAAAGAAGTTGAAAACCAAACACTTGTCAAAGTTCCCACAGCTGATAAGGGGGAGAGCTGAAATTTTAATACAGGTAGTGTGCCTCTGGAGAAAGGTGTTTAACCACTATGCCAGAGCTTCTGACATATAAAAAAGTTCACACAAATAATCTGGAACAGAAATCAGGAGCTCTGGGGACACTGGGTCCACCTATCCATGGAGCCATTATTGGTATAAGGGCTGCCATCTTTTAGACAAGTCCTATGCTCTCTTATTCACAGTCTCTACCACTCCCTACTGCCTCATATGCAGCCTGCTTCACTCTGTTTCTTTACCCATCAGACCCCTGTTTGCACTGAGTAGTTAGGGCATGAAGCTAAGATGGAAGAGACAGATGGACAAATAGGAAGGAAAATGGGACCTGGATAATCTAATATATCCAGCCATGGCCAAAGTCAGGACTTGGAACCTGAGCAGCTTAATGGCAGGTCTCTCATTATCCTAATACATCACACAAGCACTTCATAAAATCAAATCTGATAACCAATATTTTTACTTAAGGACAGTCATACCACTTAAAATGGGGAAAGTGTGGCAGCTAGCTCAAACCTCATAGATTGTTAGAGCTGGCAGAAACTTTGAAAGACATCTAGTCCACCTTCCTCACTTTTCAACGAGGAAACTGAGTTCCAAAGAGGTGAATAAGGCAACCGATCTGGCTGGAGGGCTTCCCATGACCCCACTTTACCTCTCATAGCTGATAAGCTTACCACTCTGCATTCTGTTAAGTTCATGAAAAATTTTGCTTGACCCAGAAAATAAAACATTTTTTCTAAACGTTTACTATTTCACAGTCACTATATGATACTTGGATATTTCCACTTTTACGAAGTGCAAAAGAGCGTCAGGCATTTATCCTAAAGAAAAGAAAACTTATGTTCACACAAAAACCTGTACGCAAATGTTCATAGCAGCTTTAGATGTAATAGCTAAAAGCTGGAAACGACCTGAATGTCTTTCAGCACATGAATGGATAAACCATGGTACGTCCATGCCACGAAATACAACTCAGCAGTAAAAATGAACTAACTTGATGCACCCAATCTCTTGGATGGATCTCAAGGGCTTTCGCTGAATGAAAAAGAGCCAATCTCAAAAGTTTTATACCTTTAATAAAGGTATTATTCTATTTATCTAACATCCTCAAAAGAACAAAATTATAGAAATGGAGGCCAAATTAGTGGTTGCCAAGGGTTGTGGGTGGGAAAATGAATGATAATAAAGGGAGAGCATGAAGTGGTTCCCTTGCGGTGAGGAAACAGGTTTGTATCTTGATGTATACACATGACAACATTTTACTGAACCACACACACACACACACACACAAGTGACAACTGGTGAAATTCAAGTAAAGTCTACCGTCTAATTCATATACTGCGCCAGTGCTGATTTCCTGCTTTGGTAATGTACTATCATTATGCAAGATGGTACTACTGGAAGCATCTGGAGGAAGGGTATATGGGGCCTCTGCACTATATCTGCAACTTCTTGTGAGTCTATAATTATTTCAAAGCAAACAGTTTGAAAATGGGGGTGGGGAGAGATTCTCAAAGAGTTCATAATTGCTAACATGTACACAGTGCATGTATGTGGCAGTAACTGCTTCACAGGTGCTATGTCAGTAAATCCTCACAACAATCCTATAAAGCTGATTCCTTTTATTGTCCCCATTTTACAGGTAGGAAAACTGAGTCCAGAAACAGCAACTAAGTTGCCTACGGTCACCAGTCAAACAAGAGGAAAACTGGCCTTCAACTCCAGCCTTTCTGATTCTAGACTTTGTAATCTTAACCATCACATCGTGCTGCCTACAAGAGAGCCGAATTCCATTCTCATAAGCAGCTCGAGGAATCAGCAAAGGCAGAAAGCCTCAGCTTCCTGTCCTGCGGCAGTGACAGAGGTAGGAGACAGATGGGCCCCTGGGCTGGACAGCTGGTGTCTGTCACGTGGAGTAAAATTGAAGCTTTGTTCTCCCCCAGACGCTCCAAGGACAAAGCTAGTGGCAGAAGCTGAGCTCTGCTGAAGTAAAGAGATAAGATGACCACTCCTGAGGTCAGGAAAACTTCCCTTTCTGCACATGCGCAGGAAGGCTCCTTGGGGGTCAAAAAGGGAGGGGGCGCCACCCCATAGTAAGTGTGGACATGCACCCCCAGGCCTCTGCGGTGGGATCCATCTTAGCAAAATATTGCACACGCATGTTGGGGAGCATCCTAGGACCAGTCAGGTGTGAAGGAAGAAGCAAGATAATTGGCCAGATGTAAACAAAGACCTGGAAGGACTGTCCTATAGAAGGGATTTAAATCACCTCTTCACTGCTTTTCTCAATCAGGAGGCCAGCACTCCTCTCCGGTTGTGTACTTCCGCCTAGTTTCTGACTTAACTGTCTCCTCCTCATTAAGAGAGGACGCCCATACCCTTTCTCCCTGGGTGTGTATTTCTGCCTAGCTCCTGACTTAAATAAACTGTTTCAGTGTGTGCTCTCCCATACATTGTGCTGTGTCTCTAATAATAAACGCTGTACCTGTTTTTACAGTTTTTGCCTCCTTGAAACATTCTTGTTTTCAATGGGGGTAAGAGCCAGGGGAACTTTGCTTCTAGCCTCTAGTCCCTGGTGTCTAGGATTCCTGGTTTTCATCCAGGCTACCCAGGTTCAATTCCTGGGCAGGGAACTAAGATCTCTCTTCAGGACAGCTGACTGCTGTCTCTCCGAGATCAACACATTCAAAACAGCAGCAGACCACCCCAGTACCCGAGGTACTCTCCAAACACGGGCTCAGCTTGGCCACAGTTACCAGCTGGGTGGCCAAGGCTCCAGGTGCTGTCTAACCCGGAGAAGGGCAGGTCGCAGGCTAAACCAGTCTCCGCAGAGGACTCTATGGCCATCAGTTTCCCATCTGGAATGGGTATATTCATCTACATCCTCTGGGGGACTCTGAGAATAACCAAAAAAAAAAGGTGTCCTTGGCGTTGAGGAACGTCGCGCGCTGGTTATGGTCTATTTTTGCGGGGGACCATGAGGAGGTAAGGGAGTTGGGTCCTCCGCCGCCCCCGGCCATCCCCCGCCCCCAGCCGCAGCAAGCAGGGGGCGCAGGCTCCCCCCACGCTCCACCCGCGCGCATGCGCGCGCTTACCAGGGCCTGCAGTCCGTGCTCACCGACACCCGGGCCCGCGCCGCGGGTGCGAACAGCCGCTTGCGGTCAGCCGTGTTTCCCCGGCTGCCCACCCGGCTTCCGGTGGTGTGTTTCCCCCGCCTCTCGGGTCGCTAGGAGACCCGCGGAGCTGTGCACTGCGCAGACTCGCTCAGGGCGCCCCCCCTGCTGCTGGCGGGGAACACGCGTCCGCGAGGCGTCCCTGCGTTCCCCAACCCTCGCCTCACCAGAACCTTCTCCAACGCCCCGGGGCGTGGACCGTGGCAGGGGAAGCGCTAAGGATCAGGTTCTTGGTTTAATTATGTTTTAATCTGTTCGGAAGGCGTGTTCGTGTTTATTTTGTTCACCACCGTTTCAAAAAATGTGTTGAAAAGGAAGAAAGCAGCTGGAGAGAGAGCAAGAGAAGGAGTGGAAAGGGGGCGAAAGGGATAGACTGATTTCTAGTGGTGGGAAGGCCTTTTAGCACGGAATGCTTTTCTGGAGGTCTTGGAACTCCGTGAATCTCACCGCCTCAGTAAATCGGGGGCTGCGCACTGGTATCTAGCTAGTCACCAGCTGGTTTCCAGAGTCCCTCCCAGCTCTTGTGTTGCTTGAGCCTTTTGCCTGGACTCACTTCAGCAGTAAAATTGCCATCCAGTTGGCCGTGATAGGCAGTTGCCCACGTAAATATGGATTGCATGAGGATGTATTTGGGGTTTGCTAAGTTCTCTCGCTGCTTCTGAATGTTCCTGATTTAAATAGTGAGCATTGCTTCTAGAGGAAATAGCAGCAAAACATTCTCTTCTCTCAAAATTATTGCAGTAGTTAAATTGTGTCTGTTATGGTGGGATACTTTTTGTAGTCATTTAAAGATGGGTCTTCTCTTTAAACTCTCTGGGAATAAATTAGCTTCACCTTTGGGCACCTGTTAAATATCTGGATGGTAATAAAGGTGCCCCGACTGGCACTAGCTCCAGCATCTTCACCTGCTCTGTGTGTTCAGCTGCCTTTTCTAGGCACAGTGGAAAACCCTGGAGTCCCACCGCTTGAGATAAGTCATGATGCTGCCGCTTAATAATTATGCACTCCCCACCCCCACCCCCACCCCCGCACAGTTGCTTAAATTTGTTTTAGCTTCATTGATTTCCTAGTCTGAAAATGAGGGAAATAGTAGTATCTGCCTATGGGGTTATTGGGGAATTCAATGAGATAATGAATGTAAAGCGTTGAACGCTGTGCTGGCAAGTAAGAATCCCTCAATAACTACTGAGTAGTAGTATTATCTCAACTGTGAACTGGGGATATTAATATTTGCCCGGCTACTCCACAGAGTTGTTATAATAGTTGATAGAGAAAGCTATGAATGTAATCATGAAAAGGAGCCCTGTTAGTTGTTTTCATTATCTTCGATAATATCGTTAATATTTATTTGATTCCAAACTCCAGCTTTTATTACTTTGAGGAAGTAGGATTTCTCCTTAGGATTAGGGTCATGTCCACCTTGCTCCTAGTACCGTACATAGCACACAGTAGGTCCTCATTCAACAAATATTGTCTGTTATGGCCATGCTAGGCACTGGGGAGGCAATGGGGGATAAAACAGACTTGGTCTTTGTCATCTTGTTACTTAGTTTGTAGTGTTGTATGAATGAACAAAAAACCACCTATTTTCATGACTCCTGTATCCTCACAAGTTGATATTTGCTCCATGTAGTAAATTTGATTTCATATCTGGTAGGAAATAACTAAGATTCTTTTTATTTCATCACATTCCATGCCTTAATTATAGTCATTACTCAGAGAATCTCTCATTCATTCTCTTCTCTCTCCCTTTCTTTCTCTTTTGCAGCACAAAGGTAAAATGTGTTACGTATAGTAATCCAACAAGTAGATGTTATTTAAGAGTGAGGATGATGGGGTTTTGTTTTGTTTTGTCTTTAGCCCTATTGGCAGATAGTGTGACCATTTTATTTCCAAGGAGGGTTACTCAAATACCCGTAACAGGGTTGCCAAACACTGTTACTGGATCTTTCCCACTCAAGGACTAATTACTATCTCTGTAACATTTTACTACATACTCAGCAATACTTAGTGCGTGGTACTTTCCAGAAAAAAAGCATTTGAACAACAAAAAACACAGAACTTAAAGCTGAGATGTTATAACATGGTCTTGGAATAGTAGAAACCCTTGGCATCTGGACAAGGTGTTAGGTTGCTTCCATATGTTGGCAATTGTAAATTATGCTGCTATGAACATTGGGGTACATGTGTCTTTTCAAATTAGTGTTTTTGTTTTCTTTGGCTATACCCAGGTGTGGAAATGCTGGATCATATGGTAGTTCTATTTTTAATTTTTCAAGGAACCTCCATATTGTTTTCCACAGTGGCTGCCCCAATTTACATTCCCACCAACAGTGTACGAGGGTTCCCTTTTTTCCACATTCTCACCAATAGTTGTTATTTGTAGACTTTTTGATGATAGCCATTCTGACAAGTGTGAGGTGATTTCTTATTGTGGTTTTGATTTGCATTTCTCCAACGATTAGCGATGTTGAAAAACTTTTCATGTGCCTGTTGGCCATCTGTATGTCTTCTTTGGAGAAATGTCTATTGAGAGGCAATATTTTAAAAGATAATGGCTAAGAATTTTCCAGACTTGATTAAAGATACAAATTCTCAATTTCAGGAAGGACAGTAGACTCTGAATAAGATAAATAAGAATAAAATCTCACTTAGCATTTCACCATGAATACAAAAGACAAATATTTGACATTAAAAATAGCCAGATAGGAAAGATAGATTACTTACAAAGGAACAAAAAATAGACTGAAAGCTAACTTCTAAAGCAATTATAGAAGTCAAAGACATTAAATAATCAAGGTTTGAGTAAAAACAACTGTCAGTTTAGAACTGCATACTTAACAGAACTATCTTCCAATAATATGGCTCAAAAACATTTCAGACAAACAAAAAATGGCAGAATTTATCATCAAAAGACCATAACTAAAGAAGATTATAAAGGTTGCACTTCAGATAAAAGGGAAATGATCCCCAAATGAATATCAATGTGAGATGGAATGTTGAACAAAGAAAACTATAAATATGTTGGTATTCTTTTAAAAAGTGGGTTGTATAAAATCATAATACATTCTAATCAGTGGATATTAACAAAAATAACTTATCTAAAATACGGAATTATTTTATTTAATTAATAAGAAGATAAATACATTGATTGAAGAAATATAAAGAAAGATGTACCAGGTAGATATTAAGCAAACGAAACCTGATATAACTATATTAATATCAGACAGGATAGACTTTAAGGCAAAAAAGATCATTAGAGATATTAAAGAGTATTAAATGTATCATTATGCAAAATGATAAAAGGTGCAATTCACACACACGCATACACAGTAGATAGACACAGATACACAATTCTAAATTTGTATGCACGTAATAACATAGGTTAAAATACAAAAAGGAAAATTGATAGACCTACAAAAGAAATTGATTAATACACTATCCTGATAGGAAGATTTTAGTACAACTCTCAGAAATAAATCAAACAGACCAAAAAAATCAGTGAGGACAAAGAATTTAAAGCTTGATCTAATGGATATATGCTGAACTTTGCATCCAACAATCATAGAAAACATTCTTCTCAAGAACATATACAACATTATATTTGCAAGTTCATAAAACAAGTTTTACACATCTCTGACTTGGTATCATTTAACCCACAACCCTGATCATATTGCAATTAAGTTAAATATCAATAGTAAAATCATATTTAAAAGCATTTATTTGAAAATAAAACAAGACAAATACTTCATGGGTCAAGGAGTATATCAAGACAGAAATTTAAAAATAAATGTAAAAATATCAAAAACTGGGAGATGAAACTAAAATGATACTTAGAATGAAATCACCTTAAATTCTTAAACTAAAAAAGGAGAAAGGTTAAGACCTAAATAAATGGAAATATCAATATATCTCATGTTCACGGTTTGGAAGACTTATTATTAAGACAACGGTACAACCCAAAGTGATATACTGATTCAATGCAACCCTATCAAAGTCCCAATGATGTTTTTTGAAGAAATGGAAATCTCTTCCTAAAATTTATATGGAATTTTGGGTTAAGAGACCTAAAATAATCAAAACAATTTTGAAAAAGAACAAAGTTTCCTTATTTCAAAACTTACTAAAAGCTACAATGATCAAAAGCATCTGTATAGACCAGTGGAATAGAATTTAGAGCCTAGAAATGAATGGTCAACTGGTCTTTGACAAAGGTGCCAAGACCAATGAGGAAATAATAGTCTCCTCAGTAAATAATGGATAGCCACACGCAAAAGGATGAAATCGGACGCTTACCTTAGAGAACATACCAAAATCAACTCAAAAATGGATTAAAGACAATTTTAAGAGCTAAAACTATAACAATCAGAAGAAAATAGAGGAGCAAATGTGCATAGCCTTGGATTTGGCAATGGTTTCTTATACATGACATCAAAAGCAGAAGTAACGAAAGAAAAAATAGATGAACTGGACTTCATAAAAATTACAGACCATTGTGTTGTGCATCAAAGGAAACTGTCAAGAGAGTAAACAGTCCACAGAATGGGAGAAAATATTTACAAATCATATATCTGATAAGAGTATAATATCCAGAATATTTTTTTAAAAACTCCTACCACTCAATAACAAGAAGACAAACAACCCAATTAAAAAATAGGCAAAGGGCTTGAACAGATATTTCTCCAAAGATATACAAATGGCCAGTAAGCACATTAAAAGATGCTCAGAATCATTAGTCATGAGTGAAATAGAAATCAAAGCCACGATGAGATAGTACTTCACACCAACTAGAATGGCTATAAAAACAAAGAAAGGGACTTCCCTGGGGGTCCAGTGGTTAGAACTCTGCTCTTCCACTGCAGGTGGCGCAGGTTCAGCCCCTGCTCAGGAACTAAGATCCCACATGCCACACGGTGCAGCCTAAAAAAAAAAAAAAAAAAGAAGAAGAAGAAGAAAAAAAATTAAAAGGTTGGCAATGATGTGAAGAAGTTGGTACACTTGTGCATTGTTGGTGGGAACGTAAAATCGTGCAACTGCTTTGAAAAGCAGTTTGGCCATTCCTTAAAAAGCTGAACATAGACTTGCCGTATGACCCAGCAATTCCACTCCTAGGTATATACCCAAAAGAATTAAAAACAAGGACTCAGTTATTTGTACAGTATGTTCATAGCACCATTATTCACAATAACCAAAAGGTAGAACCATCCCAAGTGTCCATCAAAAAATACATGGGTAAACAAAATGTGATATATACGTACAATGGGATACTATTCAGCCATAAAAGGAATGAAATTCTGATACGTGCTACAACATGCATGAACCTTGAAAATATCATGTTAAGTGAAATAAGCCAAAAGCAAAAGGACAAATATTGTATAACTCCACTTATATGAAATATCTAGAAGAAGCAAATTCATTGAGACAGAAAGAGGTTACCAGGAACTCAAGGGGGAGAGGAATAGGAAGTTATTTCTTAATGAGTACAGACTTTCTGTTTGGGGTGATGAAAAATTTTGGAAATAATCATGATGATTGCACAACATTGTGAATGTAATGAATGCCACTGAATTGTACACTTAAAAATGGTTAAAATGGTAAATTTTATGTTATATGTATTTTGCCACAATTTTTAAAAACTGTAATAAATGCAAAAAGAAAGAAGAAAGGTTGAAATTAATGAGCTAAGAATCCAACTTAACAATTTGGAAAAATAGCCAAATAAATCACAAAGGAAGGACATTTTTCACGTTGAGCAAAAGAAACCAGACTCAAAAGAGTACGTACTCTATGCTTCCATTTACAGAACTTTTAAAATGGGCAAAATTAAGTAATAGTGATAGATGTTGGTATTATGGTTATTTGGGGTAATTGATGGAAAGGAGGCAGGAGGGGGCCAGCTGGGAGGCTAAAAATGTTCTATATATTGATCTGGGTGGTGGATACATGGGTGTACACGTGTAAAATTTCAACGAGCGGTACACTTCAGCCTTGTGCACTTTACTGGGTATGCTGTAAATGAATAGAAAAGCAAAAAACAAATGGAGCATTTTCTATCAGGAATATAATCCTGGAGGATTCTCTCTGCCATCATCACACATAGAAAGGAGGCTCCTGGGAGTCACAGGACACCCAAAAGTCTACAGACTTTCCCCTATGCTTCTTTTGTGATACTCCTCCACAGGAAGGATATTTAAAATATTTAACAACCAGTAAGCCATATGCAAAAACCAGTTGGGAAAGTGGCAAGCCAGATTGCAGCAGCAGAGTTCTAGAGTCCCCTGGCCAGGCCAGACATATCCCTTTAGTTGCTGGTCTTGGAGGGAGGGGTGCTTCCAAGGAAGTGGCTGGGGCAGTCAGGGCACAGTGGTCACTTAGCATTGCTCAGAGCAGAGCCTGTTTATCAACCAACACAGTGTTTTGACAACCATTATGGTCTTAAACTATGCTTGTTGGCTGAGTATCAACTCTCTCCCTCACCCACAGGCTCTCCCTAGAGATTTCCCTCCACAGTGCCACAAGTGGCTTGTTGAAGACTGCCACCCATGCAGTCTGCAAGCCAAATCATAACAATAAGGGGTAAGGCATGACACCAATCATCAACAAGTATATTTATCACTTGGTCAGTAGCATTGAGCATAATGACAAGTAGGGCCTTACAAATAAAACTGATGAGGTGGGGCTTCCCTGGTGGCGCAGTGGTTAAGAATCCACCTGCCAATGCTGGGGACATGGGTTTGAGCCCTGGTCTGGGAAGATCCACGTGCCACAGAGCAACTAAGCCCGTGCGCCGCCACTACTGAGCCAGCACGCCTAGAGCCCATGCTCAGTGACAAGAGAAGCCACCACAATGAGACGCCCACACACCACAACGAAGCGTAGCCCCTGCTCGCCACAACTAGAGAAGGCCTGCGTGCAGCAACGAAGACCCAACACGGCCAAAAAAACCCAAGAAAAACCAAAAACTGTTGAGGTTGCTGCCCTCAAGAGGCTATGGCCCAATCGATGGATGGGTTCCCGAGCTCCAGGAAGCTGCTAGATTTAAGGAGCTACCTGAGGCATCTGCAATAGTCTAGACACATTCAAAGGAGGATGGAAGAGAGGTCTACTGCTACTTTCTGGAGTATAGTAGACCATAAAGAGTAGATGGTATGTGGGGACACGCTGCTGAGAGGAGTATAGCTGGTGCTAGTTACTATGGAGAGCAGTCTAGCAGGACTTAGTCAGATCAAGTATAGGGTGTGCTTACAACTGTCTGCCCTCTCTTTGTTCCTTACCTGTCCCTGCTCTGCTCTGGCACCTGCAGGATGCATTTGGGAATGCAGCAAAAAGCACTGATAGGACACGGGATGGGAGAAGGGAAAAGTCAGGGTATTTCTCTCTTTCCCTCTGTCTCCAAGGGGGTATCTATATTTTTTCCTTCTCTTTCAGCTTCCACTGGCAGCTTGCATCAGACACAGGCTCCTATTACAAGTAATTCCTGCAGTTTGTATGTGGTAATCACGTTCCTGCTATTGCTAATCTCTCAGTTACCTCATATCCCCAGTTTGGCTCTCAGCACTTCCATCACCTCTGCAACATGTTCTTTGCATTAAAGTCCCTTGGTTTTACATGCTTAGAGTGGGTTCTGTTTTCCTGGTGGGCACCAGACTGACACATACATCCTATATCCCAGTATTTCTGCTGCCGGGAATGGTTTAGGAATCCAGAGAGAGTCTCACCTGTAAGGGAAGACGTATGAGGATGTCTGTCGCAGCATTATTAGCAATATCGGTGAGTTGAGGACAATGCGCATGTCCATTTTTGTGATGTAGATGGGTAAAATGGACGGATAACTAGGTATCAGATGCAACAGTCTAGATTTTACTTGACAACATGGTTAGACTTCTTAAAAATGTAGTAAAGAAAGAGAGTGAGATTTTTTATGATGATGTGATTTATATAAATTAAAAATGTATGCATCAAAACAAAAATATATACATTTTACAGAACGCACTTAAGAATGATTGCTTATGGTGAGAGCAGAGGAACAGAAGTGGAAAATGGAGAAGAAAAGGAATATATAAATGAATGATTAAGAGACGGCCTTGTACACCCAGTTGCTAATGGAGTGCCATCCATCAAAGAATAAGATGAACCAATGTGCTGTACCTGAAGCTGAAAAAACACGGTTGCCAGAAAAAGTTACTAGGTGGCACTGAGACATAATTTCCAAGAACACATGGTGTCTTGTGGAATGTTGAAACGGCTTCAAAGCCAAGTTAGTCGTAGTAATAAGAACACAGGACAGATGGTGAAGCAAGGAGCCAGAGCTAGTGACAAGTACTGGATAAAGTGGGGCTGCTATCGAAATTCTGTGGCAAAGTTATGTGATCCGGGCTTGAAGAGGATTCTAGGTCAGATGTTTTTGTCAGTTGTACTCAAGTATGAGCAGAGATTGTGACTTGGAGTCTCACAACGGAATATAAGCGATACCAAAAATTTCTCTTTCGTGCTTTTAAGGATCAGCTATGGCCTTGAAGAGTGAGCTGCTTTCTCAGGTGGGGCTCAGATTATGATCAGTATATGCACTAAAAAATTAGAAACAAGAAGCATTTGGAGTGTGTTAGGGAGGACATGAATTCTCACCAATGTAATTAAATTAAAATATGACAATAACAGAAAAGAAATACTTCTGCGTGGCACCAGGTTTTCCTTTCCCTTGCTTTTATGTTTAGCGTTGGTATGATTTTCTTAGTCCAAAACAATTCAAGTTCTGGAAGATCCTTTGTGTAAGAGGTTGTAAGAATACTTGAAAAATGATCATATGTAAAACACCCAATATAGTCAATATCAATTCAAAACCGTATTGTATCTGTTATTCATTAAGCTTAAAGTGAGCGTTGCTCTTCTCTTTTTACAACTGGAAAAGTTAAAGTGTGTTTTGTTCCTTCATTCTGGTGTTACTCCAAACACAATTAACTCCCTCTCAGGAATTAACACATCTGATGGTGTTTATCTGGGCTTTTTCACAATTGTACATAGTGATGTTAAGGAGACATTTGCTAAGTTGAACTGAATCTTTGTTTCCGTAGATTGTGAAGCCAAAGAAGTGATTCACATAAGACAATAATGCATTATTGACTTATTAGATGTATTACGCTCCTGTCTAATGACATGAAGAGATTAAGATAATCACTCAAGCTCATGCAAGCAATTAGCGAGGGAGACCACATTCTAACCCAGAGTTCTACACTTGAGTCACCCAGAAAAATACTGACATAAAGCAAGCTGAAGAGGCAGTTTATTATAATATAGTGGATAAGACCAACCCTGGTTTGAATCACAGCCCCAGCACTTAATAATGCTGGGCAAGTACCTTGCAGTCTCTATACCTCAGCAATTTCTTCTTCAATAAACAGACCTAGTAATAGTCTATGTTATAAGATTGTTATGGGGATGCAGAATGGAGATCATCTGAAGCTGTGCTCTCCAATAGAAATACAACGCAAGCCACAAGTGTGAGCCATTTATGTAACTTTAAATTTTCTAGTAGTCATATTTTTAAAAGTAAAAAACAAAGATAAAATTAGCTTGAATAACATATATAACCCAGTATATCAAAAATATTATGATTTTAACATGCAATCAATGTAAAAATATAAATGAGATATTTTACATTCTTTTTTTCATACTAAGTCTTCAAAATTTAAGCACATCTCAGTTTAGACTAGCCACATTTCAAGTGCTCAGTAGCTGGTGGCTGGTGGCTACCATATTGGGCAAGACAAATATTAAGTATTTAGCCAAGTGCCTAGCACAGAGGAAGCACTCAGGGAGTACTGACTCAGAAACGTTCCCTGGGTTTATACACAGATTGGTTGCATTCCTTACTGTTACAAGCATAGAAAATATTTGTTAGCAACGGAAGCTTGAAATCACGTACTTCCTCCATTTCAGTTATTCTTGTACTGTTTACTCCAGGGAATGTTTCCTTTTTTTTCCTTCTGACATGAGCAGAGGGTTGCTAGCCCTGTTAGCTTTTTCAGAGGAGGGACTTTCCCTGAGAACCAAGATGAAGAGTGTAGCCTCCATAAAGGATTTCACAGGACTTTTGTCCTAGTGAACAAACTGCATTTGGCCGGGTAGTTATTTAATGTGCTCTAATTACCCCTGGAGTATGCCTAGAGTCAAAAGTATAACATTTATTTCTTTGAACCTGACATGGGTAAACACCTTCCTTTTATCCTTCTCGTCAGATTTCTCCTAGGCTTCCTTGGGAATCTGGCCCCAAACGGTACCATTAATTCATTTGAATTGCCTCTTTTATGTCTGCTTGTGGTGTCATTGTTGCTTTTACCTGCTGAATTCATGGTGATCAGTAGGCTGAGCTAGGAACCCTGCCTTCTGCTAGTGGCTCTGCTGAAGATAAGTGTAGAATGAGGGGCCAGACTCCCCACGGCCCTGGCAGGATCTCTCAGAAAGCCCACAGGGCAGTGTCCAGGTGTCTTGGAAAAAATAGCACTTATATTTGTAGCATGGTAGAAACAGCTTCCCCAAGCAAGATCAAAGCATGCAGGCAAAGGAAACCCTGTCCCTAGTCCCTGAAGGCTGAGCCAGGCTTGGAAACATCATCCTAACCCAGGGTGACCTGGAGACATTCAGCCTGACCCGGATCAACAGCTGATGCAGAAAAATCTTTAGAGTCTTGGCAAGCACAGACTAATAATGCCATAAACCTTGCACAGCTACCCGTTAGATACAGAATACATTCAGGCTGACATTCAAAACCTTCCAAATCTGGCCTGCTCACATAGTTCTCTTCTCTCCAACCATATTATTCTACTTTCTGTTTTTCCCTTCCATATTCTTTCTTTCTTAATGTTGTTCATGTTGTACCCTTTACCTAAAAATCCCTTAGTAGTTGCTCTCCACCATTACCTTTGAATTCCCACTCTAACCACACATCTTTCCAGAGGTGGAATCCTTCCTTCCCCCTTTGACCTCCAACAGAGCTCCCTTCTATTAAGTATCAAGCATTTAGCGTTTTTATTGGACATTATAGATGTTTCTTCAGTAATTATCCTACCCCTTCCCCATTATGTAGCAGTCACTCATTTGCAGAGAATGACTGCACCAGCTCTAATGATTGACTCCGATTGATAGAAACCACTATAATTGAATTCTACCTATGACTGGTTCAGGTATGGACAGTAACCCAGTCCGAGTCAATCAGTGCATGGCATTCCCTAGGGGTCTGGTTCAGATTGATGCAGTGTTTGATGTAAGTTCAATGGCTGGGGGAAGGGAAGACCTTTCTCATGCTCCCAGTGGTCATTATAATATCATTATAATTTTTTTACGGAAGCATAGTTGACTTACAATATTGTGTTAGTGTCAGGTGTACATCAAAGTGAATCCAGTTACATATATTTTTTCAGATTATTTTCCATTATAGGTTATTATAAGATATTGAATATTATTCGCTGTGTTATATATGGTAAATCCTTGTTGCTTATCTCATTATAGTTTATAATTAATTTTTTTATTCACCAAAAGTATTTGGGATGGTTGACTTTACCATTGAATTTGAGCCATCAGAGGCCATAAAGCATTTACCATCCTTCCTAGCTCCTAGCAGAGTAGCTTACAAGGAGCTCTACAAATGTTGGTTGAATTTATGTGCAGTCTCTGTGGACTTGGAGGACACATTGCCAAACTCATCTGTGGACCCAAACTCCTGGGTCTGTCCTTAGAATGGCTGGACTTTACTTTCTGTGATACTGGCAATGCCTGGAACAGGATTGTGACAGACAGGCATCTAAAGGACTAAAATTAACCCTGAGTCATACATACCTTTGCTCTTTTTCCTACCAAGTCAAGCCAATTTTGACCTAAATGTGGACCCTACCAAGCTGTAGCAGTTTCTAACCTGTGTTATTACATGTCACCTTTGATGATCTCATTATGTGAAATAAAGATAATGTGGAAAACTCCAGACTTGGTCAAGGTCACAAGACATCTAGATTACTACAGAAACAAAGGAATGTAGATAATTGTGCTTATACTGGGGTGAATCATCTAATGCCTGTTTGTTTTCATTATTTTCCTTTAAAATTCTTGTGATAGCTAGAAAGTGACTTCACTTGAATAGCCAGCCTGACAGGTTTCTGTCGGTTTGGGACAATAATGTTCCTTAATCTCTCCAAACCACTCCATATATGTACAAAGTTCAAACTGATTATTCCACTTTGTTTTGGTGTCAGAGCTTATAAAGAAGAGTGCTGAGAGCATGAACGGTGGTTCCAGACTGCCTAGATTTGAATCTTGTCTCTACTGTTTACTAACTGTACAATCTCAGGAAAGTTATCTAAACTCTCTATACCTTATAAAATAGATAACTAATAAGGACCTAATGTATAGCACAGGGGACTCTATTCAATACTTTGTAATGGCCTGTATGGGAGAAGAATCTTAAAAAGAGTGGATATATGTATAAAAAATAAAATAAGTAAAGAACTAATAGAACTGGAGTGGCATGGACATATATACACTACCAAATGTAAAGTAGATAGCTAGTGGGAAGCAGCCGCATAGCACAGGGAGGTCAGCTAGGTGGTTTGTGACCACCTAGAGGGGCGGGATAGGGAGGATGGGAGGGAGACGCAAGAGGGAAGAGATATGGGAACATATGTATATGTATAACTGATTCACTTTGTTTTAAAGCAGAAACTAACACACCATTGTAAAGCAATTATACTGCAATAAAGATGTTAAAAAAATAAAATAAATAAAGATGTAAGGACTGGAAAAAGAAAAAGAACTGGAAAATAAATAAACTAACTCTCTATATCTTGGTGTCCTCATCTGGAAAAATGAGAATAGTACTAGCACTGTGAGGATTAAATGAGTTGTCACATATAAAGTGCCTGGAACAGTGCCTAGCATGTGTTTAAGCTCCCAGTAAATACTAGGACTATAATTCAGAGGATTTCTGAAATGGGGACTGTAAATAGAACTAATCAGTGAATTGCAGTGATCTGTGCATCTGGAGATTCCCAGGCCAGTTTTGTTAAACAGCAGGACGTGGTAACAGGGAGTAATATGAAAACAAAAACCACTTTCTTTTCCCTCAACAGGTTGACAGTCTCTCTTGAGCCCTTAACTGGGAATCCATATCTGTGCCAAGTTACTAGCTTCATGATCTCAGGCAAGTTATTTAATCTCTCTGAGATTACCCCTGTCTTTTTCAAATGTAAAGTGGGGATATAATCCCTACCTCACAGGATTCCTGTAAAGGAAGGAAAATATGGGGGGTGCCAACCACTGTCCCTGGCACACAATAGAGGCTTCTCTCCTCCTAATGCCCACCTTAAATTTATCAAGGAGAGATAGCTTGAAATTATAGATTTAAAACTATTTCCCTAAAATGAAATTGATCTTAATTTAATTTTACTATTTGAATCAGCCACAAGACAGTTTTAAAGAGAGACTAACATTCCCCAAAATGAAATAATGTTGGGGCATCATTGAAAATTATTCACTTAAACAAATCCCAGTGGTCCATCGTATATGAACGAAAACTATTTACACATACACACACACAAAGATTGTAACTATTGTTTAATTGACTTTATAATTCAGCATTTTTTTCCCTTTTTAAAAATTTTATTTACTTATTCATTTATTTTTTATTTTTGGCTGCATTGGGTCTTCGTTGCTGCGTGTGGGCTTTCTCTAGTTGCGGCGAGCGGGGGCTACTCTTCGTTGTGGTGCGTGGGTTTCTCATTGCAGTGGCTTCTCTTGTTGCGGAGCATGGGCTCTAGGTGTGCGGGCTTCAGTAGTTGTGGCACGCAGGCTCAGTAGTTGTGGCACGCGGGCTTATCTGCTCCACGGCATGTGGGATCTTCCCGGACCAGGGATCGAACCCATGTCCCCTGCATTAGCAGGCAGTTTCTCAACCACTGCACCACCAGGAAAGTCCCAATTCAGCATTTTAAAAGAAAGTTTCTAAGTTACTTCATTTCATACCTATTCAGCATTTCTATGTGTCAACTTTTTAGGAAGGCATAAAAACAATTTGTCTTATCTAAGTGAAGCTTCTTGCCTTTTATAAAGTTTCAAATGAGAGCACCAGCAAGTTTTGTCCCTCCTTGTAAACCTAATTTCTGTCCTATATAGAATACTTAAGAATGGTAATAATATATATTGAACACTTATATAGTGCCAGGCACTTTATATGCTTCATCTCACTTAGTCCTTAAAACATCTCCATCAAGTAAGTACTATATATTATTCCCATTTTATAGATGAAAAAACTGACACACAGAGAGTTTAAGTAATTTGCCTAAGGTCACATAGCTTCTAAATGATGGAAGTAGGATTCAAACACAAACGGGCTTTAGTGTCCACTGACAACGTTGAACTTTGTCTGAGCCTGTGCTCCTAAAAAGCAATTGAGATATCTCCCGGCCTTTTTGCATTCCAGCTAACCTCAAAGGACCACCCTGCCTATGGGTGACAAGACCTGTCATCACCCTTCCTCAGGACTCTCTTGTTTACCTGCCTCGAAAAAACTCCCGACATTCTTTCTTTCTTTGAGACATTCATTCCTCCTTATTGAGCACTTTCCCCATTGCAATAGCCTGAATAAGATGATCTCTTTAATTTTCCGGTGTGTTTTGTCTTCACACCAAAAACTTACCCACTCAGGACAAGTTCCCCAATACCTGAGAAAATAAAATCCAATTCGGAGAGTTCTAAACTGTTGTCAGGTACATAATGCCTTTTCTGGTAGAGTGGCCTACACACATTTCACCCAGCCTCTCATAATCAATTCAGAAATTTTTACCAACAGGGAGAGAAGGCAGATCCCTGGGAAGATGTGAGGTAAGGTTACTTTATAGAAAACAAAGACTGCGAAAGCTGCCAGCTGTTGCTAAAAGAGAGTGTAAACAGATTTGAGGGTTTGAAATCAGAACTCCTTTCCCCAAATCAATCTCTCTCTCTTCCCCCTTTCCTCTCTTCCAAAATTTTGCCCAGATGCGAAGGTTCTCAATAGAACGCTTGAGTAAAATTCTCAGTCAGCATTTATGAGCATCCGTTATGAGCCACTGTACCCCTTTCTAGGGTACAGAAATAAGTACAGTCAACATCTTGCTCTCATGAAGTTCACACAGAAATGGAGTACAAATCTAGGTGTATTCTACCCTAAAGCTCTCTATGTAGGATTGCTGATTGAAAGCACATTGGATGAAGACAGCTAAACAGGGAGTGCTCTAGAACAATGAATAATACCAAGTGCAGAGATGACCATGACAAAAAAGTTTCATTTTCTCTTAACTAGAACCCTGAAATTACTCCCACCTTAGTCAAAGGTTAGACATTCAACTTTCAACAGATACTAAGAACCTACTATATTCCAGGAACTCTTCCAGGCCCTGCAGAAATAATCACATGGTTGAATCTTTCTGTGCCTCAGTTTCTCCAATTTTATTCCATGTCAAGAGTAAGGCACACATATAACACAATGAAGTGTTCTATCTCCTTTTCCGCATGACACTTGCTCTCAATTTCCAGGAGGGAAAACTTCAGGACATACAGCAAAGATCTCTATCTCATTCTCAGAAGTCTACCCTATCTGGTACTGTTAGTGTCCAAGATTTTACTTTTTTTTCTCAAGATGCAGAGAAAAACTTTCCTTTTTCTTCTAATAGTACCATAGATGGTAAACAAAACAAATTATTTTTACAATGTTCTTTGGGACAATCTTAATAAAGCTCTCAGTTAAAATAAATTTGGGAAGTGTCTAGAAGAAGGGAACAAATATTTGTAAGGTCATTAATCAGATTAGCTATGTCATCGACAATAATTAACTAGGTTTCTGTCATCGTTGTCTCTCCTTTATTATAGAAATTATGGCCCATTTACAGGACATGTCATTTCTTAGCAAGGGCTGTAGCTATACTCAGCATTTTTATGGTTGTAATAGCAGGTAATATTTAACTTTTGATGAGACAGAGTAAATAGAGAATTTGAGAGGCTTTCAACATTAGCAAGAAAAGGGTGGGTTTATGCTCTTGACCTCCTAGAGAATTCTGGTGATTACACAGGACCTGAGAGGCCCGTCCAGGACTAAGCTGGGTTGCAGGGCAGGGGGGAAGGGAAAAGCTACAGAGATGATCAGAGAGATATCCCCAGAGGTCAACGAACTGGATGCTGTTTGGAAGGACTAGAGACTCAATTTAAAAAGTAATATTTTGGGGCTCCCCTGGTGGCGCAGTGGTTGAGAGTCTGCCTGCCAATGCAGGGGACACGAGTTCGTGCCCCGGTCCGGGAAGATCCCACATGCCATGGAGCTGCTGTGCCCGTGAGCCATGGCCGCTGAGCCTGCACGTCTGGAGCCTGTGCTCCGCAACGGGAGAGGCCACAACAGTGAGAGGCCCGCATACCGCAAAAAAAAGAAAAAAGTAACATTTTGCACCATCTAATTTTAAGATTTTATTTCAGGTAAAGGATTGGGCCTGCTCAGCCTCCTGAAGTCCTATTTAAAACTCTGGCATTATATTTGGCTAGGACCCTCATTCCTTTTTTTAAAACCACTTTATTGAGGTATGATCGACATACAAAAAGCTGTATATATTTAATATACACAACTTGATGAGCTTGGAGATAAGTATACACCCACAATTACCATGATCTGTGCCGTAAACATATCCGTCTTCTCCAAAAGTTTCCTTCCTCCCTTTTTATTATTTTTTTTCTGTGTATGATAGGAACACTTAACATAAGATCTGCCCTTTTAACAAATTTTTAAGTAACCAATTGGATTGTTTAAGTAACAATCCAAGTATTGTTAACTCTAGGCTCCATGCTGTTCAGTAAATCTCTAGTGTTTATTCATCTTAACTGAAACTTTGTACCCTTGGATTAATATCTCCCTGTTTCCCCATCCCACAGCTCCTAATGGCCACTGTTCTACTTTCTGCTTCTCTAAGTCTGACGATTTTAGATTCTTCATATAAGTAGTATCATTCCTTTTGTGACTGGCATAGTTCACTTAGCACAATGCCCTCCGGGTTCATCCATGTTGTCTCAAATGTCAGGATTTCCTTCTTTTTCTTAAGGCTGAATAATAATATATCCATTGTATGTGCATACCACATTTTCTTTATGCATTCAGTGATTAATGGACACTTAGGTTGTTTCCATGTCTTGGCTATTGTAAATAATGCTGCAGTGAACATGGAAGTGCAGATACCTCCTTGAGACCCTGATTTCAATTCTTTGATATATAACCCAGAAGTGTGAATCTTGGATCATATGGTAGTTCTATTTTTAATATTTTGAGTAACATCCGTACTGTTTTCCATAGTGGCTGCACCAATTTACATTCCCACCAACAGTGCACAAGGGTTCCCTCACCAACACTTGTTATTTTTGTTTTTTTGATAATGGTCAAGGGCCCTCATTCTTTTTTTAAATTAAAGTGTAGTTGATTTACAATATTGTGTTAGTTTCAGGTGTACAGCAAAGTGATTCAGTTATATATATTCTGTTTTCAAAATAAGTTCTTACAAGATAATGAATATAGTTCCCTGTGCTATACAGAAAATCCTTGTTGTTTATCTATTTTGTATATAGTAGCATGTATCTGTAGTCCCATACTCCTAATTTATCCCTACCCCCCCTTTCCCCTTTGGTAACCATAGTTTTTTTTCTATGTCTGTGAGTTTGTTTATGTTTTGTAAGTAAATTCATTTGTTTTTGTTTTTGTTTTGCGGTACGCGGGCCTCTCACTGTTGTGGCCTCTCCCGTTGCGGAGCACAGGCTCCAGACGTGCAGGCTCAGCAGCCATGGCTCACGAGCCCAGCCGCTCCGCGGCACGTGGGATCTTCCTGGACCGGGGCACGAAACCGTGTCCCCTGCATCGGCAGGCGGATTCTCAACCACTGCGCCACCAGGGAAACCCAGTAAATTCATTTGTATTATTCTTTAGATTTCACAAATTAGTGATATCATATGATATTTGTCTTTCTCTGACTTCACTCAGTATGAGATTCTCTAGGTCCATCCATGTTGCTGAGAATGGCAAAATTTTATTCTTTTTTATGGCTGAGTAATATCTCATTGTATATATATACCACATCTTCTTTACTCATTTATCTGTTGATGGACACTTAGGTTGCTTCCATGTCTTGACTATTGTAAATAATGCTGCTGTGAACATTGGGATGCATGTATCTTTTCAAATTAGAGTTCATCTTTTCTTGATATATGCCCGGGAGTGGGATTGCTGGATCCTATGGTAACTCTATTTTTAGTTTTTTGAGGAATCTCCATACTGTTTTCCATAGTGGCTGCACCAATTTACATTCCCACCAACAGTGTAGGAGGGTTCCCTTTTCTCCACACCCTCTCCACCATTTATTATTTGTAGGCTTTTTGATGATGGCTGTTCTGACTGGTGTGAGGTCATACCTCATTGTAGTTTTGATTTGCATTTCTCTAATAATTAGCGATGATGAGCATCTTTTCATGTGCCTCTTGGCCATCTGTATGTCTTCTTTGGATAAATGTCTATTTATGTCTTCTGCCCATTTTTGGATTGGGTTTTTTGTTTTTTGTATTTTTATTTTTATTTTGACTGCGTTGGGTCTTTGTTGCTTCGCGCAGGCTTTCTCTAATTGTGGTGAGCGGGGGCTACTCTTCGTTGTGGTGTGCAGACTTCTCATTGTGGTGGCTTCTCCTGTTGCAGAGCACAGGGTCTGGGTGCTTGGGCTCAGTAGTTGTGGCTCGCAGGCTCAGTAGTTGTGGCACACAGGCTTAGTTGCTCCACAGCATGTGGGATCTTCCAGGACCAGGGCGCGAACCCATGTCCCCTGCATTGGCAGGCAGATTGTTAACCACTGTGCCAGCAGGGAAGCCCAGGTTGTTTGTTTTTTCGAACAATTTCTTTTTTTTTAATATTTGGCCATGCTGTGTGGCATACGGGATCTTAGTTCCCTGACCAGGGATTGAACTGGTGCCCCCTGCAGTGGGAGTGCAGAGTCTTAACCATTGGACTGCCAGGGTAGTCACTGTTTTTTTTTTTGACATTGAGTTGTATGAGCTGTTTGTATATTTTGGAAATTAAGTCCTTGTCGGTCACATCATTTGCAAATATTTTCTCCCATTCTGTGGGCTGTCTTTTCATTTTGTTTATGGTTTCCTTTGCTGTGCAAAAGTTTATAAGTTTGATTTGGTCCCATTTGTTTATTTTTGCTTTTATTTCTTTTGCCTTGGGCGACTGACCTAAGAAAACATTAGTAAGATTTATGTCAGAGAATGTTCTCTTCTAGGAGTTTTATGGTATTATGTCTTATATTTATGTCTTTAAGCCATTTTGAGTTTATTTTTGTGTATGGTGTGAGGATGTGTTCTAACTTCATTGATTTACATTCAGCTGTACAACTTTCCCAACACGACTTGCTAAGAAGACTGTTTTCTTCCCCATTGTATATTTTTGCCTTCTTTGTCAAAGATTAATTGACCATAAGTGTGTGGGTTTATTTCTGGGCTCTCTATTCTGTTCCATTGATCCACATGTCTGTTTTGGGGCCAATACCACGCTGTTTTGATTACTGTACCTTTGTAGTATTGTCTGAAGTCTGGGAGAGTTATGCTTCCTACTTTGTTCTTTTTTCCTCAGGACTGCTTTGGCAATTCTGGGTCTTTTATGGTTTCATATAAATTTGAGGATTATTTGTTCTAGTTCTGTGAAAAATGTCATGGGTAGTTTGATAGGGATCATACGTACTAAATCTGTAGATTGTTTTGGGTAATATGGCCATTTTAACAATGTTAATTCTCCCAATCCAAGAGCATGGGATATTTTTCCATTTCTTTGAATTATCTTCAATTTCCTTTATTAATGTTTCTCAGCATGTAAGTCTTTCACCTCCTTGGTCAGGTTTATTCCTAAGTATTTTTTAATGGAATTTTAAAAGCTATTGTTTTTTACACTCCCTTTCTGATATTTCATTGTTAGTGTAAAGAAATGCAACCAATTACTGTATGTTAATCTGTGCCCTGCTACCTTGCTGAATTAGTTTATCAGTTCGAATAGATTTTGTGTGCAGTCTTTAGGGTTTTCTATATATGGTACAATTTGGATACTTTTATTTCTTCTTCTTGTCTGATCGCTGTGCCTACAACTTCCAATACTGTGTTGAATAGAAGTGGTGACAGTGGGCATCCTTGTCTTGAGGCCTCATTGTTTTGTTTTGTTTTGTTTTTTGGCCATGCCACTTGACTTTTGGGATCTTAGTTCCCTGACCAGGGATTGAACCCAGGCCCTGGCAGTGAAAGCATGGAATCCTAACCACTGGACCACCAGGGAATTCCTGAGGACCCTCATTGTCAAATGTGCAGTTTTTTTTTTTACTGTTTCACACATAGATATTAGCATGCCAGATAGATCCCTTCAGGTTGTCACATATTATTAAAGAGTTTGGAACTAATTGCACAATATCACCCAGCATAGGTTAAGGAATAGGCTTTATTGGTGAAAAGGAAAACTCACAACACCAGGGTGAAGGCTGTTGGACAGCTTCTCCACACCACCTTCCCCTAAATCCCCCTCACCCTCCACAATGGATCTCCCTTCCAGTGGGGCAAGTGTGAGAAAGCGGCCTTTATTATCTGTAAGGGAATAAACAGATTGCTTGGTGTCAGGCAGTCAGGATTTAGGGCACTGGCTCTCTACAGGGGTTGATTAGGAATGCCAGCTGCCTTGTGTCCTGAGGACCTTGGGATATACATACTTGTGGGATGTACAGTGCCCCATGGGGAAGTAAGGAAGGCTTAGAAGAAGTCACCAGTCTCATGGAAAGCAGAGTATTGAGTGCCATCTCTGCTGAGAGAGAATGAGGGAGCCCCCTTTTATTTTCTCCCTGAAGAAAAAGATGCTAGACCTTTCTAGAATTCTCTACCATCACTGAATTTTCAAAAGATCATATTCCAAGAGTGATTATCACTGAAATCAGAAATGGTATATGAGAAAGAAAAAAAAAATCCTTGAAAGTATTTGATATCTATACATCTCCTCCGTATACACTACCATCTCCTCATAAAATTCCCCTGTGATTTGCAGTTTTTATTGAAGTGAAATCCACATAACATAAAACTAACCATTTTAAAATGCACAATTCAGTGACAGTATAATTGCACTGTTGTACAACTACCATCTCTGTCTAGTTCAAGAACTTTTTATTACCCCAAAAGAAAGCCCCATACCCATTAAACAGTCATTCCTTATTCCCTCAACCACCAATCTGTTTTCTGTCTCTAGGGATTTACTTAGTCTGGATTATTTTACGTAAATGGAATCATACAATATGTGGCCTTTAGAGTCTGTCTTTCACTTGGCCTACTGTTTACAAGATTCATGCATGTTGTAGTATGTGTCAGTACTTCATTCCTTGCTGTGGCTGAATAATAGTCCATTGTACATATTCCCACATTTTGTTTATCCATTTGCTGGCTGATAGACATTTGGCTTGTTTCCACCTTTGGCAATTGTGAATAGTATTGCCATGAACATTTGTATACAAAGATTCGTTTGAGTATCTGTTTTCAATCCTTTTGGGTACCTACCTAGGCATGGAATTTCTGGAATGTATGGTCATTCTATGTTCAACATTTTTTTTTTTTTTTCGGTACGTGGGCCTCTCACTGTTGTGGCCTCTCCCGTTGCGGAGCACAGGCTCCGGACGCACAAGCTCAGCGGCCATGGCTCACGGGCCCAGCTGCTCCACGGCATGTGGGATCTTCCCGGATTGGGGCACGAACCCGTGTCCCCTACATCGGCAGGCGGACTCTCAACCACTGCGCCACCAGGGAAGCCCCCTATGTTCAACTTTTTGAGGAACCGTGGTTGGTATCTTTGTCTCCTCTGGTTTAATTAGAAACGCAGAAAAAGAGTGCTGCTCAAGAGAGCCTGTAATGCAGTTGAAGCAATCCCTTATCCTGAATATTCTGAAACATTCTTCACTGAGGCTAAAAAGAGAGAGTGTTTGCTGTTTATCAGAGAATTGGAAATGTTTCTAAACCAGTAGTTAACTGATTAACAATCTTCTTTGAAGTTGGACCCTTACAGGAGGCTTCTGAGTGACAATTTCAGAGAGACTCAGGGAATGTGGTCAGTGCCGTGGCCAGGAGTCCTGTGGGCACTAGGCTAGAGGTGAGATGCAGCTCTTATTTTTACCCTTTCCATAGGCTAATTCCTTGACCTGCACCCCGACCCTTACCGCACCCTGTCCCCAGCCGAACACTGACCCTCACGCAGTCCCCTCTTCATTGCCCATTGCCCCGTTCTACTCCCACTCAGAGATACTGAGTAAAGTTGACTTTCTCATATAAGACAACTTCTAACCGTGGAATACATCATTAAGGAATAACTGTAAACTCTTGTGTGGTTTACTTAGCACAGATTTCATAATGTGCAGGAATCAGACAGCCCTGATATTTCATAATACACTGGCTTGCCATACTGAGTTGAACGGCTATCAAAACACACAACCCAAGCTTCGTTTGCTTATAGAAAGTACCACCAAACCACCTAAAGTGACGACAGATTAGAATGCTTTTCACATGAGAGCATGCGTTGAGGATTATATCTTTAGCCATTTTGTGGTTGAGGGGAATGTGCAGCTCATTCCTGGCTCGCAATTCTAGTCCATCAAGTCCAGGCAGGCGGAAGTATTCTCTCTCTCAAACGGTGAATTCTGATCCACTGCCGCTCCTGAGGGGCATGGTTGCCCATGTGACCGAGAATGATGGTACTGCCACAGCTTCTTCAATTTTCCCTGCTTTCCTTTTGCTCTTAGTAAACACGAGGCCAGAAATCCCAAGCAATGGTTAAGTGGCAAAGAGCCCAGCTTGAGTGTCTGACAGACTCAGACTTCAGGACTAGTTTGCTTCGTACAAGCCATGTGACTTTGGACCACTTTGTCAACCTCTCTTTGCTTCAGCTGCCTCGTCCTGACAAAAGAATGTCTACTTCAGGGGGCATTATGCGTGTTAAATGAAGTAACGCGAGTCCAAGACCTAGCACAGCGCTTGGCACATTGTCCAAGCAGCAGGTCGAATTGTTGACATAGTAACCGATTTTTGCCCAATATTTCTTTTTTCCTCTTTTGCTCCCCTGCCTCCCCCTCTACCCACCCCGCTGCCCCGCCAACCAGTCTCAGAAGAGACTCTGCTTGTGGTTTCAGGGGAGGGAAGGGAACAAGACAAAAAAGTTGTCTCTTCCTAGTTGTAGTTTCAAATACTCTGCAGCCTTAGAGGAACAACAACAACAAAAAAGAAACATGGATTTGAAGACAGAGGTTCTCATTTTCCCACAAACCCCAACAGAATCAGACCCAAACCCACACCCAACAAACTAGAAAAGATTCCCCTCACTTGGGGGACAAAGATGATAACAGGGAAGCTATAAGATTTCTTGGTTGGATGAGGCAGCAGATGGGCCAAGGACAACCCCCCGGATTCCCTCTGCCTTGGTTTGCTGTGTGATAGCATATGAATGGTAAAGCAGCTCTAATCCAGGAGCCTGTAACTGGTCTCATAAAGAAGTTGTGTAAATGTGAGAAGTTTGGGGTGCTTGTTAAGTGGGAAGGGAGGTGACAGAAATTCTTTCGTATGGATCCAACATTGCTCAGGGTTAAGGATGCTCCACAAACATTTAGAAATAAAAATACCAGATCACTAGGGTGTGATGGCACCTTTTCTAGATCACCTTCAAATCATAGTAAGAAAGCTAAGAGTTTAGATAACCTCTTGGAGCCAGGCCGATCACAAAGTAAGTAAGGCCTGGGGCCACCTGCATCCTTTTTCAGGCTCCTAAAATAACGAATAGATAACAAAATATGGTATTTCAGTTATCCATTATGTCATAACAAACCACCCCAAAACGTAGCTGCTTAATACACAGCCATGCATTGGCTCCCAATTCTGCAATGTGGGCAGGGCTCAGCGGGACAACTCATCACCTCTGTTCCATGTGGCATATGCTGTATTCATCCGGGAGCTTGGATGAGCTGTGATCCCCGTCTCCTTCTCCGGGGTCTCTTTCCACGTGGCTTCTCATCACCCAACGGTCTAATCTGAGCTTCTAACATGGCGATTGGATACGAAAAAGGTAAAGGAAGGAGCTGCCTAGACCTAGAACGGGCACACTCCCATCAATTCTGGCACATTCTACTGGTGCAGGCAGGGCACAGGGCCAGCCCAGATTTAAAGGGAGGGGAATAAACGCCACCTTTGACTGGAGGAGCTGCAGGAGCCTACAAAGAAAGGAAGACTTGCTGACAGTCATATTTAGAAACTATTTCCCACACAGGGTTGTAACAACTGTGGCGTATTCTAAATGTTTACATTGAACACATCGACACTTTTAACATAACCGTGTACAGTGACTACATGATTAACCTCCTTTGAGTATAATATCAATATTTTAAATTGAAGGTGGGGCCCAAAGAGTCCTTCTTGCTTCTCCCTGACTCAGTCTGTTGTCCTGGCGCCTGTCTTAGACTCTGTGAAGGAAGTTCTTTCTTTTCTGAGTCCTGAATGATTGTGTCATTTGCAGTGGGCACCAACAGTCATTCATTCACAAAGGCACTTGTTCTTCTCAAGTTCTTGTGCTTCTGATTTTAGGTGTAGAGGGGTCCCTGGGAAAATTCCTGACTGTCTCCCTACCAGGGCATCTGTATCCCCATCCAACCAGTAGCATCAGTAACCCCTTCCTCCACTGTCTGACCCTCCAGAGTGTGAGAGGAGCTTAATAGTCCGCGTACCTGCCATGCAGCAGCTACCCCTTGTATGTAGAGAGGGAGGCTCATCTGGAAGGGGAGATGATTCAACAGCACAAAAAAACCCAAACGTAAGAGTGCCAATGAGCAAGGGAGGTGACGCATCCGACAGAGCAGAAATGAGGAGGAGGTCTCAGGAGCTTTGGAAGCTTGTATGAGAATCTGGGGGGCTTTGGGCAAAGTCCCTGTCGGTAGCTGCCACGGGATGGAGAAGATGAAACCGAACAGAAAGACAGCCAGGCCAGGAACTCAAAAGTCGTCAGCTCTTTACGTTAGGAAAGAAATTGCTGTGGGATCACAGATTGCTATTTTGGGAACATGAGTTTGTTTGTTTTTCTAAGCTGTTTATATTTTCTGTAATTTAGGTCCTTTTTGTTCTCTCTTAGTGTTTAGTACATTTTTAAAATGCTAGTCTGGTCAGCTGTGCTAAGAGGAACCAAGAAAGAGGTTTTTGTCCAGTTTGGACCAGAGTTTTAAAGGGGAAGCAGCTTACCAACCACGTGACAAGGTGGAGACAAGTGCCGTTGCTGGAGTGAGAGAGCCTCAAAGGGAAGGTACACCGAGAGCAACTGAGTTGGAAACTGTGGTTTAGATGCTCCCCCCACCCCGAGATGTGTTTATCAAATCTGGGTCCATCTCCCCATCCCTACAGTCTGTTACTCCCCTAGTGGCCCAGACAAGAGGCAAGAAGAGACCTCAGTGAACAATGAGAAGGAACAGCATCCTGGGATTGGTGGCCCAGGGCTGGAGTGGGCGGGTCACCGTGGAGTTTGCCCTCCAGAATGCAGCCAGCAAACAGAAAAGCTGGTCTTAGTCTGGAGATGGGGGAGGGGTGTTCAATATTAGCAGGAACCGCGGGGTGCCAATTACTCAAGGAGGCAGGTTACCAAATCTTTTTTCTAGTTAATGCAGGAGAGGACACACACAGGCTGCAGAGGATCCCGACCAGTGTCCAGGAAGGGGATGAGTGAGGGTTACTGGGGCACAGGACAGAGCTCAGGTAGACAGGTGGAATCTAAAGCAGAGACAGGGTCAGAACAGGCCATTATCACGGCAGAATTGGGGGTAGGGAAAGGCTGCTGCTGATGGCATGAGGACTGGGGACCGCCCAGGCATCCTGGCCGTGAGGTTTGGAGGAGCTGAGTCATTCCAGACTCCACCCAGGCCTGGTTCTCTGGGACTGCTGCTCAAAGACCTTTGGTAGCTACAGATGGGTAGAACTGGGATTGGGCAGCCACTGTCACTGCCAGAGTCACGGGCTCAGGCCTGCCCTCACGGTCTGCTCCAGTTATCTGAAACCTAGTAACATGCCCCAACATAGTGGCTTAAAACAACAATAGTCCTTTATTTTGCATTTCAAGCAGGGCAAGGCAGAGACCACTCTGCTCCATGTGCCTGGGGCCCATGACTTAAATGGTTGGGGACAGCAGGGGGCGGGCAGGGCATCTCCCTGTGGTCTCTCCCCTGTTCTCTCCAGCATGGAGGCCTCAGGGTAGCTGAGCTTAGTGGTGGCTCAGGGCACCAAGAGCTACCATTTCCAGAGGCCCAGAGAGAAGCTGCAAGGTGTTTATGATCTATCTTAAGAAGTTCCAGGATATAGTGATTTAGTGCTTTCCATCCCTAAATCCAGCCCAAACTCAAGGGAAATGGTATAGACCCCACTTCTCAATAGAAGGAGTGTCAAAGAATTTGCCACCATTTTGAATGCATCACAGCATCTCACCAAGTCGTCAGCAAAGTCTCCCAGCTGAACCCCCTGTTCCCAGATTCTCACTGATGGCAGCTGGGAGGCAGCAATGCACTGGGTAGAAAAAGTGAGGGCTTTGGAAGTCACCGGGCCTGCATTCTGGTCGAGGCAGGATTCACTCCTCAGTAACTGGTTGAGCTTGTTAGGTTACTCACCTCTCAGAGCCACGGTTTCCTTGTGTGCAAAACGGGAATACTACTACCATAGTGGCCAAGAAAACGTACTCTCAGAACTTGCAGTGCAGAGCATAGCTGACCAATGGTCCTGTCCCAGCTGCTGAGCCCTAAAATCTATCCTCTGATCCTCATCCCCAGCTTGGTGCAGAGGCCAGTTTCCTAGGGCTGCCGCCAGCCCAGGCCTAATGGCAAGAAGCCTATTCCTGGGGGATGCTGGACTCTTGGGACAGGGTAGCTTGACTTAGGTTCCCCCAAGGCCTTGCTGAACTTTCTTAGAGCTTCACTGTAGCATAAGATGCTTCCTTCCATTCAGCCTTCCCTCCTCACCTTTCTCCTTCACAAAGGCCACACCTGCATCCCAGGTCCAGCTTCCTGTCCAAGTGCTCCCATCTGGCACTGGCTTGGGGGAACTGGGACAAACAGCCACAAGGCTGCTGTGGGTATTAAATAGGTGTGTGTAAGCACCTAGCCAAGGCCTAGCATATAGTTGATGTTCATTCAACTCATACTTCTTGAGTCCCTGCTGAGTGCGGACTTTAGCCTGGCTGCCTTGGGACATATTGGTGAGCAAAGCAGATGAGAACATCAGGGCCACCTGCTTGAAGCCTCTTGCTGACCCCACTGAGCAGGGATAAAGTCTCAACTCTCCTATGGGACACAAGAGCCCTTGCAAGTCTGACCCCAAGGGGCCTCCACACCTCTCATCCTACACTGCACACCTGAGCCTAGAGTCAAAAGTAACTTCTTTCCTCCTACAATCTTGCTTTTTCACCCCCAATGTCTGAACACAGCTTTTTCTTCTCCTCCAAATACCTCTTCCCTCCCTTGCACACACCGCTCACGTGACAAAACAAACCCTTACCCATCCCCCAAGGCCCAGTTCAACTGTGAGGTCCTAGGTCGCCGGGGCAGAGGTGTGGTAGGCACAGATCTCAGCACGCACCTCGTCAATGTTACACTGCGCCTTAATTGCGGTTCACGTGTCCCCGCTAACTTGTGAGCTCGTCTAGAGCAGGCGCAGTGTCGTATCCATCCTGAATCCCCCGTGCTTGGCCCGCAGCTCGTATCTGAGGAGGGGGTAGAGCCGGGGAGGGCAGGCGATTTTTCCGGGGTGGCCGCGGGGCCTGCGACGAGGGGGCGGGGGGCGCTGCCGGGCGGGGATCAGGGAGCCGATGGCGCTGGGGGGCCGCCGGGACTGACCGCGGGTCGCGCGGGCCGAATCGCGGCAGCCGCTGCGGGGCACATGACTGCGGGCTCAGCCTCCGCCCCGCCCGCTTCCCCGCGCAGTTGCCGGCTGTCGCCTCCCGGGGCTGCGGAGAGCCCGGCCGGCGAGCGTCCCCGCCCTGCGCGCTCCCTTTCCCTCGCGAGCTGCGCCACAAGGGCGTCGCGGCTGCCCCGGCCAAGGAAAGCGAAACCAAAGCGCGCCTTCCACTCCCCATCGGCCGGCCGGGGGCAGTGGGGCCGCGCTTGTCCGGCCGCGGAGCCGGGAGCCAGGCGCATCGGCCGGGCCGCAGGCGCCCGAGGGTCCCGGGTCTTCCGGCCGCTACTGCGGCGGCGCCTCCCTCCCTCCCTGTTTCCCGTCCAGTCGCCGGCCGCTGGGCCCGTGAGCGGTGCGCGGAATGGGCAGGTGCTGCTTCTACGCGGTGGGGACGCTGTCTCTGCTTCTGCTGGTGACCAGTGTCACGCTGCTGGTGGCCGGAGTCTTCCAGAAGGCCGTGGACCAGACGATCGAGAAGGTGAGGCGTGGCCGGCTGTGTGTGTGTGCGTGCGCGCGCGCGTGTGTGTTTGGGAGGACACTTCCAGCCCACCCTCCCTCTGCTAAACCTTGTGCAGGGAGGATCTGCACCCCGGCGAACCCTCTAGAGTAGAGCCCTGCTCTCCTCCTTGTCTTCTTGGGGTGGGTTGGTAAGGGTTAAAGAAGGAGGAGAGGAATGAGAACGCTTCTGTTCCTTTTAGAATAATAAACGAGACTACGGATCTAGACTTTTAAAGAATTCACTTCTCTTCTCTTGTTTGCATCCCCGCCCACCCCGGGCCCTCCCTACGCCCCAATTTCTGTTGGGCCCAAACTCATTTCCCTCCCACTTCATGAAGAAACAAAACTAAATGAAAGACCCCACAGGTGTGTTGGCTGCTTGCTGTGGCCTTGGAAGTGATGTGGGGTGGGATGCGAAGCGGGTGTGTGGTCTATTGTGTCCTTGCCTTCCTGGGCTGAGCCCACGCTTGGTAGCCAGGCCAGGCCTTTGGGCTGGGTGACTTTCCAGTCCATCAGAGTCTGTGCTTACCGGCCGACTTAGATGTTTGATACCTTGTACCAGCGGTCTGCGTTGCTTTGTTTCACCGTGGATTCTTGCTCTTCTCAAACAGCCGTAAGCTTCAGGCAGAGATACATTTAGATCCTTAAAAGAATCTGAGCCCATCTCTTCCCCCTAGATGTGTATGCTGGAGAGCTGGTCATTTCAGATTTCTCCATCCTATGACTTCACCAGTAGTCATTTCTCCTGCCCTTTCACCCACACCCACCAACCTGTGTGGAAAGAGGAACCAGAGAGAGTTAATGGGATCGCTTTTTCCTTTAAAAAAAGATTATTGGAGCAGCCTTTCTTGTTAGCACCCGTAACTGCATGCCTAATTTCTTCCACTGGTTGACACTTGCCCTTGGCCAGATAATAAAAGCCCTGGGCCTCCTCCAAGATTGATCACTGCACTCCCCGTTAGCAAAATTGTTTCGTTCCAGGTGGCAAAAGACATATTCCTTTAATAGAGGCTTTTCTAAAGGCCATCAATTACTTGAAATCTGACGGTTAGAGGCAACTTAAAAAAAAATGCCACGGCAAAGCATAGTTTAATTTTTTTAAAGTTCACATTGCCAGTGGGAGACAAGGCCCACTGTCTGAGCTGCTCAAAGGCCATTCATTGTTTTCTCTGAGCACCCATGTTCAAAGAAAAAACTAAACTGAATCTCTCCACGCTTGTCCACCTGCAAATCCATGGCAAGATTGTTTAAGGAGGTAACCTCTTGCTTGGGTGGCTAGAGTTAAGCAATCCAATTGCAGCCAATTGAATTTTCTTGTGTGGGTTTGAAAGGCTGTTTCAGGAGAGCCCTGTAGGTTGAGTGATCCCCGCCGTGTCTCAGATATTATCAGCCTTCTGATGCTCTGTGGGTGTACATTCATGGGCGGTGCGCAGGGAGGATGCCGGGCGGTGTGGGCTGTAAGGCAGCTTGGCTGGGGCTTGAGTTGGTGTTGATATTTGGTAATTGGCTTTTAAAGGTGGTTTTCTCCATGAGGAATGGACTCTGATCTGACTGATAAATTATAGTACAGAGGAAGTGAACTTTCAGAATTGCCTCACCCTGTTAAGGAATATCGCACAATGTGATATGAGAAACTAAATGACAGGGCTAGTTTCTGTGGACAGGTGTGGGAATATTGTAAGGCAACCAGAGGTCACGCATTACCATCATTACCATTCTGCTTTCCCGGATCACCTGTAGGATAGTAGCAAGAGGTGGCGGGAAAGAGTAAGGTCTCTGCAGGTCAATTCGTGGGCATGAATCCTGGCTCCCCTGTGTACTAGCTAGGTTACCTTTGGCTGTTGCTTAACCTTTCTTGATTTTAGGTTTTTCCATCTGTAAATGGGGATAATAACAACTCCCGTAGATAGAAGGACTATAAGAATTATTAGAGAAAATGAGTGTACTTTTCATGGGGTATAGTTAGTATGTATAGTTATTTGTAAATGATACCAGTTTTATTTTCGTTAGAAGGCACGTAAGCAAAGAAAAAATACATGAGATTTGAGGTCAAGCACCCTATGTTCAAATCCTAGCCCTGACATTTCCAAGCCTTTTGCCTCTGGGCAAGTTACTTCTCTGAGCCTCAATTTCATTCCTTGGAGAAGTGAGGATGTTAGCCATCTTGGGCACAGCGGTGCGTTTACCATGAAGGTCACGAAGCTCACGCTTTGGGTCTCTCGCTTGCACAGGCCCTTCCAAAGCCTTCTACCTAATTCTGTATCCAAAATGTTCTTTTCTTAGGGAGGGCTTCCACACCATGTACGAGCTTCACACAAACCCAGGATCTGCCTGTGTGTGTGCTGTTGTGAGACCGAGTGCGGTAATCTGAGCACAGTATCAGGCACGGAATAGGTGATCAGTCATGGCTGCCATCATTCTTTCCATTAATGTTGTTATGGAAAATTCATTCATAACTTGACTTTAATATACTTGTAATATAATCCACTCTGATACTCCCAGTTCTTAATTTTTTCATTTGAAGACTGTGTCCTGTCTTGTCTACATCAAAAACAGAAGAGAGAAAAAGGATGAAAATCAAATGAGTAGGTTGGGTTAATTGTGAGAAGCTTAGTAACATAATTCCTATTAGAAGAATTTGTCTCATGTGGTAATTATCTTTGATCCCACAGTAGCCAAGGGTGATTGAAGGGAGATTTTAATTTTGGCCATTGAATAGAGTGGAAGGAACCAAGACAGTTTGGTTCCATTCTTGGCTTGTTATATTATGCCTTGCATTGGGCAAGCCCTGTAATTGTTTCTCTCTACTTTTCTCAATTGCAGAAGAGGCAGAGTAATGCTTCCCTCCTTGGCCCACACCCACATCCTGGGGGATACTCTGAGCATTAACCAGACCTTCTCTGTCGAGCATTTTAACCTCCCTGAAGACAGAGCTTTGCAGAGACCTAGCAATCTCTTTTCCTCCCTAGAACCTGGAAGGGCAGGATTTTAATGTGACATTTCATCTGGTAATCCTGCTAATTGTTCTGACACCTAGTGTAGTGCCTGGTACATGGTAGGTAGCTAAAAAGCCTGCTGCCTCACTTTTGATCATTTTACTTGAAAGAACAGTGTCCTAAGAATCAGCAGAACTTGGTTAAAACTCCTTTTTCTGTCACTAACAAATGCTTGGATTAAACTGGACAAGCCAAGTAGCAAAGTATTGAACCTCTCAAACCCTTAGGTTCCTCATCTTGAAAATGGGGGTAATAAGAATGCCTACCTTTGGGTTGGTGCAAGAATGAAATAAAAGGATTGATGGAAAGCATATAGCACAGTCCCTCCCAAGCACCTGACTTTGTTATTGTTATTTGTATAGGCAACATATTTGTACAGACAACAGTAAACATTTGTTATTGTTTCCAGCTATTCGTTTCTCATCTAGGAACTGAAGCTTATATAGTAAAGTTTCTTCTAGCGTCAAATTTCTGAGATTCTATGACACAGGCATACGACCTGTGCTTGAGAACAACTCTGCAGCTCAGGATATTAAATTTGCCTTTAGGCTTGTTGACGGTTTAAACATCTCCCAGAAATTAGGACACAGAGCTGGCCAAAGTCAGGGCTGGCTAATAAGAGATGGGCTGGCAAGGGAAGCAGTGAGAGGGCAAGAGACTGTTGACACTTTGCTTCCTATTCACAGACTAAGGAAGAACGATAGCCTTAGGTCTCAGCGATGAGACAAACGGGACAGATTCCCTTACCCTTTGCCAGAACCTGAGTCTCTGGGCAGGTACCAGCTGGCCTCCATCGGGAGCCAAAGCAACTTTGGAGTTGTTCTAGTGCCTCAAGAAATAAAATATAATCACTGATAATTTAACCAAGTAACATTGATTGGTGAATATGTGGGGTCTTTTTTAAAGTCAAATGAGTAAAACATCTTCACTGTTGTTTATGTAAAGACAATCAAGTATATGTAATCTTAAAGGCCTCCTTCTTGCCCGGCTACCTCATCTCCTTAGCTGTCTCTTTTCAGAGTTAAGAAGACATAGAATCTTAGATTAAGAAAAAAACCTTAGGCATCACTTAATCTGTTATTTTCTAGTCAAGGAAACTGAGACTGTGTCAATTTTGAAATGGATGGTGGTGGGTATCGAATTACCTTTACACCTATGTGGCACTGGATACGTTGCCTGTGACAGTTCTGGCTTATTTACACCTGTTATCCCGGAGCAGTTACTAGCACCTTCTTTCCTTTCAAAAGATTCGTGGTGACAGAAAATTCTACCCTCACATATCACATTGTCCTCCACTTCTTGGCATTAAAGAGGGGCAATGCTCTCTGAGGAAACGAGGCACCCTCACGCGAGCTCAGGAAAGAGCTAGCCGTAGGGGCTTCCCTGGTGGCGCAGTGGTTGAGAGTCTGCCTGCCGATGCAGGGGACGCGGGTTCGTGCCCCGGTCCGGGAAGATCCTACATGCCGCGGAGCGGCTGGGCCCGTGAGCCATGGCCGCTGAGCCTGCGCGTCCGGAGCATGTGCTCCGCAACGGGAGAGGCCACAACAGTGAGAGGCCCGCGTACCGCCAAAAAAAAAAAGAGCTAGCCGGCTTTTTATAAAGCCGGAAGAGGAAGCTCATAGAAATCGAAGGGTAAGAACCACAGCACAGTCAGGCCTCCTGCCAATCCAGTAGAAACTGGAAAGTCAGCAGGACCAGGCACACTCTGTGTCTCCCACGCGTTCCTCTGCTTTTCCCACCAACCAGCTTCCTCTGTTTCCTCTGGCCCAGGCTGTTTCCTCATCTGGACCTTCCCCAGCCCTGACCCTATATGACTCTTCAGCTGCTGAGCCTCCCATGAACATGCTTCATCTCTCAGTTCCTTCCTTCCAGATTCGTGATAGAGTCATGTGATTGGCTCAGCACAAGCAGAAACCATAGATCTGTAAACAGAGGCCGTATCCTTGCCAGATTCTTGAACTCATAAGCAAAATTATCCAACTCCTCCCTGGCTTTTAGAAACATGATCTGGTGACATCAAAATCATATTATGTTTCTTTCAGCTGTTACTAATTCATGGTGACCGTGCATGCATTCATTACTAATGGTTAAGACAATGGAGGAAACCAGTAGTTCTCAGTGTTGTCCCTAGCCTCTAGGGAACCACATCAGAATCACCTAGGGAAATTTAAAAAATAGAGACCCCACCAGCCCTGCTGAATCAGAGTCCTTCGGAACAGCACCCAGGTCAAAGAGCTCACCATGAAGTCTGTGACTGGTTTGGATGGTGATTATGTTAACCCATGTCTTCACTCCTTGAGATGACAATTCTTTTTTTTTTTTTAACTTTGTATTTTAGTCTTTATTTTTGTTTATTTTTCTGGTAAAAAAAAATACATGCCATTGTAAAAAGTCAGACAATAAAAATTAATAAAAGAAAGATTACCACTGTTACATATATTGTTGATTAATCCACATGTTTTCATTGTGCATATATAGTAATACGTATACTTTACAGAAATGGGGTGCTTCTATTTATTTTTAATTTATTTTTAATTTGCTGTATTTATTTTTAATTTCAACTGGTATGACTAACATATAAAAGAGTTGATAATTCTAGTTGAGGGCCATTACTCTTAGTAATTACTATTATTCTGCACGTTTACATTAAAGGACATATCTTTAGGGAGGGAGGGGAAGGTTCTAGATTGTGAGAATCGTTTTTGTTTTCTTGTTGAATAAAGTACAAGATTTCATTGTCGGGCCGCAGTGAAGGGGCCATCTGTTCTGCCAGACACTTGCTTGTTTCCCAGGGAGGAATCAGCAGGTGGGATTATAAGATCATTAATGAAAACACAGGATGTTGGCCAAGTGACTGGGCATTAATGGCCTATATCATCAAGATATATACTCTATATACAGGATACATTACATGAAGCGACTGTGTTTTTTTTATCAAAGCTGGTAACTAGTCAAAAGCAACCGAGGAAAATAAAGGCTACTTTCAGTGTTTGCTCTCTATATCCAAAAGCACTTTTAGGTATATTCTTTGGCAGTCATCTGTTTATTTAGCAAATATCAATATTTAATGAGTGTGAACCATTTGTGAGGCGGTGTGCTAAGAGCTATGGATACAATAGTAAATGAGACACAGTCCTTACTCTTATGGAATTTATGATCTAATTCAGAGTTTTGGGGCTCAGACCCTTTTATTCTCTTAACAATTATTGAAGACCCCAAAGAACCTATATTTCTGTGGGTTATATCTATTATTTACAATATTAGAAATTAAAACGGATACATTTTTAAAACACAAGAATACACAAACACATATTCCGTTAGCTGTCAGAGCGATGACATCATTACAAGCTGTGTGACCTCTAGAAAGCTCCTCTGTATGCTCCTGAAAGAATGAGTGAAAAAGGAAGATTATGTCTTAGTATTATTAAGGAAATAGTTTTGACCGTGGGGAACCCCCTGAGAGGGTCTTGGGGACCCCCAGAGGTCCTCAGACCACCCTTCGAGAACTACTGATCTGGTTTTCATTTAATTAATTTTGTTGATTTTTAGAATAATTTAAAAAATAACATAATGTCTCTGCTTTACTTCTGTAAGGCCAGTTTGGAAGCTATATTATTAATGTTTTCAAACCACCAGGATTTTGTTTAGTTTGTTATTGGGTTGGCCAAAATGTTCATTTGGTTAGTGAATGTTCAATAAAGTTCTTGGTGAAAATGAAAAATGTGTCTTTTATGTTTACTTAAAACCGAACGCACTTTTTGGCCAATTCAATATATGTTCATATGTCCTTTTAGTTTCATTAGTCCAGTGTGAAGGATAGTAGTTTGGGCCATTGGTGATGCAGGTTCAGCAAATCTCCTGTCTTTTCCTGCATGTGAAACAAACTAGACTAGAACATAAGCAGCTCCATAATTGAATTCCTTGATAATTCCCCTCTAGCTTTAGCCCTGCCAGGGATTTTCTATTCGTATGACACAATTTAGTATTTAAAGCTAGCCTGAAAGCTCTCTTTGAAGGTAGGGGTCCTGCCTTATGTAGCTTTGTATCCTCTTCCCAACCTGCTGAATGAATGTCATACAAAATAGATGGTCAGGGCTTCCCTGGTGGCTCAGTGGTTGAGAGTCCGCCTGCCGATGCAGGGGACACAGGTTCGTGCCCTGGTCCGGGAGGATCCCACATGCCGCGGAGCGGCTAGGCCCGTGAGCCATGGCCACTGAGCCTGCGCGTCCGGAGCCTGTGCTCCACAACGGGAGAGGCCACAGCAGTGAGAGGCCCGCATACTGCAAAAAAAAAAAAAAAAAAAAAAAGATGGTCATTAAACATTGTGTGGATGAATGGAAGAACGAAAACTTAACCTCTTCAGGATGATTTTGTTTGTATATTGTTATTTAGCTTCACATTTTTGTTCTGCTCTGTAGGCCAGTGGTCACGTTTGCCTCACTAATAGTTTATACCTTTAAAATCTGGAAAATTCACCAAATAATCCAGCTTTCCAGCTTCTCCGGAAACGTGTGGCTGTTTTGCAGTGCTGACCCCATCACAGTCCTCTGTGGCAGCAGCCTGGGCAGAATAGAGGCTGCTAACCTCCCTCCCTGTTCCCACCATGGTCACACCCCTGTTGTCCCCTGACTGCAAGGCTCAGTGAAAATGCCCTTTGTCATGGTGCTTGCTCTGCTGTCTTTCATAGAGTAGAGAAATATCTGTTTGTGTTTGATGCTCTTTACCAAAAGAAGGAAAATGAAAGATAGCCTGTGTTTAACAAAATGTGTTTAACAAAAATGGGAGAGGGCATATTTCTGTGTAGAAGTGAATATTATTGCTGGGATTTGGCCTGCAAATATGTACAAACCTGTGCCTGCTTCACTCATTGACCTTTCCCACGGGGCTCCTTTGGCATCTGAGTTTTATACTCTTTCTAGAGAAAGCAAGGCAGAATGCCATTGTTATGGGAATGTAATCATTATTCTTGCAAGTCCCATTTTAAGGATATTACTTTTAATACTATATTTCTGATAGTCCACAGTAATGGAGGGAAGAGGAGACGTAGAACATTACTTATTTCATCTTTGAGAGAGATAATCACAACCAAACAGATTGTAAGAGAATGACTGGCTCCACAGGTTATACACAGAACCCAGCATGATTGTCACGGCCACACTTCTTATTTATTCACATCTTAAAACACTTTCTCTCATCCACTCCTTCAGCCTCTTCCCCCCAACACCCCGCTGACTGGAATCCACATATATTTCCCCAGTTTTCACCTGGTCCTTTTGATTAAGTTTCTGTCTGGTGGCTGCTTTTTCTTTAGGCTGGCAGTTCTCAACCTTGGTTTCACATTTGTAATTACCTGGAAGCGTTTAAAAAGTCCTCTAGTGTGTATTTTGTAGCAGGAGCTTTTTCAGGATAACTCTTCCATCTTCTTGTCTTGTATGTAATTTTTTTTTAAGGGTCAAGTTTTTTTTTTTTATATATAAATTATTTATTTGTTTATTTTGGGCTGCATTAGGTCTTTGTTGCTGCGCGCGGCCTTTCCCTAGTTGTGGCGAGCGGGGGCTTCTCTTCATTGCGGTGGCTTCTCTTGTGGAGCATGGGCTCTAGGCGCGTGGGCTTCAGTAATTGTGGCTCATGGGCTCAGTAGTTGTGGCTCGTGGGCTCTAGAGTGCAGGCTCAGTAGTTGTGGCACACGGGCTTAGTTACTCTCCGGCATGTGAGATCTTCCCGGACCAGGGCTTGAACCCGTGTCCCCTGCATCGGCAGACGGATTCTTAACCACTGAGCCACCAGGGAAGCCCCCCTTGTATGTCATTTTATAGACAGAGTAGCAGCTTACACATAGACTAACATTTGAACCTCAACTGTCAGATCTCATTAGCCGAAACCGTTGGAGTTGCAATTAAAGCAAAATGAGTTCAACAACAGTGACATTAAAAAAAAAAAAAGCCAAGGCATTTGTTCTTGAGTTAAAATAAGGTCAGAGAATAAGGGTAGAATGTTAATGGCAGTGTATTTCTTTTCCCTCAACAGAGAATTTTAAAAGGTAAATAGTGCAAATTACATACATTAATTACTTACATTAATTAATTAATAAGAGTCTGCATTGGGTTTGCTTAATTTCAGGGAGAAATTTTTTAAATAATGCACACCAACTGGTGTTTTGATATATGGTGAGTTTTATCGATCTGGAATCCAATGAGAATCATCCACATGTTATTAGATCAGGTTCTCAAAGTTGGTCTGCATCATCTCTGGGTGAATTTAGACGGTGTAGATGGCAACATGGATGCTGAGTTTGTGTTTAATTATTAAGTAGCACTTTGTTGAACTAAAAGAACAACCAGCAGTGCTCTTGAAGCCTGAAAGTTTCCTTTAAAGTATTACTCACTCCCATCAAGCCTAATGCAATTCCCTGAGTGCTTATTTTTATCATCTGGATGTGGCTTATACCAGCATAGCTGGTTCAGCAGCCATCCTTGTGCTGCCTTCCAGAAAGAGCTCTGTCAGGCTGGCTTGCTTGTGTTGTATCTTGTGGCTGTACCAACTCATGTCAGCTCTCAGCAGAAGCAGCTAATCCAGCCCATACCTGGGGGAAGGTGGGCAGTTGAGTGTTGCTGGTGCTCAAAGGACCTGTCAGGGGATGACAGAGGATGGCAGGTGATGGGCTGCGTCAGGTCAAGAGCCTCAGACTTTATCCTGTGAGCAGTAGGGAGAGTGTCTGTCCTGATAGAACTCTCTGGAAGCTGATGTGGATAATAGCTTTGAAAGGGCCAAGGCTGGAGAGAAGGAGACCAGTTAGGAGACTACCTGTTACCTAATTACCTATTAGGAGACTAGCTAATACTGAACAGTATTGTCTCAGTCCACGCCGGTGATGAAATAGGCACAGGAATAGAAGTGGAGAAGAGGAGGAGGTAAACTCAACAGGACTGAGTGATTGATTACGGGAGACGATCATGAGTCCCTTTTTCGGTCACGTTGATGTTGAGCAGCCTGTGAGGTATCCAGATGGGGATTTTAGGATGTATCCATACAGTTGAAATGATCCAAATAATTTCAGGCATAAACCCCTCTTTGGGCCCTGCACTGTTACATACAGGTCAATTTTGTGTCCTTAGCTAAATGTCTTCTTGAAACAGGGCCTACGCTTGTTGGGCATAGAGAAAGCTCTCATTATATACATATTGGCTAATTAACTGAAAGGTAAGCTTTTCAGTCCAAATGATTAACTTGGCTGTTGACACGACAGATTGACCATGTAACTTGATCATCTTTCCAATACCTCTTTTGATGGTAGTGCCACCATATTATGCCTGGAACAATTCATCATGTTCTGCAGTATCCAAAGTCACATTGTAAAACTGATTTGGGACCTTGCACTGATTGTTAATTTAGCATAAGTGGAAAACTCTGCTGGTTACAGGGTTGGCTAGTGGCCCAGGAAGGTCTCGGAGCCCAAGTGATGGTTTCTCTACAGTTTCACGGTCTTTCTGGGGGAGGTTGCCAGATAAAATGCAGGATGTCTAGTTAAACTTGAATTTCAGATAAACTACAAATAATATTTTAGTGAGTATGTCTGTGCAATATTTTGATTCATTTCAATTTATCAGTTGTTAGCATCCTCCCATATAGACGTCATCTCTCTCTCATACACTTTTTCTTGAATTATTTTAATGCAAGTTGCGGATATTACAGCACTTTGCCCCTGAATCCTTCAGCATTGCATCCTAAGAATTAAAGCATTTTTGACATGGCCTGTGCAATATTTGGGACATCCTTGGGCATCCTTTGTTTTTATTCACTAAATCTGGCAGCTCTACCCTGAGGATGCGATGGTGAGGCAGCTGCTAGAGTGGCCAAGCATGGGCTTTGCAAACCCACAGACCTAGACTTGGTGGGATTTCACTTGACTTACTGGCTCTGTGAGTTTGGGAAAGCCGGTGCCAACATTTCCTTATCTGCAAAATGGGAATTCTTACCTTGCAGGGCCAGCGTAAGGCTTAGAGATCCTGTCCGTAAAGCCCTAGCACAGCACCTGATTCCTGGAGACTTCCAGTAAGCAGCATTTTAGCAATGATAATCGTCCTTCTCTGAGCTGAATGTCAGGGAAGGAGATAAAAATAAAGAAGCAACTGTTTTAGAAATGTTGGCAGCTGCATTTATAAACTCCCCTCTGTTCTCTCATTCCCCTTCCCTACTTAATGTGTACACACACACACACACACACACACACACACACACACACACACACACACACACACACACACACACACATGCACACGCACCACCCCACACCATCCACTCTGGGATTTACAGTGGGTTCCGTGACAGCCGTTTAGCAGGGGAAGAAAAGAGACATGTTAAAGGTACAGGAAAAACCAACACTCTTGAGAGCACGATTTGAATGGAATCCAAGGTGGTCTGAGACTTGTTTGAGTGTTGACTCAGCTAAGAGTAACCAGGGAGAGGCCAGTGATGGGGGTGGAGGAGAATCCTGGGTTGTCACAACACCTGCTGTCACTGTGGCTCTAGCAAGCTGTCAGGGATTGTTCCTGTTAGTAGGTTTTCATTTGCTTTGTTTAGCGAAGGACTCCAGTCTACCAAATGTTTATTTCCATCCCTGAACTTCGTCATCCACTTGAAACTTGGAGGAACAAGTTCACATCAGACTGTCATGAGGACAGCTAGTCTTACCCTCCCTTCTGGGAAAGATTTTGCCTTTCTTCTTTCTGGGAACTCTTCACCTTGTCTTTGGACTTTTTTGGCTAAGCTGGATACAAACCAGGCAAGATAAACTTGGGCAGTTAACCGTCTGTTCACTCACACTGACTGGATCTTTTGGGGTTCATAATTCTGAGATGATTTTCTTCGCTCTAATAAATAAATGAGGTTGCAAATCCTTTTTTTTTAATTGAAGTATAGTTGATTTACAATATTGTGTTAGATTCAGGTGTACAGCAAGTTGATTCAGTATTATATATATATACACACACACATATATATATCTATATTCTTTTTTTCAATTCTTTTCCATTATAGTTTATTACAAAATATTGACTATAGTTCCCTGGGCCATACAGTAAATCCTTGCTGTTTATCTATTTTATATATAGTAGTGTGCATCTACTAATCCCATACTTCCAGTTTATCCCTTCCCACTCCGCCTTCCCCTTTGGTAACCATAAATTTGTTTCTATGTTTGTGAGTCTGTTTCTGTTTTGTAAATAAGTTCATTTGTACTACTTTTTAGATTCCACTAAATATTATATATTTAGAAATTATAGATTCCACTAAATATTATATGATTTAGAAATCATATAATATTTATCTTTCTCGGACTTATTTCACTTAGTGTAATAATCTCAATCTCTAGGTCCATGCATGTTGCCGCAGCAAGCCCTTTCTCACTGTGAAGTTCTTCGCACACTGTGACGCTTGTCAGGAAAAGCTGGCGAGGAACACAGAGTGTTACATCAACCGTCCTGACAATAACAGGAAAAGAAATACTCTACAGCCCAGTGTGGCGGGTGGAGGCCCTTGGCGCTTGTGAGGGAGCACTGACCACAGCTGAGGAGGCATCGGCCTTACCTCTGTTTTGCAAGGACAGAGGAAAAGCTAGATGATGCTGGTTCTCTGTATCTGTTCCTTCTGCCTTGCCTTGGGGTCTGTTCATACATTTTGTAGAATCTGAGTTTCTTTCTTAGATTTTCACTTACAAAAAAAAATGATAAGGGAACAGTTATTTTTTCTGCTTACAGAATTAGTTTACTTCTGTTGTAAAAAAAAGTCCAAACAACGCAGAGAAACATCACAGAGAGAATGCGAGACCCTTCATAATCCTGTTGCATAGAGATAAAGGCTACTGGACGTTTAGTGTGCAGGCTTAGTGATTTTGAGGGTAACTAAAAGATTGAAATTGTAAAATTATCTATATATCACCCCCCTGGTTTCATGTTTGCATTTTATCTGCTGGTCTTGTCCACACTTAGGCATATTTTACATTGTCTGCTTTTACCATTTAACATAGATTATGAACATGTTCCTTAGGTCTTTGTAGTTTTTATCACTCTAATTGCTTTCTACTCCAGCCTGTGAATTATCATAATTCACTAAGTCATTCTTGTCCTGTTCAACATTTTGGTTATTTCCGATTTTATACTAATTCCTTGCTGTTTCAACCTAAACTGAATTTTATGTAGGGCTGGAAGAGAGAATCATGACTAAAGACTTTTTTTTTCCCCCTCTTTCATTGTTTAACATTTGTTGGGTTGTCTATATTTGAGCAGACTCCTGGAAGCGACATGATTCCTTTTTTTCTTTAGACTAAGTCCTGAAACCCTGTCATCCCCAACCTGAAGATGGTAATAGTCAAGATCGCAGTCACCACTTACTGAGTGTTTTGAGCATGGCCTGCGATAAGCGCTCTGCTGAATCTTCATTTCATCCTTACAACAATCTTAGCCAAACCCTCCTTCCCACGTATGCCAGTGTAACCTTCTGAAACACCTCTTGCCTGTGTCAATGCAAAATAGGCAACGTGGCACAATAGTTAGGAGTGTCAAATAAAAAACAAATCTGATTGTAAAGGGGAAAAGACTTTGCAGTAGGGACAAGGGGACTTGCATTAGGGAGAACCTCTGTGTGGTCTGCAGGGCCTCAAGGCTTAGCCAAAAGGGTTTGCCTTTTACAGGGAGGAGTTCATGGGGCTGGGAAGGAGGGAAACCTAACCAAAGTCTGGGTAACAAACATTTTTCCCCCCAGCTTTATTGAGGTATGATTGACACATAAAAATTGTATATATTTCAGGTGTACAATGGGATGCTTGATAGGCACCGTGAAATGATTACTGCAGTCAAGCTAATTAATATATCCATAACCTCACGGAGTTAATTCTTCGTGTGTGTGGTGAGAACACTTGGGATCTACTGTCTTAGCAACTTTCAGGTGTACAATACAGTGTTATTAACTGTGGTCACCGTGCTGTACCGGCATTTCACTCCCATTGATCAGTGGGGTCAAGCTGTTCAGCTAATCATGAGGAGGCAAAAAATGGGAATCTGGAGGGTCAGTGCCTAGCCTTGTCTTAGGTAAAGAGAGACATCTGTGAATCTAATTCACGTGCGGAAGGGTGTTTCTTTGCAGTCACCCATTTCCCGGAACACGGAAGCAGAGATTCCCGAACCATTACTGTTTTCCAGGGGCATGAGGCTCCGGTCAAATTCAGCCCTGCCAGGAGCACAGGTTTGCAGTGAGTCCTGGGGTGGGAGGCTGGCTGCACCCTCTGCTAGCAAACCTCAGGCATTCACCTAACCTCTTTGAGCTCTGGTCTCCTGAGGTGTAAAATGGGGACGATGATTTCCCTCTTGTAGACTATTAAGGGGATGAGATGAGATAAAGTGGCAACATAATGCCTGACTCTTGATAGTATTCTGCAGCTCAGAAACCTTCTATTCCCCCTCCTTATATATCATATAAAATCTAGGCTCCTGGGACCCCAACCTACCTCTCTAAATCAATCTCCCTACTCCCTAGAAAACCCACACCCAGTCACATCTAATACCGTCCGTCCTCTGTATCTTTTACTGTCTCATTCTCCACATCCACTCTTTCTGATTAAGCAGAGGGCTCCAGGAGAGATGGACATGGAACAGGCAGGGAGGAAGGGCTCGCTCTGTCCAGCCACACAGGATAGTCGAATCAACCCCAGCTATCCGTAAGGAGCCCACCCCCATGACCTCCTCCGCTTGCCCAGTTTTTATTCATTCTTCCTCGCTCACTTTAAGCACTTCCTGTCTCCATCTCAGTTCGTAGAATCCATTGTCTGAACACCACGGAGACCATTGCCTGGTATACTCATTGACCATTTATTACGGGCTACTTTCCATTGTTGATTCTCTTGCATGTGTGAATCACCATCCCCCAGATAGAGGGCAAACTCCTGGAACACAGAAACCATGTGTGTGTTGCTGGGTATCTCCTACCTGCAATGCCGGGCACAGACAGTGTTTGGCTGATTTGCATGTATAGTTCTACACTTTGCAGGAAAACCGTGGGTATAGCACTGCTTTAAATAGTTGTTAGGAAAAGGGATCACAGAGACACACAGATTTTGCTTTCCACCCACAAAAGGAACTGGCTGCACTTAGCTCTTTAGCGTGCTGGACTACCGATAAGACACACAAACTAATAGGTGCTAGATCTATGTGTTTCTGATTCTAGTGAATCTGTATCTGAATTGCTTTCTCTGTATCTGAATGTGGCTGAAATGGCTAGGGAACACCCACTTCCTCTGGGTACCCTTTAAAGGCTCCTTGGACTTGTAGCTGTCGAGCTGCTGTTATAGGGCCTTGACTGTGGCTTTGTCTTTGACTGATCATGCCTTTCTTCTGCTCTTCTCTGGTTGTCTCACATCAATTTCTTCTCTCCCAGCATCTTATAAGCAAAGTTGACGGAAAATAGAGTTTTCTAGTACTATATTTAGTTGATTGAACCAATATTTCTCCAAAACCTGCATTGTCCTTGAGGAGTGGGGAGGAGTAAAGAAAAAAAAAGACAAAAACCCTACTCTTTTTTTGTAGGTCAGCACCTTCTGTTTTGAGTAGCCAACTGTTAACCTAGTATGTTCCAATATAGTAGCTGCACTTTCCTTCTCATTTTTGGTTGCTAATATCACTGCTTCATGTCGATTCCAATTAACCTCAATTTTTAGAAGATGTTTTCTGTCCTGAGCACTTTTTTTCCTAAGAAATTCCTATGTAATGTGTTATAGGGTTCAAAGGAAGGGATGATCCATCCAGTTAAGGGGAGGGTACTCAAGGAATTTGTGGAGGAGGAGAAATTATTGCCCTGCCTTTTTCTGGAAATTTCTGGATAAGAAAAAGAGGTTCTTTTTTTTTTTAATGTATGTATGTATGTATGTATGTATGTATGTATGTATTTATTATTTGGTTGCACTGGGTCTTAGTTGCGGCAGGTGGGGTCCTTAGTTGTGGCATGCGAACTCTTAACTGCAGCATGCGTGTGGGATCTAGTTCCCTGACCAGGGATTGAACCCAGGCCCCCTGCATTGGGAGCATGGAGTCTTAACCACTGTGCCACCAGGGAAGTCCCAAAAAAGAGACTCATTTTAATGAAATCAGATGACTTTGAAGGTATCTGTGGGCCTTCAAAATCCTCTAGAAGACAAATAATTATTATTTATGTGTTACACTTCTCATAGTTAACATACTAGTTTTAGGTAGGTTATATTCATGTTACTGAGCTGTTTCTAGGTGCTGTGTGTATACCTTATACCAGAGAAACTCTTCCATATAACTTGTATAACTAAAATGTGTAGTAGGTTTATACCCATTTTATTAAAATGTTGTATGCTGAGGTGGGGTGGGAGAGTGGAGGAAAGGGGCACTGGGTTCCAGACCCAGTTCTGACATGAAGCAGCTGTACAACCTTGACCACAGGCCCTTCCTTACCCTGCCAGGGCCTCTGGGTTCCATCTGGTAAACCTCTCCAGGTATGCTGCCCTCTCTCTCCAGCCTGACTCTCTCCCTTGTTCCTCCCCAGATAGCTAAGACCCCTGTTTAGAAGATAAGATAAAAGACCACGAAACTCTTAAAAAAAAACTGCCTAAAATGATCGGTTAGGCTGCTCTATGGCCAGGGCAGGGAGAGAGTAATGTGTGCAGGGGCAGGCGGGGAGGGCTTCACAAAGGAGAGAGTCTCAGCTGGACCCGGAGTTTGGAGGAAAGGGGTTTCCTGGTTTGTCTTTAAATTTTTCTATCTCAACAATCTGATCTCAACTCAGTAAATCAGTACTGACAGTAAAGGCCAAGAATATTTCAGTAATGTGTTGTTTGGCTAGAAATCTGATGATTAGATGTTCCGAACTGATGCCAAACCACAAAGAGTCCCCAGTTCTATGACACGGCTGACTCATGGATGTAAACTGACTTCCAGCCCTCCAGATGACTGTTTTTGCTTTGACAAGCTTAGGTTTTCTGCATCCATTTATTCCGGTTCCACTTTGTTTTTCCCTGCAGAGATTCTTGGGATATTTTCCATTGAATAATAGAGTTATATCATCAAGTTCCCTTGCAACATTGCTTCTATTAAATTGGAGGCCTGGACTACTAAAAATTGGCATCCTGTTGTGTTCTGTGACACAGGATGTTTTAGCATGTGATTTCTGTCATGTTTTGAAGCCGTCCCTCTGTTGATTGTCATTCAAATCCTCACCGGTGATATCTGGGGATGCTTCTCTTGCAATCTAGTTACTGTTTTACTAGTGGCCCTACATTGTCTTTATCAGCAGATCCCATTTTCCTCTTTTAAAATTTTTTCTCAGTGTTAATTTTCTTTATTCATTATAAAAATTTGGAAAATACAAAATCTCATCCAGGAGAAAATAACAATGACCCAAATTCCAACACGCAGAGTTAGTCACTGTTTGAATTGTGGTTTATTTATTCTGTCTATGCTTTTATCCTTCTCGAGTACTTCAGTAATCTTAACTTTAAAAATGCAGTTTTTCTTTATTAACAAGTTAACTACTAGATATTAGCTTTCTGTCTATTAACTTCGGGTGCTGTATTAATCAGGCTTCTCTTGCAATGCTGGATAACAAACAACCCCCAAATCTCAGTGGCTTATCATAGTAACATATACTCCGTACTCCTTACGGCCAGGTTGGCTGCAATTTGAGCGTAGCTGGGTCAGCCGACTTAGGCTGGACTCCTGGCTTCATGTCTGGTCTACACGTTTCCATTTTCGGGCCTTGGCTGAAGGATCACCAACTACCTGGGACAGGGCAACAGAGGGTGGCTGGTGGAAACTTGCCATGCCTCTTAAGGCCTCGGCTCGAAGTTGGCGCTTTGCCATTCCACTCATGTTCCGTTAATCAAATCAAGTCACTTGCCACACCTGAAGTCTGTAGGGTGGGAAGGATTCTCCATCCATAGAGGGGCCGTGGTGTATTAGTTTGCGAGAGCTGCCATAACAAATACCACAGACTGGGTGACTTGAACCACAGAAATTTATTGTCTCACAGTGTTCTGGGTGCTAGAAGTCTGAGATCAAGGTGTCAACAGGGTTGATTTCTTCTGAGGCCTCAGTCATGTTGGATGACAGCCCACCCTAATGACTTCATTTAACCTTTAATTTCTCTTTAAAGACCCTATCTCCAAATACAGTCACATTCTGAGGTACTAGGGGTTAGGACTTCAATATATGAATTTTTTGGGGGGGGAGCTGGCAGGGACACAATTTAGACCATAATCCGTGGTAAGGGTGGGAAACAAAGGAAGGATTGTAGCCAAAGAATACCCTAAGCACTTAACCTCAGTGTGGCTTAGCTTTCTCACCATTAAAACAGGGATATGCAAACCTATGTTAGGGGTTTGCTGGGGATTAGATGAGAAAATGCATGTGAAGCCCCTGGTGGTGAAAGTGGTAGAGCTGGGTGTGGTTCCACCTCAAATGGAAGAACCAAAGTAACCTTCTGGGGCCTCTCTTCCTGGTCTCTCATATGGGCGAGCTGGGAGCGCATGGAGCTTCTCAGAGTGGCCTGACTTCCACGGAAGCTGTCCTATCAGTAGACTCTTTGTGACGAAGCAAATAAGGCCTTTCGGGTACTCAGACTGTGGCCTTGGTTTTGGGGACACCATGTTTCCACCCATGAGCTATGGCTCTAGCATCCTTTCTTTACCACAGATATTTATAGAAAACCTGTTATGGCTTCTGAGGGCTGTGGGCTTCATATTGGCGTAAGGCATGTCCCTGCTCCCAAGGGACAGCAGCTGAATGCCTGTGGAAAACATAAGTGAGCCGGGAGGTCAAAGGACAGGGTGTCCCTCGTTCTGCCTCTGTGTTCAAAGCCAACTGCCTTACACTACGTAAATCCCCTTTTGGTTTTCTCCCCTAGAATATTGTGTTAAGGAATGGCTCGGAGACCTTTGAGTCCTGGAGGAAGCCCCCTCTGCCCGTGCACACCCAGTTCTATTTCTTCAATGTCACCAATCCAGAGGAGGTCCTCAGAGGGGAGACCCCTCGGTTGGAAGAAGTGGGGCCCTACACCTACAGGTGAGTCCCGACCCCCTCCCTGCCATACCAGCGAGAAAATGGAGCGACCCCCTGCTGTAGCCTGAGCCCCCGTCTCTTCCCACGAGCATCCTCTGTGTGCTGCGTGGGGGGCACATGTTCCGGCTACAGTTGTCTGAAATGCTGCTGGTGTTTGGCACACGTGTCAGTGGCTTTGTGGACCTGGCCAGACTCAGCCTGTTACGTTTAGAAACGCAGCTGCTTCCTCCTAAGGTGGCAGAATGTGGCTACTGAGCGACGGAGAGCTGCCCTCCACTCCCTACCCTTTTAAGGTCGTCCTGCGATTTTCTTTGGTGACTTTTAGGGTCTTTTCCTATTTCTCTCCGCCGTATCCCTAGTTTTAGACCAGTTCCTAGAATTCATTGTTGGTCTGGAGACAGGACTTTCTGTCTCTTCTTTTTCTTTTTTTTTTAAACTGAGGTATAGTTGACTTACCATGTTGTGTTACTTTCTGCTGTACAGCAAAGTGATGCAGTTATACACGTGTATGTACATTCTTTTTTTATATTCTTTTCCATTATGGTTTATCATGGGATAGTGAATATAGTTCTCTGTGCTACACAGTAGGACCTTGTTGTTTTTCTGTCTCTTCATATTCACTCCTTTTCCCACTCCTCCAGAGTACAAGAGATAACCAGGTGGTAGGGTGGGTTAGGAGTTAGGAGCATTGCTTTAATCATTTTTTTGAAAAGATTAATAGAGGGAGATGCTGGGGGATCTTATGGTCAAAGTGTTTTCCCCACTGTTGCCATATCCCGGCAACCCGCTAGGACAGTACACTGCCCCACACGCCTCTTTCCAACAAAGTTTCTCCTTACCAAGTTTAAAAAAAAAATAGTAGAGGAAGCAGACAGCGAGATCTTTCTTCTTCAGAACTGCTGCATGGTAAAAATGCCTCACAATTCTATCGTAACCGATTGCTCAATAAATGGTTGCCCCCTGATTCATCTACTGTGAGTCAGCACTATCTCAGCGCTGGACTTGAGAGATAAAAATCCCGATCCCTGCCTCAGGTGCTTATGGTTTGACCCTGGAGTCGAATGACCTGTTGTGAACCTCACTTCTGCCACTTACTAGTCCTCCGAGCCTCAGTTTCCTTATCTATAAAGTGGGGATAAAAATAGGACATCCACCGTGGGATTGTTTTGAGGACTAAGTGAGTCAAGTATTTATAAAGTGCTTAGACTACTGCCTGGCACAGAATTCACGCTAATTAAGTGTTTGTTGTTATTATTAGTCTTAGGGGATTGTCTTGGTCCCTTCTGTGGAAATCAGTACCCAGAATTGTAAAGATGAGCTTTATCATTATATAGTAGAATTTAAAAAAATAAACAACACTTGGGTCCTCATTTTCAAAAGCGTTTTTATACCTTTAAAACCTCGAGAAACTCCAGGTACTGGGTAGAACCAGGCCTGCATTTGAGGCTGTCCAGCTTCGTGACAATTAGAAGTTGAGCCAGAATTAGGCTCTGAGCGTCCTCTTTGTTTGTTTTGCAGTTTTAACCATTTTTATGGTGATTAAAAAAAAAAAACCCCACATAAGATGTACCATCTTGGGCTTGCCTGGTGTTGCAGTGGTTAAGAATCCACCTGCGAATGCAGGGAACACGAGTTCAAGCCCTGGTCTGGGAAGATCCCACATGCCGCGGAGCAACTAAGCCCGTGTGCCGCAACTACTGAGCCTGCGAGCCACAACTACTAAAGCCCGCACGCCTAGAGTCTGTGCTCTGCAACAAGAGAAGCCACCGCAATGAGAAGCCCGTACACTGCAACAAAGAGTAGCCTCCACTCTCCACAACTGGAGAAAGCCCGCGTGCAGCAGCGAAGACCCAATGCAGCCAAAAATAAAAGAATAAATAAATTAATTAATTTTTAAAAAATTATTAAGAAAAAAAAGATGTACCATCTTTACCATTTTTAAGTGCAGTTCAGTAGTGTTAAATATATTCACATTGTTGCAAAACAGACCTCCAGAACTTTTTCATCTTGCAGATCTGAAACTGTATAGCCATTAAATAACTCCTCTTTTCTCCCCACCCTGGGCCCCTAAGAACCAACATTCTACTTTGTTTCGATGAATTTGATTGCTGTAGATATCTCATATAAGTGGAATCGTACAGTATTTGTCTTTTTCTGGTTTTGTTTTGTAACTAAATTCCTTCCGGCGAGACGGATGACTTCCTCCCTGCAAGAATAAACTCACCTGAGAACTAAAGAAAAACCCCAACAAACAGTCTTCCCTCTGGGTCTCCTGGGCCTGTTCCTGTCATCATTATCCTCATTGAGAAAAAGACATGGGTTCTAACCATAACCCGAGGAAACCCAGTGTTCCATTAAGACATCTTCTGGGCCGTTGTGTCTGCTGCCTTAATATGCTGTTGTAGATGTGGTCATGGGGATAAATAAATCCTAGAAATAAAATAGCGTCCAACTGTTACCATACTTCCTGCATGTTCCCATCTTAGAGGGACCTAAACTGACTCCTTAGGGAAGCCTGGGAACACCTCACAAGGGTCCTTGACCCTTGATCCATGGATCCCTAAGGGGTCATGGATAGAATTCCAGGTGGTCTGTGACTTGGGGGGAAAAATTACAGTTCATTTTCATTAACCACTCACTAAAATTTAGCATTTCCTTTGCGTATAAATGTAGGCAACAGATCACAGCAGTGTTAGCGGTACCGTGGCTTCACCACTAATGGAAACACAGATATCGTTGTGTCTCATGATAGCGGTTGCTCAAAATATAATTCGTGTTCATAAATACTTAAAAATTACAGTAATTGTGGACTTCCCTGGTGGCACAGTGGTTAAGAATCCGCCTGCCAGTGCAGGGGACACAGGTTCCAGCCCTGGTCCGGGAAGATCCCACATGACGCGGAGCAGCTAAGCCCGTGTGCCACAACTACTGAGCCTGTGCTCTAGAGCCCACGAGCCACAACTACTGAGCCCATGTGCTGCAACTACTGAAGCCCGCGCGCCTAGAGCCCGTGCTCCGCAACAAGAGAAGCCACCTCAATGAGAAGCCCATGCACCACAACAAAGAGTAGCCCCCGCTCGCCTCAGCTAGAGAAAGCCTGTGTGCAGCAACGAAGACCCAACGCAGGCAAAAAAAAAAAAAAAAATTACAGTAGTTGTTAGACCTGCTGCTACATTTTATTTAAAATGTCGGTAAAGAAGCACACATATTGCCATATCACAGATTTTTACAGTGACACCTGTATTTCAGTCATTGGTTTCCTTTGTAATCCTGGGTATTTTATTTTCTGTATGTAAAGACATTTATCTGAGAAAGGATCTACCAGGCTGCCACAGGGCCCAAGGCACAGCGAAGGTAAGACTCCCAAGAGCAGATCCTGTAGGTTGGAAGGCAGATTGGTCACTCACTGATATTTCATTTTTGCTCCATGAGTTTTCCTGCCTCCGGTTTTCACCCTGCCCTGGTCTCTCCCATTTCACTGCCACAGTGATTTTCCAAAGGACACAGCTGACATTTCCTTTCCTTCTCTGCTCAGGGTCCTAGTGACTCTCCCTGTGTGATGTTCAAGGCCTGAGCACCCCAGCTGCTTCTGTATATATAGCCTCTTTGTTTGATTTTAATTTAATTTTTTGGCACTCTCAACCTAGAATTTTATTCTCTAACCAGAGCTAATTCTATGCTATAACCAGAACTGTCCAATAGAAATTTAATATGAGTGTCAACTTAAAAAAAAAAAAAAAAACAGGGCTTCCCTGGTGGCGCAGTGATTGGGAGTCCGCCTGCCGATGCAGGGGACGCGGGTTTGTGCCCCGGTCCCGGAAGATCCCACATGCCGCGGAGCGGCTGGGCCCGTGAGCCATGGCCGCTGAGCCTGCGCGTCCGGAGCCTGAGTTCCGCGGCTGGAGAGGCCACAGCAGTGAGACGCCCGCGTACCGCAAAAAAAAAAACAAAACAAAAACGTGCAACATAAGAGCTGTGAGTTGAGTTTATTTTGTGTCTTACGGAGGACTATAGCCTAAGAGACAGCCTCTCAGCTCTGAGAAACTGTTCTAAAGAGGTAAGGAAGGGGAACTTCCCTGGCAGTCCAGTGGTTAAGACTCCACACTTCCAATGCAGGGGGCACGGGTTGGATCCCTGGTCAGGGAACTAAGATCACATGCCACTAGGTGCAGCAAAAAAAAAAAAAAGAGGTAAGGAAGGAGTCAGAATATATATGAATTTTTTTGCAGGAAAAAGAAACATGTAGTCAAAACATCAAAAGATTACTTCTAATCACAAAAACAGACATCTCAAGTTAATGATTTTAGTGCTTTTCTATGTACGGGAAGATGCAAGAATCTGAGTCATTGAAATATTTCCTTAGGTATGTACCTTAATTATCTAGGGGCTGGTATCCAAAGCACAAAATGCTTCCTGTTTTTCTCCATCCTGAATTCCCCTCAGGCTCAGTTTTGGTAGGCAACTGCAGGAGCTAATGACTTGATCCTATAGAACTAAAAGGGCAAGCAACATTTTTTTGTTGTTTACAGTGCCCCACCTTGGTCATAAATTTGACCAAGGCTTGGGAGGCATTTCATGACCAATTTGTCCCACAGCCCTAGGAGTGCTTATTCCTAGGTCAGGCAAGGATCTTAGTGATAGGCCATTCATATGCTATATCTGGCTTAGGCCCTATTAACCTAAACAACCTAAAATCCTCTGCATGTTCTGTTTTACTACTCTATTATGATCCAGGAAATGTTTTCCCCTTGTTGTTTCTTCCCATATTTAAAGTTGCACTATTACAATTACCTTTATCTGTATATATGTGATATATATGTGATCATATATATGTGTGTGATCAATTGCCTGAAGATATTTAGCCATCATTAATTTTGTTGGAGGCCTGGTTACACATCAGGTAATGCAGGATACAACAATCTGATAAAATAGAATATAAGTAAACTAACGAGTAACATTAATAAGATAGTATAGCAGAGAGACAAAAAGTATAAATAGTTTGAAAACAACAAAGAGAGAACAAATTAAAACAATGATTAGTATAACTAGTTGTAATCTGGATCTCAATAAGCCATCAAGTCCAGAGGGGAGCCAGTTAGAGAAGCCAAATTCTGGAGAGATTAGGTAAAGAGAAAAAGATAAATGTTTCATCTTCATTTGCAGAGGTATACTTCATCAACTTGCCACATATCATAGTTAGCATAAGAGGAAAGGTTTTCTGGAACACAAAGATTAAAAGCCAGTATATTTCAGAAAAAAATCATAAGATTATAAATCATATTTTTCAGTTCATTAAGTTCCATATAATTAATTCTTGTTGATCTTGATAAACGCATCAGGTTTTCTATTAGAGTTTTATAATTTCTTACCCAGTTCAGTGGTATGATCTAAAAGTCATCAGAAACCTATATTTGTCAAAAAAATCCTTTTTATGAATTTTCTTGAAGATTTTCATTTTTGTAAAAGCATCAGAATAAAACAATGACTGTCTATAAATAACAAAAGACTTAAAATGACATGGTTAAAGATTTGATTACAGTGCAGTTGACAAAGCAACTTGGTTATTTCTGTGACAATACAACATTTTAAGGAATAATTAGAATCATAACTATATAGTACAGGGAATTATAGTCAATATCTTATAATAACCTATAAAGGATAAAAATCTGAAAAAGAATATATATATATATATATATATATATATATATATATATATATACACCTATAAAGGATAAGAGTCTGGAAAACAATCTGAAAAAGAACCTATAGAGGATAAGAATCTGAAGAAATCTGAAAAAGAATATATATCAATATGTATATATAGATATATATACATATATATCTATATATATCTGAATCACTTTGCTGTACACCTGAAACTGACACAATATTGTAAGTCAACTATACTTCAATAAAAATTAAAAATTTTTAAAACCTTAATTTCTAGTGAAAACTAAGAAGTAAGCAAGTATGTACTTTTATGTTAGCATTCTGTAGATTGGCAAACTTATAAATACCATTTATGATTTTTAAAAATGTGCCCTTGGGGCTTCCCTGGTGGCGTAGTGGTTAAGAATCTGCCTGCCAATACAGGGGACATGGGTTTGAGCCCTGGTCTGGGAAGATCCCACATGCCGCAGAGCAACTAAGCCCATGCACCACAACTACTAAGCCTGTGCTCTAGAGCCCACTAGCCACAACTACTGAACCCACGCACCACAACTCCTGAAGCCTGCGCACCTAGAGCCTGTGCTCTGCAACAAGAGAGGCCACCACATTGAGAAGCCCCTGCACTGCAGCGAAGAGTAGCCCCCGCTTGCTGCAACTAGAGAAAGCCTGCGTGCAGCAACGAAGACCCAATGCAGCCAAAAATAAATAAGTTTTAAAAATTAAGATCTTTAAAAAATAATTATTAAAAAATAAATAAAAACATGCCCTTTTATGGAAAAATTTTCAATGTGACACAAAACATTTATTAATGGTGCTAAATATCTTTAATTTCTCTATAAAAGGAAGCCTATTTTCAGTAATCAGGTTTTCAGTATCTTTATTTGGGAATGATCTAGATATTTAGTACATTTCCATCATTTAACTTAACTTAGCAAAACTCTAAAGTTTCAAGTTACCAAAAATCTGGAGAAACTATTTTTAAGTAGACATACCATAAAACATAATAATTCTTAAACAGTACACACTAAATGGCTCTTATCCCATTTATATCTATTTAACTCATTTGTTTCCAACAATTATATTTAGATTACCCTGAAAACTTCAGGAGACATTAGACCACGTCAGCCATCATTCCAAGCTATTTTTCTTGCTGATAAATTTTAAAACAGAAATAATATGAACATATTTGACTAGGTTCAATAAAAGTCAGACATGTCTGTATTAATGAAACCAACAAACTTAAACTTTAAACCATATATTAATTTAATATTGAACATTTCCCAGATCACATGAACTTGAAATTCATTTGGGTTAGTTTCTATTACATTCAAAAATATTTAATTTCTAAGTGCCTCCTGTAAGTCAGTTAAATAGGGCTCCTTTATAAATTAATATTGATGATACTGTCTGGAGGTAGAGACATATCTATAATGGACACACAGACATATAACAGACATAACCAGAGATCTCATAACTTCATTTTACAACTTAGTCGTGAATCAGGTATTACAATATAAACTTACTAGTTTATAAATAACAGTTGGTGTAAGTTAAATTTATTTGCTTAGATGACTTAGCCTTTTTACAAAGACAGTTGCTTTCAATTCCCCAAAGAACTGGTCTGCCTAAATGATATCAAATGATTGATTTATGCAACTACATTTTCTTTAATTTGCTTTTTTATATCAATGAGAAGATTTCCAGCTAAACCGGAAATTAGGAGTTCTATGTTCTAGAACTTTAGGGTTCATTTTATCATGCCTTCAAAAGTTTGCACAAGGCATTCAACAAAGGCCCTCTTTCTGAGTGCACAAGTCAAACCCAGACCAATTTACCCTAGGGGCAAAAAAAGTCTCCACTATTGCTTTATCAGGCCCTGAATATTAGCCCCCAGTTTTTGTTTCGTATTGTGCGGGCTCAGGTAACTCTGTTTCCTTTAGTATGTTTAATTAATACTGCCTTAGGGGCAGATTTATATGCTCTGTATTATAACACCAGGCAGGAGAAGCATTCCCCAGTGAGACATAATGTCTATCCCACAGTATAAATAGGCAAAAGAGATGTAACCATCTCACAGAAAGCCCATTCAAATATGCCAATTTTTTTTTAAATTTATTTTTGCCTGCGTTGGGTCTTTGTTGCTGTGTGTGGGCTTTCTCTAGTTGTGGCAAGCGGGGACTACTCTTCGTTGCGGTGCATGGGCTTCTCATTGCGGTGGCTTCTCTTGTTGTGGAGCATGGGCTCTAGGCACATGGGCTTCAGTAGTTGTGGCACACGGGCTCAGTAGTTGTGGCTCGCGGGCTTTAGAGCACAGGCTCAGCAGTTGTGGCGCACAGGCTTAGTTGCTCTGCAGCATGTGGGATCTTCCCGGACCAGGGATTGAACGCGTGTCCCCTGCATTAACAGGCAGATTCTTATCCGCTGCGCTACCAGGAAAGCCCTAAATACACCAATTTTTTAAAAATAAATTTTTATCTCAATTCTATCAACTCTTATACCTTTAACTTTAGCCAAGTGACCCAGGCCCTTTTGTCAATCTTTAACTTGATTAATTGGCCTAACTGTTGCCTCAAGCAATTGCTGGTTAGGTATCTTAGTATAATTTTATTCCAGCCTTTAAAAAAAATTTTTTTTACTGGGCTAAATAAACCAGACTTGTTTGGGGCCCTTTAATGTTGGGGGGACCAATAGGGGGTCTCTTTGGCCCATTCAACTTTAGGTAATGTTGTATCAAAGTCTTTGTTTTTTTTGTTTGTTTTATTTTGGTTTTTGGCCGCGCTGTGCGACTTGCGGGATCTTAGTTCCCTGACCAGGCATTGAACCTGGGCCCTCGGCAGTGAAACCACAGAGTCCCAACCACTGGACCACCAGGGAATTCCCTGAAGCCTTTGTTTTAATCTCATCAATGTCCATTTTATTTATCGCATTTTTAAATCACTATCTAAAGATTTCTATCCTGCTGGGACGAGTCCCTTTAAAATTTCCACCTTGTTGGGAAGCAGTCTCTTGACTTCCCCCTCAACATTTCCTATTCCCTTGTTAATCAACCGGATTAATGTTAATTAACCTAATGTTTTTATTAGTATCCTAAGACCCATCAAGGGAAAGCCAAGACTACAAATAAGGCTTCCCAAATCGTTTTGTTTTATTTTATTTTAAACTATGGGAATTCTTAAGGTTAGAATCTTAAGAATTCCCATAGTTTATTCAGAGGTTGTTAATAAACCTCTGTATCTACCTTTTAATTTGCTCTTTTTATAGGTACCAATAAAACAGCTATTTATAATGAGAGCTCTCTAAAAATTTACCAATTTAGAAGTTTCTTCAATTTAAAAGATCCATTGTCTGGCCACTGATGAGTAGTATCTTAATAATGATAACCAGTAAGATGCAACAGGCACCCGCAACAAGGGAGTGCAAAGGATGCAGCCTTCAGAAGATCCAGAAAATTTACTCCAAAAAAATAGTCTAAGAGGGCTTCCCTGGTGGCGCAGTGGTTGAGAGTCCGCCTGCCAATGCAGGGGATGCGAGTTCGTGCTCCGGTCCGGGAAGATCCCACATGCCGCGGACCGGCTGGGCCCGTGAGCCATGGCCACTGAGCCTGCGCGTCTTGTGCTCCGCAACGGGAGAGGCCACAACAGTGAGAGGCCCGTGTACTGCAAAAAAAAAATAGTCTAAGAAAATAAAGGCCTTTGTTGTACAGGTGGACGCAATGAAGGTTGAGAAGACAAAGGTCCCTTATGAACTGGGACCCCTTATGACAAATTTTCCTGAGAGCTGGCACAGCCAGACAAAAAGACTGTTTGGAATCCCAGTCTATTTGACGGGCTGTCAAATGTACATCGTATGTGTACTTTCCTGATGGCGGACACTGTGCTCTCAAAACACAGAACAAAATGCCTAAGACAATCAAGTAGAACATTTACATCTCAAAGGCATAGGGAGAGAAATGCAAGTTCCTCCTAAGTCCTAAGAGGGCTTTTGTTCCTTTAAGGTCAGAAATCTGAAAAGATATTTTATCAAGCTGGCTTTCTTTAACTGCGTATGCAAAAACCAGTTTTAGAATGGCAAAAAGAGCCCCTTCTCAGCCATTTTTAGGGTGAGATTTCCTTAGTTCTCACTTAAGTACTTGCGAGTATAAATTCTGTACATCCCTAAACCTGGCTGGGTTTTAGTTGTTAGTTGGAGGTTGGCTTTCTGATACCCCTCATTTCTCTGTTTGAGAAACTGTTTCCTATTTTAAAGTTGAATTTGTCAGGAATAAAATTTACTAATGAAATTGTGTGATGGGCAATGTGCTGCTTGTGAGCTTAACCCCTCTAGGTGTTACCCTAGAGTCACTTCTGCTCTTCTACGTGTCTCTTCTAAAACAACCATTGGTGCTGGGATCAGTGAGTGGCCAACTCTCATACATGGTCCCCAGACAAGCACGTTTTAAACTAATGAGTGGATTTCCTTATGGGACTCTGCTTCGATCACTCCCATAAATGTCTTAGTTGCCTGAGAAAGCCATAACTGACTGGGAGGACCCTTGTCCCTCTTCCTCTGAGCAAAGCTTTCATGTGATATCTTCACTTTTATCCCGACAGAGTCTGTTAAGGTAGCCAAATTGAGGAAGGATGTCAGGTCAGCTTCCTACTTAATCACCTAGTCCAAGCCTCCTTAGGGTCTTTCAGCTGAGCAAACTCGTCCCAGTGTTTATCACCTGAGGGTAACCTCAGGGTCTTTCAGTTGAGCAAATATAGGCACCTCTTCTGGAACCTAAGTTCAAGGATAACCTACCCCTCATAGTGAGGAGTTTAACAACCTCTGAATAAACTCAGGATCTTCAGCTAAGAGTGGGAGATCCGGTACCAAGAGAGACTCACTTAAATTTGTCTGGACTCGTTGAGGAGGCAGACTGGCACAAGGGGCCCTGCTGGTGTCAAGGCTCTGGATCCTTGTAGAATTCAGGCGAAGGAGAGAAGTCTGCTCTGGGTTTTCATGGCTGCCAAAACTGCTGACAAAAAAAAAGGCACAACATAAGAGCTGTGAGTTGAGTTTAGTCTTACTGAGGCCTATAGCCCAGGAGACAGCCTTTCAGATAGCTCTGAGAAACTGTCCCAAAGAGGTAAGGGAGGGGCCAGGATATATGTGAACTCTTTTGCTGGAAAGAAACACATAGTTGAACATCAGAAAGTTACTGCTAATCACAAAGAATAGACATTTCAAGTTAATGATTTAAGTTGTTTTCTATGTATGGGAAGATGCAAGAATCTAGGGTCATTGAAATATTTCCTTAGATATGAACCTTGACTATCTAGGGGCTGATATCCAAAGCACAGAATGCTTCCTGTTTTTCTCCATCCTGAATTCCCCTCAGGCTCACTGTCGGTGGGCTACTGCAGTGGCTGATGGCTTGATCTTTGTGGAACTGTAATTGCAGGCAACATTTTTGTTTCTTTACATGAGCCACATATGTAATTTAAAATTTTCTAGGAGTCACATTAAAAAAAAAGTAAAAAGAAACAGGAGAAATTAATTTGAATATTTCATTTACCTCCAAACTACTTAAAATAGTATCATTTAAACATGTAATCAATATTCAGAATTATTAACAAGGCACTTTGCATTCTTTTTTTCATAGGAAGTCTTTGAAATCCATGTGTATTTTACATTATAGCACATTGAATTTAGGACTAACCACTGTTCAAGTGTGTAATAGCCTCGTGTGGCTAGTGGCTACCATAGTGGACAGCACGGTTCTAACCAAACTCCAATTAATTTTACAGCCCTAGACACCCTACCCTGTCAGTAAGCATGCCGTTCCCTCAGTCAAGAAGGAACTCCACCACCTCTCTCTGTTCTCCCCTAGATTTTCCCTGACTTTGAATGCACTCTGCCTGGTATGTGATAAAGTGAAAGGAAAGAACCAAATCCTTTCATCTCTGCATATCCAGTGTCCAGTGAATATCTATAGAATAAGTGAATGAAACATCCTCAGCCGTGGTTTAAATCCACAGGACACAAGTGGCTCAGCTGGAACCCCAGGACTGAGTCAGGGAAACCCAGGACCCAAGGACAGGTTCAGGAAAGGGGAATAGGGTCCTGAAAATGAGTGACTTTGTTTAGGAACGGCCACTCACATGTGCATTACAAACTGCTAAGTGTTCCTAATAGGGTTGAGTGGGCTGTGAACTGGGATTTGTAGGAAAACCTGGCTTTTTAGGGAGACCTACAGCCCCTCTAATGGGTCTTCTGTAATCATTTGGTGGATCTGATCTCTGTCACTTATGACTTAATTATGCTATTGTTTAGCTACATGGGAAAGACAGAACATTCCAGTAGCTCTGCCCCAGTATTTGACAGTCCCACGGGTTCCGTCCAGACTGAGTCAGCTGTGTGTGTGCAAAGAAGGCGAGGGCATGCGGCCCCCCATTGGTCAGTGTGGACTGGCCTGGGGTGGGAGTCTCTGAGATGGGGAGGCCACGCTGGGCAGTGCAGGGCCTGATTGATTGGACACACAATTTACAGTGGCACATTCCCCATGACTTTCACGTATTCATGAGTTCAGAATATTAGTGTTTTTGGAAAAAGATGGTGGAAGTTCCACACATAGATAAAAAGCCAGTCAGTCTGGTTTAAGGAATGTAGTGTGTTATTTACATTTTTATTAAGCTGTGGATGGAGCAGCCCTGGAACAGGTCTGTTGACACAAAGCTAATTTGCCTCACGATCCTGTTGCTTAGTGACCTACTTGCCTAAAACTGTGTATCCAATGGCTTCTGCAACCTTTTTGAGATTTTTCATTTTGTCCGGTTTCTTTTTCTATTTTGCCTACTATTTAGCATTTCAAGAATTTTTTTAAAAATTAATGTGTCCAAGGGCTCTATCAACTAACTTTCATGTTTCTAACTTGTATTTGCTGAATTTACAATATCCCATTAAACATCTTCTCCTTGACTTTCTTAGTTTTGCTGTTTGGATTGTTAATTTCTTTTATAAGGTCTTATTACTGCTTTGATAGTAAGGAAAAAGATGTGAGGGGGGAAGATGGCGGAAGAGTAAGACGCGGAGATCACGTTCCTCCCCACAGATACACCAGAAATACATCTACGCATGGAACAACTCCTACAGAGCATCTACTGAACGCTGGCAGAAGACCTCAGACCTCCCAAAAGGCAAGAAACCCCCCACGTACCTGGGTAGGGCAAAAGAAAAAACTAAACAGAGACAAAAGGATAGGGACGGGTCCTGCACCAGCGGGAGAGAGCTGTGAAGGAGGAAAAGTGTCCACACACTAGGAAGCCCCTTCGCGGGTGGAGGCTTCGGGAGGCGGAGTGGGGGAGCTTGGGAGCCGCGGAGGAGAGCACAGCAACAGGGGTGCGGAGGACAAAGCGGATAGATTCCAGCGCAGAGGATCGGGCCGACCGGAACTCGCCAGCCGAGAGGCTTGTCTGCTCGCCCGCCGGGGCGGGCGGGACTGGGAGCTGAGGCTCCGGCTTTTGTCGGAGCGCCGGGAGAGGACTGAGGTTGGCGGCGTGAACACAGCCTGCAGGGCGTTAGTGCACCGCGGCTGGCCGGGAGAGAGTTCGGGGAGAAGTCTGGAACTGCCGAAGAGGCAAGAGACTTTTACGTCCCTCTTTGTTTCCTGGTGCACGAGGAGAGGGGATTAAGAACGCTGCTTGAGAGAGCTCCAGGGACGGGCGCGAGCCGCGGCTAAAAGTGCGGAGCCCAGAGACAGACATGAGACGCTAGGGCCGCTGCTGCCGCCACCGGGAGGCCTGTGTGCGAACACAGGTCACTAGCCACACGCCCTTCCGGGGAGCCTGTGCAGCCCGCCACTGCCAGGGTCCCGGGATCCAGGGACAACTCCCCCGGGAGAACGCACAGGCGCGCCTCAGGCTGCAACTTCTCACCGGCCTCTGCCGCCGCAGGCCCGCCCCACACTCCGTGCCCCTCCCTACCCCCGGGCCTGAGTGACCCAGAGCCTCCGAATCAGCGGCTCCTTTAACCCCGTCCTGTCTGAGCAAAGAACAGACGCCCTCCGGCGACCTACACGCACAGGCGGGGCCAAATCCAAAGCTGAGCCCCTGGGAGCTGTGAGAACAAAGAAGAGAAAGGGAAATCTCTCCCAGCAGCCTCAGAAGCAGCGGATTAAAGCTCCACAATCAACTTGATATACCCTGCATCTGTGGAATACCTGAATAGACAACGAATCATCCCAAATTAAGGAGCCCTGTGGATGAAAGGCTCTTGGTGCTGCAGCCAGGAGTCAGTGCTGTGCCTCTGAGGTGGGAGAGCCAACTTCAGGACACTGATCCACAAGAGACCTCCCAGCTGCACATAATATCAAACAGCAAAAATTTCCGAGAGATCTCCATCTCAACGCCAGCACCCAGCTTCACTCAACGACCAGCAAGCTACAGTGCTGGACATCCTATGCCAAACAACTAGCAAGACAGGAACACAACCCCACCCATTAGCAGAGAGGCGGCCCAAAATCATAATAAGTCTACAGACACCCCAAAACACACCACCAGACGTGGACCTGCCCACCAGAAAGACAAGATCTAGCCTCATCCACCAGAACACAGGCACTAGTACCCTCCACCAGGAAGCCTACACAACCCACTGAACCAACCTTAGCCACTGGGGACAGACACAAAAAACAACAGGAACTACGAACCTTCAGCCTGCAAAAAAGGAGACCCCAAACACAGTAAGATAAGCAAAATGAGAAGACAGAAAAACACACCGCAGATGAAGGAGCAAGATAAAAACCCATCAGACCTAACAAATGAAGAGGAAATAGGCAGTCTACCTGAAAAAGAATTCAAAATAATGATAGTAAGGTTGATCCGAAATCTTGGAGCTAGAATGGACAGTAGAATGGACAAAATGCAAGAATCAGTTAACAAGGACCTAGAAGAACTAAAGATGAAACAAGCAACGATGAACAACACAATAAATGAAATTAAAAGTACTCTAGATGGGATCAATAGCAGAATAACTGAGGCAGAAGAACGGATAAGTGACCTGGAAGATAAAATAGTGGAAATAACTACTGCAGAGCAGAATAAAGAAAAAAGAATGAAAAGAACTGAGGACAGTCTCAGAGACCTCTGGGACAACATTAAACGTACCAACATTCGAATTATAGGGGTTCCAGAAGAAGAAGAGAAAAAGAAAGGGACTGAGAAAATATTTGAAGAGATTATAGTTGAAAACTTCCCTAATATGGGAAAGGAAATAGTTAATCAAGTCCAGGAAGCACAGAGAGTCCCATACAGGATAAATCCAAGGAGAAATACGCCAAGACACATATTAATCAAACTGTCAAAAATTAAATACAAAGAAAACATATTAAAAGCAGCAAGGGAAAAACAACAAATAACACACAAGGGAATCCCCATAAGGTTAACAGCTGATCTTTCAGCAGAAACTCTGCAAGCCAGAAGGGAGTGGCAGGACATATTGAAAGTGTTGAAGGAGAAAAACCTGCAACCAAGATTACTCTACCCAGCAAGGATCTCATTCAGATTTGATGGAGAAATTAAAACCTTTAGAGACAAGCAAAAGCTGAGAGAGTTCAGCACCACCAAACCACCTTTACAACAAATGCTAAAGGAACTTCTCTAGGCAAGAAACACAAAAGAAGGAAAAGACCTACAATAACAAACCCAAAACAATTAAGAAAATGGGAATGGGAACACACATATCGATAATTACCTTAAATGTAAATGGACTAAATGCTCCCACCAAAAGACACAGATTGGCTGAATGGATACAAAAACAAGACCCATATATTTGCTGTCTACAAGAGACCCGTATGCTAACACATATATATGGAATTTAAGAAAAAAAAAATGTCATGAAAAACCTAGGGGTGAAACAGGAATAAAGACACAGACTTACTAGAGAATGGACTTGAGGCTATGGGGAGGGGGAAGGGTAAACGGTGACAAAGCAATAAAGAGGCATGGACATGTATACACTACCAAACGTAAGGTAGATAGCTAGTGGGAAGCAGCCGCATAGCACAGGGAGATCAGCTCGATGCTGTGTGACCGCCTGGAGGGGTGGGATAGGGAGGGTGGGAGGGAGGGTGACGCAAGCGGGAAGAGATATGGGAACATATGTATATATATAACTGATTCATTTTGTTGTGAAGCTGAAACTAACATACCATTGTAAAGCAATTATGCTCCAATAAAGATGTTTAAAAAAAAAAAAAAAGATGTGAGGGACAAATATTTCCTAAGTGTTTTTTAATTATTATTCACTGACCATTAAGTAATACTGGATTCCAAAGTAATCAACATGTACAATATCATATATAGCATTACCTTTAAAAGAGTAAAATATATTTTATATTATAAAAGTAATATATATAAGCAGCAAAGATAAAGTTGAAAGTACAGGAAAGTAAAATAAAAAAACTACTGCTACCCTCCATGGTTTCACTGTCTCAAAGATAACCAGTGCTAATGGATAGATTCTCAGTCATTTTCACATGGTTGTGTCTTACTTTTACATGGTTATACTGTCTATAATTATGCATGTTCATGTACATACGTGTATATTCTCACTTAATATTACATCAGAGGTATTTTCCCATGTATGTGTTAGTCATTATACAAATATATTTTCGTGATGATAATATTCAAGAGATAGAGGAAATATATTACTATACTTAACCACTCCCTTCTTCTTGGATATGTCTATCAGTTCTCGTTCCATCCTTTGGTTACCACATGGATTGAATGTTCTCCTCATGTTTGCCAACCGATTGTGTTTCCACATTCTTAGTTCTTGTCCTTTGCCAGTTTGCCTGTCTGGGTTCCAGTGTGTTCATGCCACTCCATAAGCTTTTTATATAATAACGATGTTAACCCTGTGTCACAATTGTGGCAACTGTTTCTCTATTGTTTGCATTTTTTTTTTTTTTTTTGCCGTACTCAGGCCTCTCGCTGTTGTGGGCTCTCCCGTTGTGGAGCACAGGCTCTGGACGCACAGGCTCGATGGCATGGCTCACGGGCCTAGCTGCTCCGCGGCATGTGGTATCTTCCCAGACCGGGGCACGAACCCGTGTCCCCTGCAACGGCAGGCGGACTCTCAACCACTGCGCCACCAGGGAAGCCCTTGTTTGCATTTTTAATTTTAAACTTTATATGTAACCAAATCTGTAATGAACTTTTCTATCATTTCTGAGTTTAAAAAGTCCCACTTCCTTCAAAGGTTTGATATTCAAGTCTATTTTCTTGTAGTTCTCTTTTTTTCACATTTAATTTCTTATGGATCTAATTGTCTCCTTACAATTTAGCCAAGATAGGAACTTAGTTTAAAGTTTCAAATGCTGTACTCTTATTCCTTTGGTCCTTTACTCAACTCTGAGCCAAGCTATATATATATATATATATATATATATATATATATATATATATATATATATATATATATATATATATATATTAAATACCAAAGAGATGGTAAAAAAAAATTTAAATGCCATGGTTTTTGTTTCCATTATTGTAAGAGGATGCTTATCTCTTTTTCTAAACCTGACTCACTCTACTCTGATAGGACCGTTTTTCTCAAAATAGAAACAGAAATAGCTTTAGATAAATCAGTTTTTTAAAAAATCAAAAGTGAGAAAAATAGAAAAAGATCTGCTTCTTATCCTATACAAAAAGGTGGCGACCAGGTGGGTTTTAAATGCATGTGGAGTCCTGGGTGAGCCAGCAGGGTCAGGGTAACACTTGGAGGACAGGGAACCATTTCCATCTTCAGCAGTGAAGCTGTTTCTTATACATGGCCAACAAACATGGGCCACCGCCCACCCCCTACCCAGTGCTTTTTCTCCGAGTCCTGTTCTGGACTCTGGGTTTTCAGTCTTTCTCCTAGTTGACAAGGCAGTGGTGATAGAAAGTTCAGCAGCCCGCTGTTCAGACTTCGCCTTTGGCCGGCTTTCCTGCTCTGCCCTCTCTTCTGGGTCGTCCCATCCACTCTGACTGCACTTCACTTCCCTGCCATGCCCCGAGCTGCAGGCTGCTGTTTTTTTTTTTTTTTTAACATACACAAAGTTGGAAGAAGCTTTTTATTTATCTATTTTTGGCTGTGTTGGGTCTTCATTGCTGCGCGCGGGCCCTCTCTAGCTGCGGGGAGCGGGGGCTACTCTTCACTGTGGTGTGCGGGCCTCTCACTGCGGCGGCCTCCCCTGCTGCAGAGCACAGGCTCAGTAGTTGTGGCGCATGGGCTCAGCAGTTGTGGCTCATGGGCTGCAGAGCGCAAGCCCAGGAGCTGTGGCACACGGGCCTACCTGCTCCGCGGCATGTGGGATCGTCCCAGACCAGGGCTCGAACCCGTGTCCCCTGCATTGGCAGGCAGACTCCTAACCGCTGCGCCACCAGGGAAGTCCTGGCTGCTTTTTCTAAACCGCCTCTGCAGTGCATCATCCTCTGCCCCACCACAGTTTTCTCACCCTCCACTTAGGAAACACATCCTGTGCTGTCGTGCGATGCTGCCTGCCTTGCTCTCCCTCTGCCTCTGTCTGGGAGCCTCTCCACCCTCCCACTCCCGGGAAGCCTACTCCTTCTGGAACCAAGTGTGCTCCTGCCCAGTGTTCCCTCAGGACACCCATTCCAGTTGCCCACCCCCCCTGCCCCCGACCTAGCACCTTGGGGTCAGCTTCAGAGCTCTTTCTACATGTGAGGTAGCCCTTTAAACGGCAGCCTGCTCTGCTCTGCTGAGGGCAGGACCCAGGTCTTAACATCTCTCCATCTCAAGAACTTAGCATAAGCCCCCTCCTACATGATATTAGTAGCTAATGTTTCCTAAAGCACTTAGTATGTGCCAGGTAGTGTTCTAACTGGATGACAAGCTTATGTGGCTTTAATTCTCACAACAACCCTACAAGGAAGGGATGCTGTTATTTCCATTTTACAGATGAGGAAACTGAGGCACAGAAGTTAGTAATGGATGAAGCCAGGATTGAATGCAAGCCTGACAATGAGATCTCAACCCAGACTCTACCCAGTGTGTTCAGTCACTTCTTATAGGAATCCTCAACAGGGAGCATTGGGTGAATGGAGAACAGAAATGACTTGGGACATTGGGTTATATGGTGGTATTGAATGTATCTAATTTATCCAACACCTCTGAGGAATTAGATATTGCAGAGATGTTAGTTTTCCAATTGATTAAAATTATTCCTTTTGGTTTCCTCATCTCAGGCGTATTTTTTGCCTTCTGTGATGGTGAGATTTTGCCTAAACATTCAGTAGGTTAAAAATTCTTTTTTGTTTTAAAAGGTAAGAACTTCTTTTAAAAAAAGGTTTTAAATGAAATATCTGTAAAATCAATTATGTATTTTCCTGCTAGATTAAACAGTTCATGGGGCATAATCAACCTTTTCTTAGTGACTAGGGCTATCATTGTGATTAACAAATAGTAAACTGTATTCTGCGCCTGTGATGTCCTGGGGCGTTTGACATCAATCAGTAGGATTAATTAGTATCTACTAAGTACCAGGGACTATACCAGGCACTTTCAAGTATGGTTCCTTAATTAATTGTCTAGGCCTGCGATTTTGCTTTGCCTTTTTGTTTTTTTAATTTTGTTTCTATTTCTGGAGACTTCTTTGGTCTTCTCCGATACAGTAAAGCACTAATCCATCACTTCTTGCTCTCAGTCTGCTGTTCACCAGGACAGCGCCCTGCCTCTAGCTGACTATGGTTGATCAGCTATCGGGAGATTTGGGTAACGAGACTTGTTGCTCTTGTTACTAAACTCCCTCTCCTTTTGCTGTGACCTCCCTAGGGTCACCAGCGTGACAGGAGTGCTTGGAAGGGGAAGCCTTTTGGGTTTCCTCTGACTGTCACATGTTGTTTTGAGACGGAGGTCCCTTGCCATCCCTCCCCTTGGTTTTCATGGCCTCTGCAGAGCTGGAGGCCACTCCTGACAGCCCTGTGACACTGTCTCCCTTCAGTTAGATGGCTCAGCAAAGGCTGTGTGTCGGCCATGCCCGAGGACGGCTGGTGACTGAGGGAAGTCTCCTGGTTAGCTCTGAGTGACCTGACATGAACCCTTTGTGCCTGCCAAGGGAATGAAATGTTTTTGTGGTTCGGGAACCCTTGGCTTTGACTTTTTGAAGTTTATTGAGAAACCAAGTCAAGTTACGAGGCAGAAAGCGATTGGAACATCCATGTGCAATTTCCCTTTAAAACATCAGGTTCTTACAGGGTAAGCAGTAAAGAAAACATTTTAAAAGTCATCTTCAAAGTCAGTAAACATACACAGACATAAACGAAGCAGGCTCTAGACTTGGAATTACTCAGGCCTCTAGGTGTATGACCTAAGGCTCAGTGAAAACAACAAAAAGTCTTGGGAAGGTCATCGATTTTCGTCACCAGTTAGAAAACTTGGCAGTGTTGGTCCCTGGCTTCTCAATCTGTGTTGAATCCCAGCTCTTGACTGCCGGGCCCAGCTTTCTGTGAGTGCAAGGAAACTGGCGTTCACCCTGGGGTCGCTTTTTCTACTTCTAGTTCCCTGGTGGTCAGCAGGGCCAAGCTGGGATCCTGGGCCCCGATTATACACAGCTTCTCCTGGAGAAGTCTGTCCTTTCCCCTTCCCTGGAGGGCGGCTCTGGGACCAGAGGGGGGGAGGGGCCCTCTCTGCAGGCACCTGCCTTGGCTCAGACCGGGATCTGCCTTTGAAATTTCTTCTTTTCCTCCAGCTTCTAACAAATCCCTTTGCATTCACTTAGGTGTAGACTCAAGGAAGACCTTGGACATGAAGTCAGGCTACCAAGAGTCTAAACCCGGGTCTGACACTTCTTGGTTAGTCCTGGGAAAGTTACGTTAGCTGAATCTCTGTTTCCTCATGGGTTATGATTTCTCTATGAGAGGGTTTTTGGTTGCAAGCAAGAGAAACCTCTAATTTAAGTAAAAAGAGCGTGTATGGGAAGGCTATAAAGTGGGTTACAGCTCCCAAGGAAACGTGTAAAGAAGAAAGGGGCAGGGGCCGGGGAAGCTTTGTAGACCCAAGTCCCAGGAGCCCATGGGTCATCTGTGCGTCCTGGGAGAAAACATCTGTCTACTGTGTTTTCCATCCTGAGGCTCTGTGCTCAGGATTCCGGGGCCAAGGAGAAGGAATTGGGTACCACACCACTGCCCAGTGCAGGAGAGGAAAGAAAATGAGGGCTCTGACCAGCAGAAAGGGGAGTGAGTATCTAACAACCAAACGTCCAGTGCAAACACCCCGAACTGCAAACTGCACAAGGCTTTTAACAAGTATTTGTACGTATTCCTCGCAAACTGGAAGAGCGTGGACTTTTCTTCTCTCATACTTATTTAGATTTGGCAATTGCTAGAGGCACTCATCGGTTTCATCCTACAGACAGTTAGTAAGCACCTACTAGGAGAGACCATCTGATTCAGAGGAGAGAGTACTAGGCAAGAATTAGAAGACTTGAGCTTAGGTTCTGACTCTTCCACTGCCCTGAGTCCCCATCTGTAAAAGTTGGACGAAAATACTTGCTCCGTGTGTGCCACAGGCTTGTTAGAAAGATTAAATGATATCAAATGGCGTAGTGTGGTCAAACCCTTGGAAGAGCTGTACAAGTCTCAGATATTTATATTACTGTGTGTAGCTTGGTGCTAAGTACTAGAGAAGAACGAAGACTCATCTGCTTTTACGTATAGGTATGCATTTGTTTATTGTTTGCTTGTCTATTTTTATTTTAAAATCTAGAAAAGATTTGAGGCATACAAGTTTCTTAAGCTTACTTGCAATCTACCTGAGGCTTCAAGCTAATTTCTTCACAATCTAAATGACGTCACTAAGCATTTTATAACTGAGTGCCAGGCTCCATGGGTGTTAAGGGATGAGAAACCCCACGTGTGGCTGTGGTTGGGAAAGGCCTCCGGAGGAGGTGGTAGCCCCACTGCCTAATGCCTTCGTACCTTTGTCTAAATTAGCTCTGTTCAATCGAAATATAATGTGAAACACATATGTCATTCCAGGTTTTTCTAGTAGCCACATTAAAAAAAAATAAAAAGAAACAGATGTAATTAGTTTTAATAATATATTTTTAGTTTACTCATTCCGTCTAAAATAGTATCATTTCTGAATGGATAAAGAAGATATGGTACACACACACACACACACACACACACACACACACACACAATGGAATACTACTCAGCCATAAAAAAGAACAACATTTTGTCATTTACAGCAGTGTGGATGGACTTGGAGAGCATTATGCTAAGTGAGATTAGTCAGAGAAAGACAAATACTGTATGGTATCACTCATCTGTGGAATCTAAAAACTACAACAAACTAGTGAATATAACAAGAAAGATTCACGGATATAGAGAAAAAACTAGTGGTTACCAGCAGGGAGAGGGAAGGGGGGAGGGGTCGGAGAGTAAGAGGTACAAACTATTAGGTATAAAATAAGCTATAGGGATGTATTGTACAACACGGGGAATATAGCCAATATTTTATAATAACTATAAGTGGAGTATAACCTTTAAAAATTGTGAATCACTGTATTGTACTGTACACCTATAACTTATATAATATTGTAGAGCAACTGTGCTTCAATTTAAAAAATAAATAGTATCATTTCAACATGTAATCAATATAAAAAAGTTGAGATATTTTACATTCTTTTTTTTTTTTTTTGGTACTGGTTTTGAAATCTGCTATGTATTTTACCCTTACAACACATCTCAGTTCCAATTAGCTACAGTTCAAGGGTTCAGGAGACACAGGGCTACCAGGTGAGACAACACAGCCCTTGATGAGACAGGAAGAAGAACAGGTAAGCGGCAGAGAAGGAATAGACATGGCAATTTAGTGACCATCTACTATGGACCAGGCAGACTCAGGACTGGCGTGAGGCATTTGATTGTCAAAACATCAGTCCTGTTTTTATATAAAATTTTGATATTTTGTTCATCATGAATTTTTAGCATTAATTTTGATCTTTTAAAATTGCATTAAAGTATTATTTGTTTTGACTACTGAGTGTTTGGGCACCTCTTACATTTTGTACCCAAGGCAGGTGCATCACTTCCCTCACCCTAGTCTCAGGCCTGGCACCAGACACCTCCTACCAACTTTGCTAATACCTCATCTGGGGGCACTCACAGACACCAAGCTGAAATGGATATCAAAGCCAGGAGTGAACTCCTCTAATTTACTAAACCTTAGGCACTCATTTTGTTCAATGGATTTTTAATTGAATTCAACTTAGAAATAAAAAGACATTGGTAAACACATTGAAATTGAATTTATGAACTGAAAAATTTGAAAATATTTTGGGACCAAACTATAACCCAGGAGAGAGTTCACTGGCTTTGATTCCCTAGTTAAGGTGACCCTTGACCATTGCATTTCCCAAATTATGAGGGGAAAGAAAGAAAACAACACTTTTTTTTTTTTTTTTTTTTTTTTTGCCGTACGCGGGCCTCTCACTGTTGTGGCCTCTCCCGTTGCGGAGCACAGGCTCCGGACGTGCAAGCTCAGCGGCCGTGGCTCACGGGCCCAGCCGCTCCGCGGCATGTGGGATCTTCCTGGACCGGGGCATGAACCCGTGTCCCCTGCAATGGCAGGCGGACTCTCAACCACTGCTCCACCAGGGAAGCCCAAAACAACACTTTTTTCCTCTCTCCGGGGCGTCATTTCCTTTTCACATTATAGCTTAAATCTCCAGGGTTTAGGGGGTCAGTATCTGCAGTCTCCCTCAATATGGGTTGTACTGGGAATGTTATATTGAAAATAACTTTGATGCTGAAAGAAAGGAAAAGTGTTACTTAGTAAAGTGTTGCCTATTTTCAAACGAAATCCTCTTCTTCTAGGGAACTCAGAAACAAAGAAGATATTCAATTTGGAGATAACGGAACAACAATATCTGCCGTGAGCAACAAGGCCTATGTTTTTGAACGAGATAAATCTGTTGGAGACCCTAAAGTTGACTTACTTAGAACATTAAATATTCCTGCACTGGTAAGTAGGCATTTTAAATCTCATTATTGTGGATTTTAGAAGAAAGGAAAAAGCTAAGTTAAGGCCATTATGGTTTTACCTTTAGGAGCTATTAAGTTATATGTGTGTGTGTGTGTGTGTGTGTGTGTATACATATATATTTAAAAATATATATATATATGTGTGTGTGTGTATGTATATATTTATATTTTCCCCCTTCTTTAAAGTTCGTTTCAGACTTTTTTTGAGGTTTTTCAAATGTGGCCTTTTCAAATGGTGACAGAATGTAAGTTTTAGGATTTTTTTCACAGTTTCTTCCTGTGTGTTCATATGAGGCCCAGGAGACTTCTTCTATCCCCTCTGAGGTTCCCACTCCAACTCCTGGGTGACCGCTACATATGCAGCTGGACACTTATGGTGGACCCAGGACCTGGAAAGTATTAGATCCCAGGTCTGGCCCTGCCCAGCTGGCTAGTGGGGCAGAGTTTATGGGGACCCAGCCTCTAACCCGGATCGGGAGGAAGATGGTGCCACCTTGTGGCTAAAGATGCCAATATATTGCAAGAGTTTTTCCCCTTCTGTGGTGTTGGGAGAACTCTGAGAGTTGCGAGTGAGGATGCTAAAATGACAGTTACAAAATGTAATACTGAGAAAGGACAATAAGTGAAGAGTCTTATTCTTCACACTCAGCCAGAGAGGAGCTCTTTGGTTAACCTCTCAGCTGTTTGATCTCAACGTTTTACGTTTACGTTTGCAGCCCCTTTTGCTGAAGGGGCAGTAGGAGAGTGGGGTGGGGACACTGCTCTCTGAATGTGCCTGTGTTCCTCAGACCGCCATGGAATGGGCCAAGCTACCCTTTCTCCACGAGCTCATCAAGGCCCTGTTGAAGGCGTATCAGCAGAAGCTCTTTGTGACCCACACGGTGGATGAATTGCTCTGGGGCTACAAAGATGAGATCTTATCCCTCATCAACATTTTAAAACCTGACATCTCTCCCTATTTTGGCCTGTTCTATGGGGTAAGTCCATTTTTCTTTTCACAGATTCTTTGTTCAGCTGAGGAGGAGGGCATTCCAAGACAGATTTTATCTTCACTTCGGGTTTCTTCTAGGAGAAGACCAAAGTTGCTTGGAATTCTAGATCTCTTGTAGAGTATGGGAAAAATAAGAAAGTGCTTTAGTAGGGGGAAAAAAAATTTTTTTTTTTTTTTTTTTTTTGTGGTACGCGGGCCTCTCTCTCACTGCTGTGGCCTCTCCCATTGCGGAGCACAGGCTCCGGACACGCAGGCCCAGCGGCCATGGCTCACGGGCCCAGCCGCTTCGCGGCATGTGGGATCTTCCCAGACCGGGGCACAAACTTGTGTCCCCTGCATTGGCAGGTGGACTCTCAACCACTGCGCCACCAGGGAAGCCCATCCCACAATTTTAACATGCTACCAGTGCTGACTTTGAATGAGTGTCACTATGAAAAATATATAGAGTGTGCTGTGCCATTAATCGGGTGCAGTCTTTCAAAGTGTCATAAATTTCAGTGACCAATGCCGAGTCTTGTTTTGATGACTTGGAGACTAAACCCATGGATCAGTCTGACAGAGGCAAATAAGAAACTAAATAGGGATGTGATAGTCCATTAAGAGTGGGAGCTACTTATTAGGTTTTTAGACATTTGTGAAAGAGGCTGGATAATTTGAAACTCTGTGTGTCCCTCGTCTATGATTTCTTTTGTTTATAAGTGGAATTTTGTATCATTTTTGGCAGATTTTATTTACTTTGGCTTGAACCCCAAAATATCAGTATTCACGTAATTATTATTCAAAGCGTATGTTATTGCTGCCTGAGCTTCCAATGAATTAAAATGAAAAGCAATTAAAAATCTATCCCCCCCCCAAAAAAAACAAAAAAAAAAACTTGAGTAAAATGGATAGCTGGAAGGTTGGTAAATGACAAACTTAAACTCAGGAAGAGAGGTAGGTTCAGGACAGGATATGGAATTATGATGAATTTCCCCATCTTTAAATTTGTGGTTATTCTCTGGGTCTAACTACTGGAGAACCTCACCCTCATCATGTAATCTCTTAGCATTTCAGTTGCTTAGTGGTAATAATACTGCCCCTCTACCTTCAGGGATATATAAAACTTAAAAACTGTTCAAACGAAATGGTAAACAACTTTTAAATATTATCTTTGCAAGAGGAGGGTGGTCCTAGGAATAGGGTCCCACCACCCCTAAATCCTTCACTCTGGGCAAGCAGATCCAACAGATGTTCCCTAGAAGCTTCCGTCTCACAGGAGCCAGCTTCCACAGGACCAGAGGAAGCACCGATTTCTTGTTAAGCTGTGACTAGACTCCCTCCTAGAAATAATTTCCAGGAAACTTCCTGCAGAAAGATACCAAGGTTTCCTTAAGCACCCTTTGGTCCCAGTGGCTACCATCCATCTGCCAAGTAGATCCTGTTCCTAATATCTCAGTATTTCTCTGATAACTTTCATTGTATAGCTTGTTTTTTGTTTTTACACTGACCTCATCAAACTTACATAACTAATATCCTTAAATACCTGTTAAAAATGTACCTCACATTTACAGACAGATTTAAAAATTGGCCCTTTTGCTTTCCCGTGGCAAGGATGTGTGGTTTTACTTTGTAGTTTTTCCCTCTCTGCCTCTCCTTGCAAGCACCACTGTAGCTCTACAAGGCCCTGTTAGTGAAAAGCCCTGGCATTGCTCAGTTAGATTAGTACCTGGTGTAGATTTCCCACATGCAGGAAAAGAGCGTGAGACTTAGACTCAGGGGGCCTGGATTTGCATTCTGACTTTCTCGCTTAATAGCTATGGGACTTTCCTGAACCTCAGCTTCATCATTTATAACTTGAGGCTAAAGGTATCTACACTTCAAAGTCTGCTTAGAATGGCCAAATGAGAGGCCACAAAAGTGCTTTGCAAACTATAAGTTGCAACACATTTTAGGAACCATTATTCTTTTTCCCCTTCCATGACCGGCTCAAAATAAAGACCCTGAATTAATATGAATGACTGCTATATGTTTCCATTTGGGAGCCAAATAAACTGTCTCTAGTGTTGTTGGTAAAAAGGCAAAGGTGTTTTTTGTTCAGTTTTTCATCTGCTCTGGCCAATCCTGACTCTGTCTCCAGCAGCACAGAGGTCCCTACTTGGGCCGTCATTCATTCAAGACCGGGACAGACCACGGGCTTCTGCACCTCACTGGCACCTCCTGCTCTGTACCCATCTGAGCTCGGCCTCAAATCTTTCCTTAATCTCAGTGGCGTCTGCCACATTCCCCTCTGATCCCCTAGGGCTGTGTGCCCGTTCCACCTGCTCCAATACACGTTTTGATGAAAAAAGAAAACCTTAGTTAAGGCCGTTGAACACTTTTCCTTCAAAGACTTTAATGATGAAACAGCCAAACAATTAATGGTGCGGGACAGGGTGTGTGAGTGAGAAGGTTGAGGTAATACAGACAGAGTGTTGGCACAGAGCTCCTGAGAACAAGGGACCTGGCTGGATATCAGGTGCTCTTATTTGCGTACTGGAAAGCCAATCAGCAAATCTTTACCCGTTGATTTTAGGGTACCTCTGTTTTCCTTGGCATAAGAGAGTTCAAGCACCTCCCAGTGAGTGTGGGTTCTTGGATGTCTAAAGCGATGGTGGCTGGGGAGTATCCTTGAGAGGTCAGCCAGTCCAGCCAGTTGTACTGGGAGGATAGATTATGCATGTATTACGCTGGTGGTATGAATGTTGTCTTATTCTCAGAACATTTCTCAACCTCCTGCAGTGATATGTTCCTTGTATTCAACCCACAACCCTACTGCAATAACACAAAACCTATTTATTCCTGCTTGTTCTCAAATAACAAAAGTTCTAGCAAGTAACAGGGAAGCATTGACATTCAGTGTCTGACTCTTGGGCCAGTAACAGCTGGGGAGAACTCTCGGACATACTCTGAAATATTTAAATGCTTAACCACTTAGCTTAACCCACATCTGAGTTCACTGGAGAACTTCAAGAAGTAACACAAGCATTTTTAAAATTTGGTGGTTCAGCATTTTTTTATGTGAATTTGCTTCTAAACTGTATGTTCATATTGTTGCCCTTAAAGAGGAGTCCTTTCTCATATCTTAAACTCATGTAAAATTTCACATGTGGAACACAACATGACTATTATGTATGTGGACCATGTTGATATATTGACATAGTTGGTGAAGTAGTGTTAAGTGACAAAAAGAAGAACCCAAGTAGGCAAAAAAATTGAAAAAAGAATTCACAAAAAGTATGAATTTTTTTTATGGAAAATGACTGAATGAAAAAAAGAGTGTGAATACAGAAATGCGAAAAGAGATAAGAAACCCCTTTTTTGTTGACCCAATAAGCAAAGTTTAACAAAAGGCGTTTGGGGAATGTAAACTGATTTATCTTGCTGTTTCCACTGGGTGACCTTGAGCAACTTGATACTATGTTTCAAAAGTTTAAAAAACGTTCATGTTGGGCTTCCCTGGTGGCGCAGTGGTTGAGAGTCCGCCTGCCGATGCGGCGGACGCGGGTTCGTGCCCCGGTCCGGGAGGATCCCACATGCCGCGGAGCAGCTGGGTCAGTGAGCCATGGCCGCTGGGCCTGCGCGTCCGGAGCCTGTGCTCCGCAGCGGGAGAGGCCGCAGCAGTGAGAGGCCCGCGTACCGCAAAAAAAAAAAAAAAAAAAAAAAAGTTCATGTTTTTTTATCTGGCAATTTCACTTTTAGTGGTCTATTTAGAAAATAAAAGCACGGAAAAAGTTTTTAGCCATAAAGATATTCATACATTATTTATAGTAGCAAAACAATTCAAAACTAAATATTCATAATAAGAAAATGTTTAAATTATTTCCACATAATATTATGGGGTCATTAAGTTGTACCTAGGAAGAACTTTCGATAATACAGGAAATATATTATACACATAAGTAAAGAAATTGTATATATGTATACACAATTGTATATATGTATAAAAATTGTGTATAGCAGATACTATATGTGTATGTTATATATAATATATCTTAGTTCTATAAACAAATTTTGTGTAGAAAAAAGACTGAAAAGAAGCAGACCAAAATACTAAAAAATAAATACATGTATGTTGTTTCTTGAAGTCCTCCATTTAACTCAGATGTGGTCTAAACTAAGTGGTTAAGCATTTAAATGTTTCAGAGTAACCCATGCTATTTCCCAGAAATCAAAGCTCCATCCCAGATGAAGAACTTGTAAGAATGTACCGTGTGTCTGTCTGTGCCATTAAGAAGTGTAACTTGGAAAGAATATACAGCTCAAGAAAACTTTAATTGAAAAATGGAATTATATTAATACCACTTTTTTTCTATTCAAGTGTAATTGGGTCCTGGCCCTAGATTTATGCTTTTTTATTTTTTAATTGAGATATAATTCTCTTAACATAAAATTCACCATTTAAAAGTGTACACTTCAGTGTTTTTTAGTATATTCACAAGGGTGTGCAACCACCAGCACTTTACAATTCCAGAGCATTTTAATCAGCCCCTCCCCGCCCCCCCCCCCAAAAACACAACTTGTTAGCAGTCATTTCCATTCCCCCTCCCACCAGCTCCTGGTAGCCACGAATCTACTTTCTATCTCTATGGATTTGCCTATTCTGGACATCCCTATAAATGGAATGAAATTCATCTGAAATCATATAATATATGATCTTTTGTGTCTGGCTTCTTTTATTTAATATAATGTTTAGAAGATTCATCCATGTTGTAGCAGGTATCAGCACTTCATTCCTTTTTTACGGCTGAGTAATATTCCATTGTATGGATATACCACACTTTGTTTATCCATTCTTCAGTTGATGAATATTTGGTTTATTTCTGCTTTCTGGCTACTATGAATAATGCTGCAAATGGACATTTGTGTACAAGTTTTTGTATGACCATTGGATATAAACCTTGGAGCGGAATTCTCTTGAGTATATCCATAGGAGTAGAATTTTGGAGTCATCTGGCAACATTATGTTTAACTTTTTGAGGAACAGCCAAATTGTATTCCACAGCAACTGCAACATTTTACATTCCTACCAGCAATGCAGGAAGGCTCTAGTTTCTCCACATCTTCACTAACAATTGTTCTTTTCCTTTTTTTTTTAATTGCCATCCTCATGGGTATGAAGTTGTATCTCATTGTGGTTTTGATTTGCATTTTTCTAATAACTGACAATATTGAGCATCTTTTCATGTACTTATTGGCTATTTATATATTTTCTTTGGAGAAATGTCTCTTCAAATCCTTTGTCCATTATTTAATTGGGCTCATACTTTTTAAAACCATAAAGTAATAATATGGTTAATTTGGGATTTAGCAAAATAGTTCCTCTATTCCCTAGTTGTGGTTCAGTCTCATGAGGCAATTAGGCCCAACTAGGGCAGTTTCAATTAGGCCCAACTAGGGCAGTTTCAGTTAGGCCCAACTAGGGCAGTTTCATACAGATTAAATGTGTTAGTTACTGTATCAGTTAGGGTTGTCTAGAAAGACACAATCAATGGAGATCTATATATCTGTTCAGGAATTTATATTAAGGAATTGTCTTATGCACTTGTGGGTCCTGGCAAGTGGCAAGTCTGAAATCCATAGGACAGGCCAGCAGGCTGGAAGCCCAGGCAGGAGTTCTATGTTTCAGTCTTAAGAAGAGAACTCCTTTTTCTCCAGGAAACCTCAGACTTTGCTTTTAAACGCTTCAACTGATTGAATGAGCCCACCCACATTATCAACAGTAATCTCCTTTACTGAAACCGAACTGATCACATCTACAAAACACAGCAACATCTAGAGTATTGTTTGACCAAACAACTGGCCACCGTAGCCTAACCAAGTAAACACATGAAATGAACCATCACAGTTACTATAAATGACCATATTCACTTATTTTCAGAAAAATGGGACTAATGATGGAGACTATGTTTTTCTAACTGGAGAAGACAATTACCTTAACTTTTCCAAGATTGTGGAATGGAATGGAAAAACGTAAGTCTAATGATTTATTGGTGTAATTATTTTTTCAATTTTCATTTAATTGAACGTCCACTTTTGCTTTATTTCAAAGAAGTTCAGCACTATCATTTTTTGGATGAAAAACCTATAAATTAAAAAAATCTATAATTATGTAAAATATCCTATAATATAAATAATATAGTGTAAATGTGTAAAATTATTATCTTGTAAATCAAGATTGGGAATCACAAGCCAATGAAAAGTTTTGCTCTTCCGCTTAGTCATTGAATGATATGTAGCTGCAGCGCAAATACTTCTCAAATCACTGCTTGTTTTGGGGGAAGGAGAGAGGTTCTTTTTTTTAATTTAATTTAGTGATTCTGCATTGTTTGTGTATTTTTTTTAAGATGAAATACATTTGAGTTCAGCATTATAGCATTTCAAAATATTTTTAATGTTTATAATTTATAAACAAACTACCTCCAAATAGGGACTGAGGCAGCTTGCAATAAAGCCACACGTAAAGCAGAATGACTTTTTTAAGTCATAGAAATTAGGAATCTTCGAGAGAAAAGGAGGCTAATTCTTCAGGAACTATGGTAAAAGGGATTTTGTTGTTGAACATTAAATTTACTTCGCAGCTTCCCAGAAATACAGGCAAAAAAACTGGCGTGGAATATTATCTGCACAACTTTTCTGTAAAGCAAAAACTGTTTTTAAATTTTAAGTTTATTTAACTTTTTTAAAACACACATATCCAGGTACATACACATACATTTGCATATGCATGAGGGGGCGCATGTGTGCACGCACACACATTCCCAAGGATATAAGAACCCTAAAAGAATATGAGAAACTGGCAACAGTATTGCCTTTGGAGGGTTAACTAGATGACTGGGTACTGAGCTGGGAAGGAGATTTACTTGTAAACAGAATATAGCTGGATTTTGTTTTAAACCCAATCTGTTATTTTCTTTCCATATTTTCTTTCTCCTTTAAATAGGAGAGTTTAATCCTTTATATACATGTTGTAATTACTGATACATTTACGATATAATGATATATTATTTGATATATTGAGACCCATTTTGACATTATTTTTCACCCTTAGCTGGTTTATATCTATTCTACCCTTTGATTCTCTTTAACAATTTTTTTTCTAACAGAATCTAAAGCTATCTATTATCTCTCTTCTTCAAATGAGACAATAACTTTACCCATTTCTTAATACCCACACTTTCTATGTTATTGTTGTCTACAACTTGTTTCACCTTCTTCGGAAGCCAAATATAAGTAAAATTTCATTATTTTTATAGTGAATAATTAAATATACCAACATATTTTATGAATTTATTATTATTTTTCCTTCTCACATCTTCCCCTTGGATTTAGTTTTCTTCTTGCTGAAGGTCATTAGTACAGTAGTTCTTAAACAGGGGCAATTTTGCTCTCTAGAGGACATTTGGTGATGCCTGGACACATTTTTGGTTGTCACAACTGGAGGTTGCTACTGGCATCTACTGGGTAGAGACCTGGGATGCTGTTAAACATCCTGCAGTGTACGGAACAGTCCCCCACAAAGAATTAATCAGGCTCAAAATGTTACTAGGTTGGGAAACACTCTATTAGTAGTTCCTTCGGTGAGGATCTGTGGGTGGTAAACTTTCTTAGACTTTGCATATTTAAAAATATCTTTATTGCACTTTCAGCTGTTAATGGTTTTAGTTGGGTATAGAATTCTAGGTTGACAGTTCAGAATTATGAAGATGTTACTCCATTGGCTTTTGATATCTATCTTCTTCCTTGGCCTTTTGCAGTTTTAGTGCAACATATCTAGATTTGAATTTATTTTATTTATTCTATTTGGCCCTTGGGGCATACTTTCAATCCAAGGTCTCGTATCTTTCGTAAATTTTGGAAAACTTTCAGCCATTATCTCTTAAATTATTGCTTCTCTGTTATTCACTCTATTCTCACTACCCTCCCACAAACTCCTATTAAATATTTATTGGAGCCTCTTGATATAGTCTCTGTATCTTGATCCTTTACTTTTTAATCTTTCTGAGTTTATATTTGTATAAATTCCTTAGAGCGATCTTTCAGTTAGCCAGTTCTTTCCAACTACCTACAGTCTAGTGCTTATCCCTATATGGAGTTTTTCTTTCAGAAAACTTTTTTATTGTGTTTTTATTCTGAAGGTTTCTATTTTTCATTCTTTGGGTCTCACTACTCTTATCTCATTCTTTTTTGTTTGTTTTTAATAATTTACCATTCTTTTTTAACAGATGTTATTCTTCCATTTGTCTCTTTGAGGATACTAAACAACATATTTATTAGCCAGATTGTTCAATTATTTTAATTTCTTCTCAGGTGAATTCATCTCATTGTTGATTTTGTTGCCTATCTCTTAGTATAAGTTTCTTTCATTAAAAAAAATGTTGACTTGCAGAATAATTATTTGGGAAGTCTGTCTGTTATCTATCTATCCATCCATCCATTCTACCATCCATCTATCCTCTCACCTCTCCCTAGGTAACACTTTTGCAGTTGCCTCCATGTAGCCTACCTAGGAACCCCAACACCAGTACACATGGTGGGTCTCCACCTCACGATTACCCAGGGTTCATCACAGATCTGGCCAAAGGGTCAGCAGGCAGCTTGACTCAGGTTCTGGATGTGAGGCTGTGCCTGGGGCTTTCTGCCTCTCAGCAGCTCAGCTTTGCTTTCTTCGGCCTCTCTCGCTGACCAGAAAATCCCTGCCCCCAGATCCTGGTTTCACACCCTTGCTGGACCACTTTTAATCCTCATTAACCTCAGGAGCTAGACTTGCAGATCTTTCTCCTGGCTTCCAGACCTGCAGTCCAATGGGCTGGCAGTTGTAGCCCTACTCACAACTTGGCAGTTATCACCTTTCATTGTCTAGGGAGATGTTCTTTTGTGTTTGAGTAGGGTATAGACCTTTTAAATGTTCTCTTTTTTGTTCTGTCAACCACTGCCCTGGAAGATGTCCTCAATTCACGAACTTAGAAGGCCACCTTGACCAGAAGTTAGAAGAATTACTATTTATTGCCTGTCCTTTCCTGTCTTTTGCATTTTATACCATTTTTCAAGGAATTAATTTTTAAAAACCCGCCATCTCAACTGTGCTCTCAGTGAGCATAAAGGTGATTCAAGGTTAAACTTTCTTGTGACCCAAAAGAAATCCTCCCTTAGCTGTTTGGAGGGGGAGACAGTTAATGCTCTGTCACAAATATTATCTCCCTGCAATATCTGTCCAGGGCTCATCTGTCCACGGGCAGGCTGTGAACAAAGCTACTGTAAATGCCAAATGGATCACTGCTTTAAGTAAGTGCATATTCCCCAACCTCTACGTGAGATACTCTGTCTTAGAGGAGGGGAAGAAGGATTTTTGGCTGTTGCCTCTGTTAGAATTGATTGGGGATCGGGGGCCTGCTTTTCCGCCTCTTGATCCAGTCCCCAACCAGTACCACCCTTGTGTCTGCGTGTGAATAAGATTCTGTGGGTAGCCAGCTCCCAGTTGAGTCTTGAAAAGTCCTGACCATTAAAAAAAAAAAAAAAGACTAAAATCAAGTGTGACCCTCTGGACTCTTTCTTGTCTCCCAATGACAGGTCACTTGACTGGTGGACAGCAGACGAGTGCAATATGATCAACGGAACAGACGGAGATTCTTTTCACCCGTTAATCACCAAAGACGAAATCCTTTATGTCTTCCCATCTGATTTTTGCAGGTAAGAACCTGAAAAATAAGTTCTTTGACTGTAAGACCACCAAAAATGTGAGGAATTATATACAGTTGCACTTATTCGGTGAGGGTATGTATGCTTAGTGAGTGAGCAACGATGATGGCATATTGAGAAACAGCGAAGTGTAGTGGTTCACAGCACTAACTCCAGAGCCCGGCTGTGTTGGTTTGAATACCAGCTCCACCACTTACAGCTGTGTGACCCTGGGAACATTATTTAACCACTCTGTGCCTAACTTTCCTCGTTTGTGAAATAAGGATAGAAAGAGTTGCCTACCTTGGGAGTTGTTTTGAGGACAAACGAGTTACTTTAATAAAATACTCAGCCCAGGGCCTGTCACACTGTCAGTAACATTAAATGTTAGCTCTTTGTTATTATGGTATGCTCTGTCAGGTGTGAAATTTGCCCTGGTCTTCTTCCGGTCAACAGGTGGTGGCTCCATAGAAGGTAAAGAAAGCATACTGCAGTCCGTATTTCAGTGTTCATAGGTCTTTGCTGAGCTCTAACCTTCCCGTTGATCCCATCTGCTCACACGTGGCCCGCAACCTCTCCCTGGCTCCCACCTGCTATTTCTGTCCAGACGCGCATGATGAAGTCCCCTCTGTGCAGGAAGGCCTCCTGCTTTGTGACCTGATTCCCAGCTCCCCGTCATCCCTGCTGCTTCTCCCGCCTTTCACCCTAAAACCGCTCAGCTGAGAGGCTGAGCACACAGCCTCCCTTTCCTCTCCCACTCACTCCTGCAAGGCTTTTTGTGAGACTTCTCCTCCATCAGAAGTAATCTAGTTGGGGCTTCCCAGGTGGCGCAGTGGTTGAGAGTCTGCCTGGCGATGCAGGGGACACGGGTTCGTGCCCCGGTCCGGGAAGATCCCACATGCCGCGGAGCGGCTGGGCCCGTGAGCCATGGCCGCTGAGCCTGCGCGTCTGGATCCTGTGCTCCGCAACTGGAGAGGCCACAACAGTGAGAGGCCCACGTACTGCAAAAAAAAAAAAAGAATTAATCTAGTTGCCTTTGATGCTATGGAGTCAATATTCTCAAGGTCAGCTGTTCTTCTGGCTTTCATATCTCACACAACTGAGCACCTCCTCAGTCAGCCCTTCCAGAATCACTATAAATCTCCCTCTTCCCTTGCACTGAATCAGTCAGCAAGTGGGATCCATCCTCCTCAGAAAGAGCTCTCCTTTCACTCCATCCCTGCTCTCTGTGCCATGGTGCAGACGCTTTCCAGCTTTCACGTGGAATATCTCAGTCACCTTCCATCCAGCTGCTCCCTTCAGTCAATATTTGTGAAAGGACTGATGGAAGAGAAAATATGTTTGAGCGCAATGGGTGAGACAAAGAAACTCCAGAGGGTAGTAGGAGGCTTATTAAAGATATGGCACAGAGGAAACTCATTCTTGTTTGGTACCACTACTTCTGAAGAGCCACTTGGCAATGCTTAGTAAAGCCAAAGACGTGCAAACCCCATGATTCCGCACTTCTCTCCTATGAAGGTTCCCTGACCTGAAGAACTCGTGTACATACATGAAGGAGATTTATACAGAAAAGTTCACTGCAACATGGATTGTAGTTAGGAAAAATTGGAAGTGTCAACGGAAATAATGAAGAATCTATAATAGGAATAGAAAAGAGTTTTATTTGAGCCAAACTGAGGACTGTAGCCTAGGAGACACTGATTCAAGGAGCACTTGAATTGTGTTTTATCAGACTACAAAATGGGGGAGACATACAAAGGCAAAAGCCTCAAGGTTGCAGTTAGTTACGTGGGTTGTTTATCAAGAATTATAACTGGAGCTGGCAAGAAGTAAGAGTGCTTGTTAAGCAAGGATTGGTTGGGATCTGAAATGGTTGCATAGTTACAAGGGGAGACCTTGAGACCGTAAGGTTGCAGCTGGCCACTGCGAGCAGATACTGTTTTGAGAACGGCTAGTGGTGTCCTTGAGTTTGATGCAGTTCAGAAAATTTATGTTCACAGTGGTGCAGGAATGTGTCTGAAACCACATCCACAATGGCCACCTGGCTCCATCCTGAATGTGACCCACAATTACTCCATTTTGATTTTTAAAAGCATTCTTTACTTTAATGGTTAAAGCAGATGTACAATGAGTGTTTGACAGGCTATGAGAGAGGCTGTTCCCATTAGCATAAAGTTTAAGTTAAATCATGTGTAAGCCAGAATAACTTCCCCATATCTCAATATGTGAAAATTTCTTCCATCCAAAGAAATCTAAGTGCCTGTGAAAAGGAAAATATAAATAAATAATGAGGCTTCCCTGGTGGCGCAGTGGTTAGGATTCTGCCTGCCAGTGCAGGGGACATGGGTTTGAGCGCTGGTCCGGGAAGATCCCACATGCCACGGCACAACTAAGCCCGTGTGCCACAACTACTGAGCCTGGGCTCTATAGCCGCGAGCCACAGCTACTGAGCCCACGCGCTGCAACTACTGAAGCCCGCGCACTAGAGCCCGTGCTCCGCAACAAGAGAAGCCACCACAATGAGAAGCCCGCGCAACGCAATGAAGAGCAGCCCCAGCTCTCCGCAATTGGAAGAAAGCCTGCGCGCAGCAACGAAGACCCATCGCAGCCAAAAATTAAACCAAACAAACAAAAAGTTTATAAATAAATAAATAAATAAATAATGGGGTATTTGTTTGATAGAATATCATGTTACAAGTAAAATATAGGGGCTTCCCTGGTGGCGCAGTGGTTGAGAGTCCGCCTGCCGACGCAGGGGACGCGGATTCGTGCCGCGGTCCGGGAAGATCCCCACATGCCGCGGAGCGGCTGGGCCCGTGAGCCATGGCCACTGAGCCTGCGCATCCGGAGCCTGTGCTCTGCAATGGGAGAGGCCACAACAGTGAGAGGCCCACGTACTGCAAAAAAACAAACAAACAGTAAAATATAATAACCAGAGCCATGTACATTAATGCAATAAATCTTAAAAATATAATGAAGGAAGAAGCAAATTGTAAAAGAGAATATGGTATACTGTTTATATAGCATTTAGAAATAACAAACAGTGCCACAAGTTGTTCATGAATATCCACATAGGTGAAAGTATAAAGACCTGCATGGGAATGATAAACCCCAAATTCAGGACAGCGGTTACCTCTGGGGACGCAGAGGACTAGAATCAGGAGTGTTACGCAGAGAGCTCCGGTTGTATCCGTAAATATACATTTTATTTATCTAAGTGGTATTTGTTATAAAAGGTACTTACTATAGTATTTTCTCTGTTTTTCTGTTTGCTTAAAATTTTCATGAAAAAATGCTATGGGGTGGGATGTGCAGTGGAAGGCAACTCCTGTAAGTCACAACCCAGGGAGAGATGTGTGCCCCCTGTGCTTCAGAGGTGAAAAAGTGAGGCCCCCAAAGCAGTTCCCCTCAGCCTTCAGATGCCTTCAGATGCAGGGCTGAAGGATCAGTTACCACAGTGTATGTGAAAAGTGCCTTGGCTGTCACTCAGGTGCTGTGCACGTAGAAGGGTGGTTGGTATCATAAGGGACCACTGTTTGAAACGCTGTAACCGCTGAAGGCAGAATGATGTTGAACACCATTGAAATAAGCAACCTAGGCAAATACGGAAACTATTTTTATTGGGGGGAAATGGGTATCAAAGTATATATTCTAGGGCTTCCCTGGTGGCGCGGTGGTTGAGAGTCTGCCTGCCGATGCAGGGGACACGGGTTCGTGCCCCGGTCCGGGAGGATCCCACATGCCGCGGAGCGGCTGGGCCCGTGAGCCATGGCCGCTGAGCCTGCGCATCCGGAGCCTGTGCTCCGGAACGGGAGAGGCCACGGCAGTGAGAGGCCCGCGTACCGCAAAAAAAAAAAAAAAGTATATATTCTAATCAAGTATCTGTCTAATGGGGCACTTTTCCAGGCCTGCAGAATCTACCGGGCCACACGCTTTGCCAACTCTTCAGCTTTCGCTTTGCCTCTGCCTCACCCTGGCATGTGTCCATGCTAGTCTAGGCGACTCATTTCTTTCAGCACAAATATCCATTCTAACTCATTTTCTTGATTTTCTACCCCACGTTATGTTTTTTTCTAAGTCTTGTTAAGATGTTAGCATAGCTGCTGCCTCTTAAACATCTTTCATTATAATCTGTCTCCTACTTTATTACACATTCAATGGGTTGAGCTCCTTTCAAGCTTTCTTTTGCCTCTTCATTTTCCACTTATCCTGTAAGCTTTTAGCCACGTTATACCCAAGAACGGTTGCCTAACTCACTGGTACGGGCAGATCATGCTGATGGGAGCTCACATTGACTTTTTATTCTTACCTCCTAACAGGTCAGTATATATAACTTTCAGTGACTTTGAGAGCGTACAGGGACTGCCTGCCTTGAGGTTTAAGGTGCCTGCAGAAATATTAGCCAATACCTCAGACAACGCTGGCTTCTGTATACCTAAAGGAAACTGCCTGGGCTCAGGAGTTTTGAATGTCAGCGTCTGCAAGAACGGTAAGAACTCAGAGAGGGGACATGGGCAGGAGGGTCTGGATGCAGGATTGGTGTTCTTCAACAGAGAATGTTGTCAGCCCAATAGAAAGGCGATTTTGACCTTTCAAGAATAACATTTTGGGGCTTCCCTGGTGGCACAGTGGTTGAGAGTCTGCCTGCCGATGCAGGGGACATGGGTTCGTGCCGCGGTCCGGGAAGATCCCCACATGCCGCGGAGCGGCTGGGCCCGTGAGCCATGGCCGCTGAGCCTGTGCGTCCGGAGCCTGTGCTCTGCAATGGGAGAGGCCACAACAGTGAGAGGCCCGCGTACCGAAAAAAAAAAAAAAGAATAACATTTTGTCAGAAACAGACTCACAGACATAGAAAACAGACTTACGGTTACCAAGGGGGAAAGCAGAGGGCAGAAATTAGGAGTTTGGGATTAGCAGATACAAATTACTATATATAAAATAAAATAGAACAAGGTTCTACTGTATAGCACAGGGAACTATATTCAATATCTTATAATAACCTATAAAGGAAGAGAATCTGAAAAAAGTATATATATATATATATATATATATATATATATATGTGTGTGTGTGTGTGTGTGTAACTGAATCACTTTGCTGTACACCAGAAACGAACACAGCCTTGTAAATCAACTGCAATTAAAAAAAAAAAAAGTTTTGTAACATGGCTATAGCATAGTTTTCTTTTAAAAAAAGCATTGGCTTTCCTGTAATGATTTTTATTCCTAGATTGCCGTGTTATGTTTTTCCTGGGAAGTAGTTTAAGAGTTTGTTTTTCTTTTTCTTGAAACCAGTCCAGGGCCAGTGTTTCTTAATGTCTGAGCTAATCTGCTCCTTTCCGTGAATGAGGTGGAATGATCAGGGGTGCAGCTGACAGAAACATTTTTTTCATCACGAGGACCAGTTTTTGCAATCATATGCTGCATAATATTCACAATAGCCTTGCTAGATAGACAGCCAGTAGCCTCTGTTCATAACTGTGGAAACCAGGGCTCAGAGAAGGAACGGGATTTTTATAAAATCCTTACCTCTGAGCAAATTCCTGCTAGAACTTAGGGTCTTCTCATATTTGTACTGCGATCTTTCTGAGGCTACAATTCTTGTTTAAAGTTTCTCTTGAGAAACTCTGTAACTCCTTTCTCTTGATTAAATTTGTACTTTTTTCCTGAATGATGTGCTAACTTTTGCCCCCATGTCCATTTGGTTTGAAAATCTCCTTTTGGGATAACCCTCCCTTTCCTTGTCTGATGGGGTCACGGCTCCCAAGCCTGGCCTCAGAACTGTCTGGAGAATCATTAAAAACATCTGTCCCAGGGCCCACCTGCTAGCACCCCAGAATCTGTAGTTTTAATGAACTTCAGGTGATTCTCATGAAGGTGGTACCTGCAAGATTGGGAACCGCTGTTCTGGGGAACACACACCCCTGACCTAGAGATCAGACCTCTCCTGCTGGCTTACTGGGGGATGGTCCTGAAATGGCACCTGCCCGATCAACCCATGTTTCTGTGGTTCAAGGCACACATGTAGACACATTTTTCTTGTTGTTTTGTTAACAGTCTGCTTCCTCAAGAAGTTGATGTCAGAACCAACAGAAGGATTCTACTTTGCAACAGTCATTCCTCTTGCTATAATCCTTTTCCTCTTGCCTGTTCTGTGTTCCCAGATGTGGACTGAAATATTACCCTTCAGGACTATCCTCAAGTGTTTTGCATTCCCCAGGGGAACATTCTGGCTAGTGGGATGAGTGAGCGTTCTGGAGTCAGGGGGATCTGGGATTGACTTCTGTTTGTTAGCAAATTGGCCACGTTGCTGAAGGAGGGTTCCAGACAGCAGTTTTCTCATCTGTAAAATGGGGGTGATTATAACTTCCTTGGAGGGTTGTGTGAAGGTTAGAGATAATGTATGTAAAACACTCAGGACAGTGTCTGGCCCTTATTAAGTCCTTAACAGATCTTTAAAAATACATTTTAAAGGTCAGTATAGGAAATTCCCTGGCGGTCCAGTGGTTAGGACTCTGCCCACTCACTGCTGAGGGCCTGGGTTCCATCCCTGGTCAGGGAGCTAAGATCTCACAAGCCACGTGGTGCAGCCAAAAAAATCAATAAATAAAGGTCAGTGTAGGTCACAAAGAAGGAAATCATGTCTTCGTGAAACTGTGTAGCAGCAGAGAGCAGAACTGTGTGTATGACAAGTGAGGTGTCTGAGCCATGGGCTGGAGGATATGTGAGCAGACTTAAACTACTTGCCGTTAAGCTAATTTCTCCCAAAATGTATTTTCCTGGCAGCAGTTACTGAGTCCCTCTCCTCTTTTCAAGAGCAAAATCTATCAATAGAATAGGTTTCCTTTAATAACTTGCTTCTCTATGTGTTCCTTAAAACGAATAGGAAATTTTTTTTAAAAAAAAAAAGGAAGAAAAAAAAAACAGTGTCTTCCTGTGGGCAGACCTTGATCTAGTCAGAGGCTGCAGATGGCAGGACCAGGCAAAGTCTTAAAAAAAATTCTACATTGGGAATTCCCTGGCGGTCCAGTGGTTAGGGCTCCGCACGTTCACTGCTGAGGGCCGGGGTTCAATCCCTGGTCGGGGAACTAAGATGCTGCAAGATGCCTATTTTGGGTAAAACATAAACAGGAAAGCAGAAAGATAAGGGGGAAAAAAGTCCATGTACTGGTAGAGAATTACAGTTGAAACAAGTGCTTTAAAATGAGTCGTCCCTTATTCGATCAGAATTCTGCCTCCATCGCCTGAAAGCTGGATGTCTTGGGGAAATTTTATAACTTCTCTGAACCTCCCTTTCCTCAAATGCAAAAGGAAGGAAATAGTTCTAACTTCATAGGACTGCTGGGAGCGTTAATTAAAATAAAGTGTGTAAAGCATTTGTCTATTATAGGTTCAGCAAATGTTTGTTGAAGAATAAATGATTTAGCCAGGACTTCATATTCTGATATAAAATAATGTAGGGGTAAAAGAGATGTCAGAAGATGAAGTATAAATCCCTAGCTAAGAGATGTAGGATAAACTTTTAGCCTGCCCCTCTCCCCAATCCAACTTTTCTGTGTATAGCTTTCCCCCTACTGAGGAACTGGATTTGTGGTCAGGAACTTTATATTCATCTTAGACTTTTAAGAACCTCACCATTCATTTCTGTTTTCCTCAAAATGCAGGTGCACCTATTATTATGTCTTTCCCACACTTCTACCAAGCAGATGAGAAGTTTGTTTCTGCCATAGAAGGCATGCACCCAAATAAGGACTATCATGAGACATTTGTGGACATTAATCCTGTGAGTACACACGTCTTCTTGGTTAAAAAACATACATTTTATTCTGTCTATAAGGTGTTCACCAGCTTAGCCCTGGGTACTCTTGAGACGTGTATTGTCTTCCTTCCATTCACATATTCAAGTGGAGGGAGCTCAGCTCAGTGTGATGTGATGCAGAGTCTCATAGCCCTGTAATTAGAAGGCTGAGTTGTATTGAGCTAATACGCAGAAATATTGGCAAACCCACTTTAACAAAAAAGCAACAGTGAAAGTCCCATCATTGGAAACAACTGGAATCGGACCCAGGTAACCTGGTCAGTCTTCTGTTGCCAAAAGACTGGACCTGAACATACACGTATTCCTCTCACTGGGCCACAGATCAGCAGGGTGAAGACATTCTGCTGCCAGGAACGTTTTGGTTGAAATTTAAATGTATATATATTAGCTTCAGTCACTTTTGGCAAAACTCTTTATACAGGTGCTTTTGAGAGTTATTATATGACATCATTAATTTAAAAAGCATCAAATATATACATACTCTAATTCCATATTCATAGAGGAGAAAACCTAAAAACCATGTTGAAAGGATGTATCATTTCACAATGTGAGAACCTTTCACTGTAGGGACTGAATTAAAGGTGAGATATCTTCATTCTTGGGATTTTGAGCACATGCATGGAACAGTCACAGAAGAGCCAGCACATTCTTTGAGCACAGCGACTTATGGGCATTTCAACCATTAGCTACACTCATTGCATTCATATTTGAGAAATCGGTGCTCTTATCGTTTTGTGAATAAGGTCAGGTGTGGTTTTCTCCCTTTTCTCTCTTAGCCATCAGTCAGCTCCTTGTCAGTAGCCAACCCGCTTGTCACCAGGGTGAGGCACAACCCCACCCGCTTGGTGCAGAAGGTGGCGTGGCCATGGGAGGACAATGCTGCGTCTGTCCTCCGGGCTCTGTTGGGTGGGCCTGGCCACAGGTGGGCACCATTCTCTGGCTGTGACCACATCCTCTTTGTAGCACTCTGTCCCTCTGCCTGGAAACCCAGAGCCGACAGGGTATCTGCTGGATCTCCTTCCTGCCCGTGTCCTCTAGGGCTTTGCTATTCAAAGTGACAGCATCCTGCTCAATCTCAGGCCCCACCCCAGACCTACCAAATCAGAATCTGCATTTTAATAAGGTGCCCAAGGACTCGCATGCATAGTCAAGTGTGAGAAACATTGGTCTACCAGGCACCTAACACAATCCACAGTTCTCATTCTGTCCTGGGGAACAGTTTTCCCTCGTCCCGCTCTGCCTAGCACATGTGGCAGTGGCCGCCCTGTTTATCAGAACCACCCAGAAACGGTGCTCTATCGACAGAAACTGTGTGTGTGGTTTTAATAAATCCTAACGTTTTCTTTCTACTTCTCTGATTCACAGTTGACTGGAATTATCCTAAGAGCAGCCAAGAGGTTCCAAATCAACGTTTATGTCAAAAAATTAGACGACTTTATGTAAGTTTCGCTTGTTTCTGCAGAGGCAGGGGGTGGTTTTGCTGCATTGACTTTCTGGTGGGGTTGATGTCGAGAGGGGTACAGCCCACTTCTAAGTCTGTTCACCCTGCCCTTCAGGGATGAGGCACGATCAGCATTGTCATGGGCAGCCTGGGTCTTGGAAGTTACTTATTTTACTTAACCAAACACTTATAGAATGCTTTCCATGGATCAACCATTATTCTAAGTAGTTTACATACATTAACTCATTTGTTCCTCACAATAACCCTGTATTACCCCCTTTTACAGATGAAGAAACTGAGGCCCAGCGTCTGCTCTTACCCACTCTGCTAAGCATTTCCCTCACCAGGACTCTGGCTGCCTCCCTCCCTCCCTTTCTTTCCACTGCTCCCACCCAGGCCAGCCACAAACCCTCCCGTGGATGGTGAAATACTCTCTGGAGTCCAGTGTACCCACACTCCATCTGCTTAATTAGGATTCTCGAGTATAATCTCCTGCTCAGACTTTTCAGTGGTAATTGAGAAAATGACTTCATTCAATGTTGAATGAAAAAGCAGAATGCAAAACTGTAATACATATCTATACTATATCTATATTTATCTAATCTTTCTGTCTGCCTATCTATCATTCAAACTTGGTTGGCTCCCCCCATAAAATTTGCCAGGTTTAAGCACATGTGTTTGGGATCTTTCTAGAAAGCAAATGTGATTTGTAAGGATGCATTTTGTGTGTGTATTTCTGAGGGAGTATAATTTAGTAGTTACAATCTAGAGCCTTAGAATCAAAGTGGAATTCCAATCCTAGCTCCACCACTTCCTCATGGTGGTCCTGGGCAAATTACTCCGAGCTACTATCTCCTTGTCTTAAACCTGGGACAGTAATACCTACTGCATTGGGACTACTATGAGAATTAAGTGAGATAATGTTCCCAAGACACCTGGTACAGAGCTGGTGCATAGTAAATGCTCAGTAAGTGATTGCTCCAGGCTCTTGTAAAGACAATACTGAGTAGCCTGATTATAAAACATTCTGAGGAATGACAGCATTGTTCTGCTGGAACCTCCCCTCCAATAACTCTTGGGAGTATGGTAATCATTTTGATGAATTTACTTTTGGCATCTTGTGTTTTGGTTAAACACACTTTACATAAATATGCAACACTTTGAATTGTTAGACTGTTTGTGATCTAACTGCTGATTATTAGGTGTTTGCAGATATAATAAGAGGTCTGCATAAATTCCAGGTAATTTAATGAAATAACTGGGCTGGCATTTTCATATAAACTTGTCTCGCCAGGCCAGTGTGCCATCCTAATGAGGATGTCTATAAAATAGTCTCTTTTTTTGTGTTTGTAGTGAAACGGGAAATATTAGAACCCTGGTTTTCCCAGTGATGTATATCAATGAGGTAAGTCCTGGGAGGGAGCCACAGGTACGTTTTACCTGTGGAAGCTTGGGGAACTTCCTACTTCTGCGATTGTAGCTATGTGTAATTTAAGATGTGAGAAAGGGGCAAAGGTGATTTTTTTTTTTTTTTTTTTTTTTGCGGTACGCGGGCCTCTCACTGCTGTGGCCTCTCCCGTTGTGGAGCACAGGCTCCGGACGCGCAGGCTCAGCGGCCATGGCTCACGGGCCCAGCCGCTCCGCGGCATGTGGGATCTTCCCAGACCGGGGCACGAACCCACGTCCCCTGCATCGGCAGGCGGACTCCCAACTACTGCGCCACCAGGGAAGCCCAAGTTGATTTTTAAAAACCTGTTTGTCCTCAGAAAATTTCTGTTTATATGTTTACATGAATCTTCCTGTGTCTGAGATTTGAAAACGACAGAAAGAAATTTCCCTTGTCAAGAACATTATTTGGGTGAAACTTCTTTCTGGGAAGCTGGTTATGTAAGAAACAAAATGCAAAGGTAATTAGTTTACCGTTCATTAGTTGAGGAGAAAAAGAATAAAAAAGAGCGTGGGGTGCTTGAGAAATGATTAAATAAAATGTGATACCTGCCCATTAATTGCAGTGATACGTGGGTGCCTTATTCTTCATCATAGCATAGAGTCTTTTCTACTTTCTGGTTCCTGTCTTAGTTCAAACAAGAGGAGTTTCTCTTGAGAAATATTTCTTTCACAGTGTACCCACAGAAATGTTATCCCTAATTGTTAGGCATAAATTGAAGTTCTGTAAAGCATATTCTGAAAGCTCACGAAACATCCACTATTTAAGGCACCTGTGATAAATTCTTTTCTGAATCACATATCACATTTACTGTAGTTATACCTCCTCAATTTCCCTTCTCTCTTTCACCCAGTTTTGAGGGGAAACTTGCAGAATTTTCCCCCTCAAATTCATGATCGGCTGGCTTCCATTGTTAACAGCAACAGTTGTTAAAGTTTCATGATTTTTCTCTCTTCCCTGAAAATATTTGTTCTTTGTAGAAGATTTAGTAACAAAGATTAGCAAGGAAAGGGAAAGTTCAAATGACTTCTCGCAAAACCTGAGCCAGACTGATAAATTGTTTTATTTTTAATTAATTAATTAGTTTATTTTTGGCTGTGTTGGGTCTTATTTGCTGCGCGGGCTTTCTCTAGTTGCAGTGAGAGGGGGCTACTCTTCATTGCGGTGCGCGGGCCTCTCATTGCAGTGGCCTCTCTTGTTGTGGAGCACGGACTCTAGGTGCGCCGGCTTCAGTAGTTGTGGCTCACGGGCTCCAGAGCGGAGGAAGCTCAGAAGTTGTGGCACACGAGCTTAGTTGCTCCGCGGCATGTGGGATCTTCCTGGACCAGGGCTCGAACCTGTGTCCCCTGCACTGGCAGGTGGATTCTTAACCACTGAGCCACCGGGGAAGCCCCTGATAAATTGTTTTTAACTTGCTTTATTTTCCTCAGCAATACGTCGTAAAATTTTTTTTCCAAAACAACTTTGTAAAATAAAATTTGATGTTTCACATTTTGTAAAAGTAACGTGCTCTTTATAGAACTCAGGAGATTAAAAATTGTATTTAAAAAGTGAACTGCTTGATAAGCAAGCCCATCCCTCAGAGAAAAGTGCAATTGACATCTGCTTATGTTGCCTCAGTATTTTTCTGGTTTTGATATTACATAGTTGAGACCATACGGTAGATACGGTTTTATATCCTTTTTCAACTTAGCATTGTATTGGTAGCCACATTGATAAACTTTTGAAGGGTTTGTGATTACAGTTCTAAGACAAGGCTTTTATTGTTTCATAGGAAGAATTCAGGCAGTATGTACCATTTATAGGACCTATTTGCAGTTGCTCCTGGGTCATTACGGTTATTGTTTGTGGGGAGAGCCATGGAAGGAGGGCTTTTTGAAAGTGTGGAAGGGCCCTGTTCTGCCAGCTTACATTCATTGTTGCACCATATTTGAAGTCCCCTCCACCTTAACTTCTGCTTTGACTTTTTGTTAAAGACTAGATTGAGTCCAGGGAATGATGGAGTGAAACCTCGTGCTTTTACTCCCTCCCAGAAAGAACTTGACTTTTCTCTTCTCTAGAAAAGGAAAACATTAGACCTGGAAGTGACCTTGGAGACTGCTCTCCCACCCCTTTCCTTCCAGAGGCGGAGACTCTGACCATGATGGGCCTTCATCTGCAAATTGAGCAGATGAATTAAGCCCATTCATTAATTAAGCCCGAAGTCCCAGTTGTTGCTAATAATTTTTATAGAATTAAGTTCTTCAGATACCTCACAGTTTAAGGTGATAATACTTTTGCCCTTAGTTATCTGGAATTCTGGTTAGCCTCAAGACTTCCCTGAACACTTTCTGTCTAGACCTCTGGTCCCGATCAGTATAGATCCAACCAAGAGAGAAATGATGCTTTCCACATACCATTATTGGAATATTGCATTCATTCATTCATCTAATCAAGAGACATTAATTGAGCACCTACTGTGTTTCAGGCGCTATACCCAGTGTTTAGTTGACTGAAATAAAAGTCTTGCCTTCAGGAACCTCACAGTCAGGAGGAGACAAACAAGTAAACACACAGTTATAATGCAGAATGTGGAGACAGTGATGGAAGATTTTAGAATGTGAGATGGAAGCGCAGAAAAGGGGCCTTGAACCAGGCCAAAGGAGACTTCTGGAAGGAAGTTATGCTGAGTTGGATTTTGAAGGGTGACATGGAGTTGTCTGATACAAAAGAAAAGCTGATATTATCTCAGTATTTCTGAATACTTTCCCCCTCCTTTTTCCCACCAATTTTGAGTAAAACATGTCTTCAGGAGAAAAGAGACATCAGTGAATAAGTGCCCCCTCTGGTTATTCTAACTTATAAAAGGATTTTCAGTATCTCTGGTTTGCTAACCGGAGGACATACCCAAATTGTGTTTAATGGTTTGGAGGAAAGATAGAGCAAAAAACTTTACACCCTGGATATTCAGTAATCAAGGGAATACTATTTTCTTGCTCCTCCTCGCAGAGTGTTCTCATTGATAAAGAGACTGCAAGTCGACTGAAGTCTGTGATTAACACTACTCAGATCATCACCAACATACCCTACATTATCATGGCGCTGGGTGTGTTCTTTGGTCTGATCTTCACCTGGCTCGCGTGCAGAGGACAGGGATCCATGGACGAGGTGAGCAGTGGCTGGAGGAATGTCTCCCTTACTGAATAACGTTCCTTGAGGACTTCAGCTGTGCTTCACTGAAGGGCTGTCAGCGGGCTTATTAGGGTGGATTCTGAGGTTTTATGCTGGGCACAGTGATTTCATGGTTATATTACTGCTGGGCCAAATGAGAGGCAAGGGAAGTGTGTCAAGGTGGAGGGGTGATAGAATGGTATTTTCCAGTATTTCAGGCTTTCTTGGTAGGAATGGAACCCCTGGGAGAAAGCATTGTGTCTTTGCAAGTAACCTGAAAAAAAGAGGAAGAATATAAAACAGCTAGGCACCCGGGCTTTCTTGTCAGACTGCCCAGGTTCAAATCCCAGTTTGGCCACTTAATAGCTGTGTGACCCCAGAAACTGTGCCTTGGTTTCTCTATCTGTAAAATGGGATGATAATTGAGCCCCGCTTACGAGTTTTTTGTGAGGATTTGATGATATTTTAAACATAAAGCACTTGGCCCAGTGTAAGTATTTAGTAAGAGCTCAATAAATATTAGTTATATGACAAAATAGCTCCATAATTATAGAGCAAGGCAGCCAGAGATCTGCTTGGAAAGAATCCCTGGTTTATCAGAAGATACCTACCACTGAGTCGTCATTGCATAATAAATGATGGGCACAGGGGAGTAGTTCCTCTCCTGGAGGGGTGGGAACAGCCCCAAATGGGTGGGATAAGTGGTTAGGTTGGCTTCCCTAAGTGACCAGCAGGCCAACCCAGGGGTCTTAACACCTTCAATGAGCCCTTCTTAAATTCTCACCAGCCTCTCTGTTTGCAACAAAGGCTTTTTTTTTTCCCTCTCTTCACTGCCTCCATTATGTATCTGAGGCAAATGTGACATAGGAAATGAAATAGGCTGAAACCATCTAAATCCTATAAGCTCAGATTTCCCTGTCTTCTGCGTGCTTCCAGTATGCCTTTCAACCCATGCCCATCACATTAGCGTGAATTAGGTGTGAGACAACGATTTTTCCATTTCTATCTATGGATTGATCTTACAGTCAATGTAAGATGGATTGTACTGTCACTGAGCTTTTCATAGGCACAGATGAAAGCCCACGTAAATATTATGACTGTTCCTACAATTAGCCATCTTCACATATCCAACAGGCAAGCATTACTGAGCACCCATCACCTATGACACATTGTTCTCTGATGGGCCTCCAACTGAAGGAGAGAAATTCAATAGGGTGTGATGAGGATTATGGTCCAGGTCAACACAAGGAGAAGGGTTCTGGTCCAGTGTCAGGGTAGGGGTGTCAGAGCAGGCCTCCTGGAGAGGATTAGGGCTGAATGTTAAAGAAACAGCAAGAGGAAGCAGGCCAAGAGAAGAGAAGGTGATTGGGATGACAGTTTTCCCATCAGTTTCCCCTCCTTGCACCCCTCTCTCCACTTTTCACATCTGGGGAGAAGTTGGTCACGTGATCTCCTAACCTCGCTGTCCTCTCTCACCTGGTCTCAGGGAACTGCAGACGAAAGAGCACCTCTCATACGAACCTAAGCTAACCATGGGCTGCGCCTGGGGAAGGAAGCGTGCGAGCTGTCATGACCTGGACCACGACAGTGGGGCAACTGTCTGCATCCTCACAGGCTTGTCAACTGGTGCGAGAGGGAGGAGACCCCGTGCCTGCGTGTGTTCAGCACCTTCTGGCAGAGGTTCAAGAACAGGCTGACCTGGTTGGCCATCAGGATCCTGTGGTCCCTGACAAATTGTTTTTCATGTGTCTAGCAAGTATTTAATAAACTCTGGTATAGTAATTTTTTTGTTGTTGGGTGCTGGTAGCTCCAGAATTTTGTGACCACTGTCGTGGTTATAATGTCTGTGCCTCACTTGTTAACACTACTTGGTCTAACCTTATTCACTACTCTTCATTCACCAAACTTTGTGCTCAAAATACATAAATACTATTTGATGTTGTATTCCTCCATTCATTTCATCCACAAAACAGAAGTAAATAAGATTTGGGGATGCAGGGTAAAATGGTAAGCCTCATTCGATATCATTCAAATGCATCTAATTTCCTCTTTTGAAAAGGTGCATATTGCATTTCTTTTCTTTTTTTTTTTTTTTTTTTTTTTTTTTGCTGTACGCGGGCCTCTCACTGTTGTGGCCTCTCCCGCTGCAGAGCACAGGCTACGGACGCGCAGGCCCAGCGGCCATGGCTCACGGGCCCAGCCGCTCCATAGCATGTGGGATCTTCCCAGACCGGGGCACTAACCCGTGTCCCCTGCATCGGCAGGTGGACTCTCAACCCCTGCGCCACCAGGGATGCCCCATATTGCATTTCTTGCTAATCTTCAGTTCATAATTCCTCCAGGAAAATAATTCAGACAGCTTTCATACAGGGTAGGAATCAAGCAGGGAAGGGGTTTGTGGAGGTGGTACCCGTGAGCTGATAGTGACAAGCACCTGAGGATTTTTGACTTGTACTTTTGTGAATTGAGAGAATGCATAAATGATGTTGGTGAGGACAAGTACAGATATTTCATATAGAATAGAATGCTAGTTATGACATTTGTGGGTAGTTTATTATTTTTTTAGTCCAAATGATCTTGATGTGGAAAGATGTTTCTGGGAGAAGGTAATCAGTAACTGATTTTTTTCCCCAATCACCCTTGCCAAATGTGACTGTTACAATACAATTACAATACTACTGAGTGATTATTTGTAAAATGATTTATAAATGTAGGAAATCCATCTCTCCACAGCCTAAGTTACACTTAAATTTCAGGAAGTCTGACTATACTAAAGAGACATTTCTTCTAGGGCAGTCTTCTTGGTAACTTTGCAATTGTTTTTATAAATTGTTCTTTTCTCAGATTCAGTTCCTTCTGATGTTTTGTGGCTCACTATCACTCACTGAATAGAGAAAAATGTGCCCTACGCTTCCTGTGACAATCATTTTGCTGACAGAGTGATGGTGTTTTAAAATATTGCACAGGAAGTGCATTTAAGAAAAGTCCCTTGGGACCAGAAGCAGAGCCACCTCTCTGCAGAAGACCTCTTGGCTTTCAGTGTAACCTAAGTCAGGATTGGGAACCATCAGCTGTCACAGAATTCAAGCATATTTAAGGGCAGTTTCTTTGATTCTCAACGTTCACTGTTCATTTTTGATTGAGAAACCTGTACAGTTAATATGGCAAAGTGCACAGATAATGTCTTAACAACTGAATCATTCTGCAGGATTTTTTGTTTAAAACTGGGTTTCAGTGTAAGCAAATGAAAGAAAAAAAGCCACAGTTTCACAAATACAACTTCTGATCCCTGTATGGAGGTAATAAATCATTTCGTTTCCTTGCCTCAATTTTCCTACTCTCTACCCTAAAGCAATTTGTAATGTTTCCCTTTTTGAAGGGGCAGTTCATTAAACTCTCAATTTCTCTATAAATTAAGATAGAACCTATAGATACCCCAAATCACCGAAATGTGAAAAGCTAAATTGAAGATATTTTGTCTTCAATAATGCCAAATATCTAGATTTTTAAAAATTTATCAGTATTTAACTAGATAATTGGCACATCTTATTCTGTTATGCACCCATTTATTCACATTAATAAAACTGATAAGTCAGTGCGTACCCATTGATTCATTCTCTTACCAGAATATAACCATCTGTGAGGAAGAAATTTTTAAACACTATGAGTGATAATATTACAGTTAATGATGTACACCTTTTGATTGAATCCCACACAGTCAGGGAGGCCAAAAGCATAATATTTTCCTATGATTCTTAATAGTTACTTGGCTTAAAAATCACATTTGATATTTTCCTTCTGAAAAATCTGTGGCAAACCCATACACTGCAGTCAAGATTATAGATTGGTTAAGAAGAATGAATGTACCTATTTGGTTTTAGGTTGAAATAACAAACAGTTCCTCATGGTCATTTTTGTGGAGCTATTATCCTAGAAAGGTCCCCAAAAGCTTTGTGATTGCCACAATCAAAGAATACGGTGTCCTGTACTATGATACTCAGTTTAGGAGAAACCAAACAGAGAGAGGTTACCTCACTTCTCTCAGGGAAAATCAGGAGTTGAACACAGGACAGGAGATGGTCTTTGCCACATTCAGCTCCAGGCTTTTCCCACTAGACTTTATTCTAGAAAGCTCACTAATGGTCAGGCAGACCAAGTACTACACAACTAACCTTTATCGGGGTTTTTACTTAAGAGAGGCTAATTTTTTATTTCAGTTGCTCAAGATAAGAGTTCTGTAAAAGGTGCCTGCCATCCTTGGCCCTCTGGGCATTATCACTAGGATTAATTGCTTGTGGCTATTAAAGAGAATGCGGAGCAGAATGTTCTTCCTATAGTTTATACCGCTGGTTCCTTTCATGTGATTCTTGACATGTTTATTTCTACCCTTAATGCAATGAAATATTTCACTAATAAAAAAACTTTCTATGAAATTGCACTGGAAATTGTATGTTATGTCATCAGATGTCCAGTGGTCTGTGGAGTTTCATTTGAAAGATTCTCTCTGCCCTCCTGACGGACTCAGGCCTGAGTCACACCCTTGGGCCACCTCTGATTTCAGCTCAGCTGCAGTTACAGCCAGCCTGACAAGCCCCACTTCAAGAAGGTCCCACACTGTGCTCTTCTACCTCAGAGCTTTCTCCAGAGCCCCGGAAGCCCCTCAGGAGCATGGGGGTTAATACTCCTATGTATTGACGCTCAATCAAAGGGGGCAAGAGTCAGCTGACAAAGGTGCCAGTCCTCAGAGGGACAGTTCTCAGGCTCATTCTACTTGGTTCCTCAGCTAGGGTTGCCCACACTGGAAACTGCTTCCTATCGTCATTTCTTCATCCCCTGTCTCACTCTACCCGCCCCCTCACTGCTGCTTCCAACCAAATAATCTACCTGCACTAACATCCTTATTCGGGTCTGCTTCCAGGTAAACGCAAAGTGAAATGCAGACAAGTCCACCCAGAGGGCTCAGCAGGATCAGAGAGCTGTTGGAGAAATACCAGACCTTTGTTTCTGTGGACATTTGGACTGAAGTTATTAGTCCAAAAGTTTAGATTACCTTTAAAACCTTTCCCATCCCAATAATATTGCAACTTATTTCTGAAGTCAGAGCAAATCCAGATCAATCATAAAATATTTAGTTCAGTGTTACAAATGTCCTTATGTATTAAGGACACTTGAACCTCAGCATAAGTGCTTCCTAGGAATCCCAAATCTGCTTCACTGGCTCCTGTCACAGGAGAAGCTCCTTGTTTGATCATAAATGTAAACTTTCAACTAAGTTTCATGACGCTCTGGGAACCTGACTCGGAGTTGAGGGAAGGCTTGCCCAAGGAAGTAACATTTAACTGAGACTGAAGAATAGGTGTTAATGAGGCAAAGCGAAGCATTTCAGACAGGTAGCAGGAGGTGCCCAGGAACATGTTACAAGCGACTGAGAAAATATTTGGCTGGGATTCAGAGAAGGAAGAAGAATAGTGGGTGATGAGGCTGAAGAGAAAGGCAGCCTTATTGAGCCATGTCAAAGGTTTTGGTCCTTTTCAAGGCAAACGGGAAGCCATTGAAGTATTGTGAACTGGGTTGTTGGTCAGAGTGTGTGTGTGTGTCTGTGTGTGTGTGTGTGTGTGTGTGTGTGTGTGTGTGTAGGGGGGCTGGAATGGGAGATACGACAGGTTTGTTTAGAAAGACTCACTCTAGCTGCAGGGTGAATAAATTGGAAGAGAGTCAACGTGGATGAAGGGAGGTCAGTTAGGAGGCTGTTGTGTTAGGTGGTTCCTTTAGGGTCCCCACTGGATCTTGTCTGGGTGTCGTGCACTAGCCTGCAGGGTGAATTCCACAAAGCCACATACATAGCATAGGTCAAGTAATGGCTTTAATGGGGAAAAACAAAATTCTGGAAAAAGGAAGCCACTGACCCTCCATCTTCCTGTCATCCCATGGTGAGGCAAGCTGAGGGCCAGGGCACTGTTTGATCTCAGTGCAGAGGGCAGACTCCTTCTAGTCCACCTTTTTATAGGGCGAAGTATTGTCAATGGAGGAATACACAAGCAACTGAACAAGGGGCAGTTTGGACTTGGGCTGCCCATGGAACGTTGCAACCTCCACTGCTGGGGTGAAGAAGACACCAGTTACGTGGGACATAAGGTTGGGTGCAGCCCCTTCCCCTCCCCGAGGAGAAGGGGGAACCCCCAGCCACAGCTAGCTCATTTGCCAGACAACCTAGAATGAATCTTGCTCATTGCACTGCGGTAGTCTAGGTAGGAGCTGGCAAACTTTTTTTCTGTAAAGGGCCACTTAGAAAATAGTTTTGGCTTCGCAAGCCTCTCTGTCGCAACTACTCAACTCTGTACTTGTAGCATGAAAGCAGTCCTAGACAACATGTAAGCAAATGCATATGTCTGTGTTCCAACGAAACTGTGGACAAAATAGGCAGCAGCCCACATTTGGCTCATGGGCTGTCTGCTGATCCCTGGTCTAGGCAAGAGATTACGGAAATTTGAATCAGGAAGATGGCAGTGGAAATGAAATATTTTAGAAATATTTAAAAGATAAAATATATAGGCCTTGGAGATGAAAATGGGAAAGGCAAGGGAGAGAAACATGTCGAGGAAATCATTCATTCATTCCACGGTACTGAATAAGGGCCTATCATGTGGGTGGGCGCTCTGCTAGCACCAGGGACACCGCCAGTAAATAAAACAAAGTTTGCTGCCCTCATGGAGCTAACATTAAATGGGGGCTGGGGGGCAATAAATAGGTGGTGGTAATAAGAATATTAAAGCAGCCAGTGACAGAAGTGGGATGTGCAATTTTAGAAAGGGTGATCAGGGATGGCTTCCTACTGAAGAAATAGTCATCCATTCTTTTCCATCTGAGATCGTTCTCCCCTTCCATCCATAATTTCTGTGATTTGGCTCAGCTGCTGCTGCTTCTTTCTCGCAGGCTCTCTTGAGGGCTGTCTCCTCTGGTCTAATTACTGATGCTCAGCTGCATCTTCTCACTTGATCCTCTCTCCCTGACAATCTCATTGGCACCCAGGCGTCAATTACACCCTAACATGGGCCTCTCTGTTCCACCTCAGTCCCACATATCCAAGCGCCAGCTGGATATCCTCAGCCAGGTTGTCCTCAAATCCAGTAAGTAAAGAAAGGAACTCATTTTTTCTTGTCTCCCTCCCAAATTCCAATGACATCACAGTGTACAAGCCAGGAACCAGGGACCCTAGCTAGACTCTTCTTTGCCTGCCGCTCCACACCCCATCAATCATCAAGTCCACCTGCTCCCCAGTCTTCATTCCTGCTGTCCTCATCCGTATATCAGCGTTCTCACTGGGACTTCTGCAATGACCACTATTAGCATTATTTAATTGTATGAGTACGTAACCCATTTACATTTTCAAAAACTAAACGGGCTTTATACTGCAAAGTCCTCCCTCCACCCATCTTCTTGCCACCCAATTCATCTTCTCAGAGGCAACCGATGTTATTCATTTTAAAAATGTATCTTTCCAGGAATATTTCATACAAATACATGTAATTACATATTCTAGCCCTCTTTTTTTTCCCACCCAAATTGTAGCATTTAGAACACATATAGTGTTCTAAATTGTGTTTATATAATTTACCTTTGAGATCTTTCTTTTCAGTACATAAAGAGCTTTACTTGGCTGAATAGTATTCCTTTGTATGAATGCAACTATTTAAGCAAAACACTGTTTCCTATCATTTGTTATTATAAATAAGGCTGTAACCTATAACCTTATATTCCATTAATTTTGCCAAATCATTTACAAGATAAATTCCTAGAAGTAGCATTGCTAGGTCCAAAGACAATTTTAATTTCGATAAACACAATGACTTTGTTTTTATTTTTATTCAAGTTACAGAAGCACATAGATTTAAGAAGCAAATAATTCTACAAAGTGTCTACCAAGAATTCTACAAAACAAAAAACAAAAAACCTAAATGGACATCATTCTCAGAGGCACTTCTTTTAGCCTTCTTCTTTTTTCTTACTTTCTTTCTTCTTCTTTTCCCCACCATTACCCCATGACTTTAAGTGACATGCTGCTTCGTGAATTTTCGGGTTTAGTGTTATCCACTGTCTCTCCACTATGGAGAATAAGGATTTAGCTTTCTTTCCTACCCTGTCTTCATTGGACACTGGTATTCAGCCTGCTGCACATCTTTTCCAAGGGGCCTCCCTAAAGCAAGTTTTTAAGGGCTCTCAGGCGGCACGCCACGGCGAGCTTCCCAGAATCTCACATTGGTTGCGACGCTCCACACCACGTGAATCCACTGACCCCCGGAAGCAAGCCAGGCCGGGGGCGTTCCCTCTCCACGCTCCACCCCCTACGCCTTTCAGGCGTTCCGGCTTCTTAGGCTAGGCCAGAAAAGAGGCGGAACTCCGAGATGCGGGTGTGGTTTCCCACCGGATCGAAGAGCGGAGTGCACCGAGTGCCGCGGGAGCAGCACCCAGGTCCCCTGCTCCCGCGACATGGCCTTCAACTTTGGGGCTCCCTCGGGCACCTCTGGTACAGCTGCAGCCACCGCGGCCCCCGCGGGTGAGTGAGTCCCCCAGACCTTCTCCCGGGGAGGAGGGAAGGCCTTTGGTCCAGCCCTTCGGTCCGAGACTCTTCGGCTTGGGGATCCTGGGGTCTCCTGCCCGCGCGGAGACTTTAGGGGCTTCGGTAAAGGGCGGGCGGCAGCAGAGCGGGCGGAGGCGGCTCCTGAGGAGGCCGCGGGGAGAATGGAGGCCCAACCCGGAGCTCGCGCGCTGCGGGTGGGTCGCCGCAGGGCCCTCTCCTCCTAGGGCTCGTTTCCCGCCGCCTGGGAGTCGGACTCGGAGAGACCGGAGGCGGCTTCTCTCACCCTTTGCCGGAGACCCATCCTTCCCTCCCCAACTCTACTCACCCCTCCCCACCTCAGCGTCCGGGACGGGCGCGAACGCTCGCTTGGTTCCCGCCGCTGGGCTCGGCGAGGACAGGGCTGGGGAGCCTTGGGCGCTGCTCTGCGGCTCCCTCGGCCCTGGCCCCTTCGGTTCTTGCTGCGGGACTACACGCTCCTGTCCTCCTTCCCGTCCCCGCCTCCTCGGCTTTCTTAACTCGTTTGGAGCAAAGTCAGGGTTTGTCTTTGTTCACTTCTTTGACACCTCCTGCAAACTCTTCTAATCCTTACCTTGCTTTCTTTTCTTTTCTTCTTTCTTCTTCCCCCCCTCCCCCTTTTAAAATTCTGTTTGTTTCTTTGCCTACACGCCTATCAGGATTTGGTGGGCTTGAGACTGCCAACTCCACCGCCAGTGGGTTTAATTTTGGGGGTTTCGGATTAACTGCTAATCCTGCAGTGAACTTTAATATTGGGAATTTCGGTGTTTCTACTACCTCGGCGACTCCGTTCAATTTTGGTAACAGTCTGGCAAGTGCAGGTAGATATGCGGGTCGTCTGTGTAACGAATGTTGGGAGCTGGAGTCCAAGAATATTTTGTGGTTCCAGAGTTTGGGAAAGAACAGCGACTTGTCTAACAAGGAAAGGAAATTCATTTCCTAATGTCGAGTCAAAAACATTTGTACCAACTTTTGACACTCTTAAAAGATTTGGTTTGGGGAAGTCTTGCAAGTTATAAAGTTCCTTTGTTAAATTTGCATTTAATTGAACAGAATATACCTTCCAAGTGATAAGTATTTGGAATGGATTTTTATTTTGAATAGAATATATCTTCCAAATTATTAGATATCTCTTTCGAAGTATAAGCTCAACAGTCAGGCCCCTTTTCCTGGAATTCTTGGACTCCTGCAGTCATTTTTTTCCATTTTTTCTGCATCTTTCATTTGATTGTCCTTGTGTTTCCTGAGAGAAACAAGTCTTATACGAACAGCAGCAACCTGTCTTGTTTTTAACCTGTACGATAATAATAATGATTTTCTTTGGCCAACTGAGCAGATTAGGATACATTTCTATAAGATAACGCAATTATAGAAAGAATCTCCAGTTCTTTACTGGAATTTTTGAGAAATGATCAGAGAGAGCAATTTAATTTATTGTCAGATAGCATTAGCTTCTAAAAGATAGGCTAGATGTCTTTGTACTCAAAAAGGTAATTATGAAGATTCTGGTATCTATATGGATTGTTTGAAGCTCGTTGGAAATTCTGCAAAACACAAACTATAACGTGTGCGTGTGTGTGTACATATATATATATATATATATATAAATTTAAAATAGGTCTATGTGTACCTTGCATACAGTGACCCTATAGAAAAGCCTTGCTCCTCAGCTGCTCGTATATGAATTTATTATTCATATTCTCTTACATATGCCACTTATGCCCATGCCAATTATATGCATTTGGTAAGCATGATTTATTCCCTACGACATACTTGGGAAGTCTGGCATTTTGTGCAGTTACTTGTTACTGCAGTGTGAATATGACCTTGGCAATCTGATTCGAAAACGTTTTGAAGAATACTTGAAGTTCCAAAGATTAAACAATCCGTTATCACTAAGGTATATTTAAAGTGATCACATATCACTGTTGTTTGGTATGTTTACTTTTCCCTGTTTGCTTAAAATTGGCACTGGGTAAAACAGAAACATTATTTTGAAGTTTGTGTTTCCGACCAAACCCACCCAGCTCATAATTCAACAGTAATAAATAAACCTGTTGGTATTTGCTTGATTTCATGTTCATTTGGAGTTATCACTGTGAAGTTTTGAGTTGTGATAATATAACTGTTTTAACTACTTTTATGTATGTTTATGTATGTTGATCAACTTCAGCAAAAGGCTGATTGAAATTCTTGTTTACTTTTTTATTTTATATCCTTGCAGATCCATTTTTACTAATAAACATTTTCACATTATGGAGCATGTTAAGATACCAGTGTTTTTATTGTATAGCCAATTCAGAATATATCTTAGTTTTTCTGTGAAAATTAGAAGTAATGAAAAAGATTAGGAACAATGTTCAGTACTTTAGGTGATTTTTATCAAAATGTTTACAGTTTTCAGTACTGCAGTAGAACCTACAAGTAAATAGAGTATTTGGTTGTGCCTGCATGCAACATGTAGTCTATTCTTGAGTAATTTTCCAAGTCAGAGTCATATGATGACTGTCAGTGGGTTGGGTTTTTTTCCTTCTTGTATCTTTTATGTTATAATATTGATGAATCTCTGTCTCTTATGCCAGAAATATATGAGACTAAAAGTTAGAATCCCAGAGAGTCTGCAGCATAACTCAGCACTAATGGTTCAGACATTTGTCTTAAAAGTCTTTTTTGACACCACATTGGTGATCAGGTAAAGACTGACAGTAAGGGGAAAAAAGCCATTGTGTATTGGCCGGAATTCCATTCCATTCATATGTCAGCTTCGATATGGTTAAGATTAATTTCGTCTCTAGATTTATCTGAAAGTGAAATTTGTGTATCTGTCACTGTTGTGGCGCAGAGCCCTGTGATAGCTCTGCTCTCCTTGCCAGCCACTGCTGCCTTGTGATTTTTTTTCCCCCTTATCTCTTCAAGAAACACATTCTTGTTTACATACCAATATAAGAGTCGGTATATTGGTATGTTTCATTTGAAAAGTTGCTCAGTCTTGATGGAGACTAAGTAGAAATATAAGCTAAAGTAGAGTATAAATTAATTCACCGAAGCCAGGGTTGCAAACTGGCAGCACAGTCTGCCAGTATGATCTGTTTGTCACACTGTTTTAAAAATATTTGAATTCGTTGCAAAAAAATAAATTGACTTCAGGTTTAAAATTGTGTAAATTTCACACAGAAAATCTAGATTTTCTATTTCTTGGGAAAAATGGGAATATATAACACTACTAAACTACTGCTACTAAATTCTAAAGCCCGCACACTACTAAATTCTGCAGCAGTAATTTGCTGGAATTTAGGAACTGCTGCCATTTAAAAAAAACTGTTCACACTGATCCCTTCTGGCAGTCAATAAACACCTAGTCTGTTTCATTCATGAATGTTATCAGCCTGTATCTTGTAGGCATTTGAGTTTGCAACCCCTGCTGTAAAAGTACACAGTCATTTTAGCCTTAACACTATGACAATAGGCTTATTAACATGTTTACTCAGCTGTAGCTTAATCACCTCTTTAGTTGAAAGGTATATATTGCACTGTGGTATTTCTACTTTAAATACTTAGTAGCTCATTTCTTGCAACATATTGACTTCTTGATTAGTAGTATAGTTTTTTAAAAATTGACGTTAAAGTAGAGAAAGGAAAAGTTAGACCAATATATTTTGTCTTTATGTGGAGCAATTGCTTATCATGTAATTTGAAAAGGAAATTACCTCATATGTATACAAAAGATTCTTCCTTGCTATTTTATTTATTCTTTTTTAATTAGGTGGGTTTAGTGGATTTGGGACACCGTCTACAACAGCAGGTTCTGCATTCAGCTTTTCTGCTCCATCTAACACGGGCACTACTGGTAAGAGGACATCTTTTTTTTTTAATTTTATATTTTTGTGGCTGTGTTGGGTCCTCGTTGCTGCGTGCAGGCTTTCTCTGGTTGTAGCAAGCTGGGGTTACTCTTCGTTGCCCTGTGCGGGCTTCTCGTTGCGGTGGCTTCTCGTTGCAGAGCACAGGCTCTAGAGCGCGGGCTCAATAGTTGTGGCTCGCGGGCTCTAGAGCGCCGGCTCAGTAGTTGCGGCGCACGGGCTTAGTTGCTCCGCGGCATGTGGGATCTTCCTGGACTAGGGCTCGAACCCGTGTCCCCTGCATTGGCAGGCGGATTCTTAACCACTGCGCCACAAGGGCAGCCCAAGAGGACATCTTATATCATTTGTAGAAGCAAATGAGCTACAAGTCAGCTTTCTTTTTTTTACCTTAAACAATTTAAATTTTTCATTCAAAGGACTCTTCGGTGGTGCTCAGAACAAAGGTTTTGGATTTGGCACTGGCTTTGGCACAACAGCTGGAACTAGTACTGGTTTAGGTACTGGTTTGGGAACTGGACTTGGATTTGGAGGATTTCATACACAGCAGCAGCAGCAGCAACAAACTAGTAAGTATAAGAGGTTTTCATTTTCAGATATAGAGCCATAACAATGTAGGCAACATTGTTGAGTGCACTGTTCAAAACGCTTTAGTGGATATCTTTTTTTTTTTGGAGGAATTATAAAGTATTCCAAAAGCTACTTCTTGTGTTTATATATGATGATAGCACCTGGCAAAGAAACAGATTGGCATGAGATTCTGATTATAAGGCCTCTGTGTTTAGTATCATTCCTTTAAAACTTTTGTTGTTGTTGATAAAAATAACACAAATATAGAAAGTGGCACAGAGGTACAGCTTCGTGAATTGTATATAAGATGAACGCCACTGTAACCACTGCCCATGTCAGGAGGTAGACCCTGGCCAGCCACTTCAGAAGCCCTCCAGGTTTCCCTCCTAGTCACTTCCCCATCAGAGGAAATATAGTTTTGCCTTTTGTGTTGATCACTTCCTTACTTTTCTTTATGGTTTTGTCTTGTATTGTTTAGTTTCATTTGTCTTAAATCTCTGTAAGTTCCCCTTTTAGCTCTTTCTTTTTTATTTATTTTTCATTTTGTTGAAGAAATCAGATCATTTGTCCTGTAGAAGTTGTCAGTCAGAACTTTACTGATTGCATTCCTATTGTATAGTTAGCATATCCCTTTGTATAGTTAGCATATCCCTTTGTCCTCTGTATTTCTTGTAAATTGGGTTGAATCTAGGGGCTTATTTATGTTGATAGTTCAGTTTTTTGTTTGTTTGCAAGACTACTTTATAGGTAGTGATGTATTTTTATCAAGAGGCATGTAATGTCTGATTCTCTCTATTTTTTGTGATGTTAGCAGCAGCCATTGGTGATCATTACCTAGATCCATTAATTCATTGGGGGTTGTAAAATGGTATTATTCCAACCGTCTGATTCCGTTGTCATTTATTTGTTGAAATACTTCTATAAAGAGAAACTTTACCTCATCCACTATTTGGTTGATTCTTTCCCTTTATTCTTAGCTTTCAAAATAAAGAGTTTGTTCCCTATCATTCTCCAAAGGTAACCAATTTTTTTTTTTTTATGTCAGGAACTCAAGTATTTAAATTATTTGATATTTTTCAGTCCATCGCAGTTTTCCATATTGATGTTTAAATTGTTCCATCTTTGGCCAGTGTAAGCTTCTTCAGGTTGATTCCCAGGTCCTTTCAGACAAGTGTAGAATTACTCTTTGATAGCTTCCTTACTAGCTGGTGTGGCAGTATGTTCCAGGGTTATCTTGTATGGATTAGTTTATTTAATTATCACAAGAACTCTATGAAATAGAACTCTTGTTACCTCCATTTTATAGGTGAAGAGAGGTAACTGAGAAAATTGTGACTTTTCTATATATCTTCCAAGATGTAGTATAGGAACATAAATTCAAGTTCCTTGACTTCCTTTGTAATGCTCCTTTTGCTTTTCCATAGTTTGCTACCTCTTAAAACCACTTTTGTTTCATTTTTCTTAGGTAAGTTGATTGATTGGCTGCAATTCACCCTACTCAGTCATTGAAGATTACTAACATATTAAACATGAATTTCAAGAATTATCTAACCAATAGGATGAAGATAATAGAATTATTCTTTCTGGTGTTACAATTATATCTTTCTTACTGTCCTTCTGCAACAATACAAAGTTTGATGGAAATCCAAGTAGTTAAGGAGAAGAAAGGAAAAGTGAAGTTTTTTCTTTGTTTCTTGACATAAAGTCTCTTCAACTATAAGTTATTATAGTTGTGCTTACTCTTGTTAGGAAAAATGGGAATTTGAATCTGGTGCTGTTCATTTGCAGAATGAAAAGGGCTCATTCTGCTGAGTGTATGTTTTATGTCAGGCACTGGGTATATAAGGTTGCTCGTAGTCTACAATGAGATAGAATAACAAACATCCAATTAGGTAGAATAATTGACATTCAATTATAAAAAATATGTATGTGTGAAAGCACTAAAATAGACCCATACAAGGTGCTTTGGAATGTAGAGGAAGAGTTGAATCTTAAGGGAATTAGCCAGTTGATAAAGTCAGAAAAGGGTATTCCAGGCAGAGGGAATAACAGTGACAGAGGCATGAATGCATGGCACGGCGTGATGAATTTGGGACCTGCTGTTGAAAGGAGTTTGAGTTTAATCTGCAAAGATTGTGGAGCTTTTGCCTCATTTTTTAAAACTCCTGCTTGTATGAGGTGCTTGCTGTCTGGTTCCACCATCTCTGATATGTCTAATCTCTGTTATCTGCTGATTCCTGGACAGTACCTTTTCTTCATTGAACACTTTGGCAGCTGGCTCTGAGTCCTGCTTTTCTTTCCAACTTGCACTATCAGTCTGGGTTATTTTAGCATTCACATGGCTATGTACTCAGACGGCCATACCATCTACCTTTTACTCCAAAGACCTTCTCCATTTCACTTTAGCCACAATTCTTACCTTGGACCTTGGCAACATCTGAAACTGTTCTAGTTCCATAATCAATCAATAATCTAATTCCAATCATCAATAATAGTGCATAATCAAACATCCCACAACCTATTGCTCTTTTAGCCTGACTTTTCAACCACTTCCAACATAGCTGTTCCTAGACCTCATTAGGATCTTAGAGCACTGACACTTTCTGCTCTTCCATCAGCTTCTTCCTGTCTCACTGTCCTTTCTAATTAGCTTAGAGCCCTTGTCCTTCCATTTCAGTCACTCTTGCCAGTATGCTAAACTTCCTTATCCTTGTATCATGTCTGCTGGAAAAAACAACCCCAAGCCTGTGTAAGCCCAACTGTCTGTCTAGATATTGCTTGAGAAAATCATAGAGTACAGAAGATTGAATCTCTAAATTCTTAATCACCAACCCAAATTGGGGCCTCAACATTGCCTGGTAATCCTGCTAAGTTTTTATTTTCAAATTTTTCTCCCACTTTCTGTAAGTTATTTTAAACCTTTATTCTCTTCAAATCTCAAAGTTCTCTGTTCTCACTTTTAGTAGATGGCATTGACCTCTGCTTCAAAGAGAAAATAGAATCCCTCATTGTAATTCCTTCAGTTGCCCACTACCGAATCTTATTTATCTACCTACCGCTGTAACCCATCCTTTTCTCTTTTCGCCTGTGCTCTGGATCTCATATCCTCCCACCTTCTGGGACTCCTTGTGCTGTTGATTATTTTTCCCAGCAGACCCCCACCCCATTCTACCTCTCACCCCCCACCAAAAACAAAGTCTTCAGCTTCTCTGTCCGAGGATTATTCTCATTCACATTTAAATGTCTGAAGTTTCTTTTTTCTAAAAACAGAAACAAAAAAATAAAACTACTTTAATTTCACATCTCACTTCAGTTATCTCTTGCTATCACTCTCTTCTCGCCTTCATAAACTACTTGAAATAGATATAGAAGAATGGGATCCCCTGCTGCTGTCTTCTGTTACCTCTTAGCCCACACTAATCTGTTTTCTTCTTTCTTTACCCAGTCAAATAGTTATGGTCATTAATCATCTCAAATCCAATGAACATCTACTGTTCTTTAATTGTGAAAAATTCTAATACAAAAATAGTAAAATGACCCCATGTTGTACCAAATAGATTCAACAAAAGTCAGAACTTGCCACATTTGTTTTATCTATATCCTCCTTCCCCCCTTCTTTTTTTTTGAAAGTATCAGTACTTTAAAGCCAATCCCAAACATGTAATTTCACCCTTACTTTACTGCTTTACTGTGCTTCTCTCTTTAAAAACATGGAGTCATTCCAACGCACAATTACTAATTCCTTGGTATCATCCTTAATCAGATTTCCCCATATGTCTCAGTAAAGTTTTCTTCAGTTGGTTTATTTGAATCATGATCTAAACAAGGTCTCTTAAGCTTCTTTTTAGTATAGAGAATTCCCTGCTTGCGTTTTTTTTTTCACCCCACTCATGAATTGTTACAGAAACTGGACCAGTTGTCCTGTGAAATATCCCCCAGTCTAAATTTTTTTCCTTGTAGAATCATTTGACTTTATGCCCCATATTTCTGGTAAATGAAGTTAGCTTTAGGTACTTTATTAGATTTAAGTTTGACTTTTTGGCATGAATACTTTGCGGGTGGTGCTGTGTGCTTCCTATTGTATCACATTATGAGGCCATCTCTTTTAGAGATGCAAAGATTGATCAGTGGGCTCAGGTGGTGAGAGCCAGTCTGTCTTGTAAAGTTCCCCATCAGTCTTTAACCTAATGCTTTCATTCATTGATGGTCATTGCCTCAATCAGTTATTTTATTAGGAGTTGCAAAATTAGGAGTTAGTGATTTTCTAGTTCTGCCCTCTCTTCCACACTGAAAGTCTTCTGTAAAAGGAGTTTTTCTTCATCCCCCCTAGACTGCTTGGTCACCCTGAAATGGAATCTGTGTAGGAAAGGCAGGATAAATTCTTTCTTTTTAACTGACAGTTTTTGTAAGAAGTAGTTGGTGGCCTGATTATTTCCAGTGGTGTCCAGGGTGTTGAGATTTTTCTGAATTTTTGATTTTTACTTTTAAAAATTATCATTTTGAATGCGTGAGATTTAGTAAATTGAGTGTGTTTGAGTTGGATGTATTCATTATTCTTTTTGATGCTCAAATTGTCACATTTTTGGCCAATGTGAGCCCTCAACTTCAATCATAGTCTGGTCTTTTTTTTCTCTTACCCTATTGTTTAGTACTCCGTATTCCTTTTGCCAGCTCATCGTCCCCTCCTCTTGGACACAGATTTTGCACATGCTGTTCTTCTTGACGCTACCCCATGGCCTGGCTGACTACTTCCTTTAGACCTTAGCTGAAGTTCTTATGGGACAGCCTTCTCTTAACCCTCCTGCCCCAAGTTTGATTAGCTCCCTCATTTAGGACTCTCAGAGCCTCTACTTCGAGGCACTTATCACAACTGTTAATATTTGTTTGATATGCTCAGTTTGTTTAAAGAACCAGTCCTGTTTACCACCATATCCTTAGTGTTTGCCTCTATGTCTGACACTTAAGGGATACTCAGTAAATATTTGTTGAATGAATGCATGGTGAATGAATGAATGAAAATATGCATGTATGTATATGTGTATGATATATAAAACCAGGAGAGACTGCATTGTCAGGAAATCTAAGGGAGAAGAGTTTTTCAAGAAGGATGTGTATTCAGTGAAAGTTGAAGATTTTCTCTGAGGATTGAAGGAATGAATAATCAACAGCATGAGGGCCTGAGAAGGTAGAAAGGTGTGAGAAATCTAATATGCTAAGGCTTTAAAAGCGTCTGTAGGATTTTGTTATTTGAGTTTCTCAAATGCCTTCCAGCTAGTGAGCTCTGAGTAGACTAGTGTGGTTGGAATCTAGTGTGAAGTGTAAATTAGTATAGATGATAGTTTGTTAATCTTATTTAAAAGTTGAGGAAGATAAAACCTAGGAATTTCTTGTCAGAAGCTGCATAGTGAGCATATAGCAAATCAGGATTCAAGTCTCCTGGCTTCTAATCCACTTCCCTACCATTTTCATAAATGCCCATTTGGGAATTAATAATACTCACGTTGAGAGTAACAGCAGCCCCTCTCTAGCCCTGTAGAAGCCCCATTGGCCTTGTGGTACTTGCAATCTTTAAAGCTGAAAGAAAACTTAAATATCATCTAATATAGTGGTCCTAAAACTCAGGTCATTTTGGTATTCATGATTTTTCTTTTATCTACATACCATTTGTATTATTAGAGAATTTTCTTTAAATCAGTTTACTTTTAAACATTTAATATGTTTATTTTGAAAGGAAAATCCAAACTATTGCTATAAATGGAAAACCAGTATCACTTGCTATAGCTGTTGTTTCTTTATAAAGAAACAATAATTGAACTTAAGTCCACAGTAAATATAATAGTGTTAATAAATTCTAACTAGATACCTTTGCTTTAAGCTCCTAGTCTTAGATTTGTGCTCCCCTTTGTTAAAATGTGAGATAAGTGATGACACGAGGCATTAAAGGCATACTAGCACCAAACTGAGACTTTAAAAATATATATAATCAGGGCTTCCCTGGTGGCGCAGTGGTTGAGAGTCCGCCTGCCGATGCAGGGGACACGGGTTCGTGCCCCGATCCGGGAAGATCCCAGGTGCCGCGGAGCGGCTGGGCCCGTGAGCCATGGCCGCTGAGCCTGTGCGTCCGGAGCCTGTGCTCTGCAACGGGAGAGGCCACAACAGTGAGAGGCCCGCGTACCACAAAAAAAAAATATATATATATATATATATATATATATATATATATATATATATATATATATATATAAAATCAGATAATTAAAAGAGAAGTTTTTGTCATATGATTTAGTCCATCTGGTGACTCAACTGTTGCTTGACAAGATAATTTCATGTACCAAGGTTATTTACTTATCTAGCACTTTGGAAATACTGATCTGATCTAACAACTCAGCCCTTCTTTTATTGGAGAAATTTTAACACAGAATAAGTAACTTGTCCAAAGTTACACAGCCAGCTAAATCTTTGGCTTAGGATTTGCCCGTTTGTTGTTTTTTTTACTATATATTTCTTTGCACTAAGAGAAGGAAATTGTTTATTAAGCTGATATTGACATAACATTGATATAATGATTCTTTTTGCTTATTTTGTGTCCTCCAATTTCTATATATTATACAACTGTAACAGTAGTAAAGGTTGTTTAAAAAAACAATTCTGCAACTTCACAGACTTTACCCTTTTTTCGCTGTGGGTCTAATATTAATATCATGGGTCTAAATTGTGTTTAATGGAATTAATTGTATTAAGATGATATCAGAAATGCGAGTTTAACACTATAAGGATTGTTCTAGCATATTACTTTCCTATTATTGCCATAACAAAGCATCACAAACTTAGTGGCTTAAAACATATTACCTTACAGTGCTGGAGATCAGAAATCCAGAACTAAATTTCACTGAGCTAAAATCAAGGTGTTGATAGGACTGTGTTACTTCTGGAGGCTGTGGGGAGAATCCATCCCCTTGCCTTGTCCAGCTTCTAGAGTCTCCATTTCTTAGCTTATAGCTCCTTCCTCCATCTTCAAAGCCAGCGGCATAGCATCTTCAAATCTCACTTTGACTCTGACCTCCCTCTTCCCTTTTAAAGAGCCCGAATATTATGTTGAACCCACTCTGATAATCCAGGATAATCTCAGTTTAGTTAATTTAATCACATCTGCAAAGTCCCTTTTGCTGTACAAGGTAACATATTTACAGGTTCTGGGGATTAGGATGTGGATCTCTTGGGGTGGGGGATATTCTGCTTACCATATCTAGGACCTGAATTGATTGATTCTTTTTTTGAAAAACTAATTTTGGGGTTCATTTTTAGCATTAGGTGGTCTCTTCAGCCAGCCTACACAAGCTCCTGCCCAGTCCAACCAACTGATAAATACTGCAAGTGCTCTTTCTGCTCCAACACTACTGGGAGATGAGAGAGATGCTATTTTGGCAAAATGGAATCAACTACAGGCCTTTTGGGGAACAGGAAAAGGATATTTCAACAGTAACATTCCACCAGTGGAATTCACACAGGAAAACCCATTTTGCCGTTTTAAGGTATTAATACTGCTTTTGATCTTCACTTGAAGAGTGTACGAGGAAATGTGATATTTGGATTAAAATAATACTAAGAAAACAATTGCTTGGTTTTTTAGTACTCCTTGAACATGGTACAGTAACACTTTCCTTTTAAAAGTACAAAAACTATAAAATTGAAGTGATTTCTTAACATATGTGTGATTGAGATGACTAGAATATGACTGAAGGAAGGTGTGACTAGAATGTAATTTATAGCAGGAAAAAATGTTAACAGAGGGGAAATGGTCTGCTTGGCACCTATAAAGGGGAGCCCCAAAACTAGAATTTAGTGGTTTTCATCTAATATTGCCCTGGAAAGTATACCCTAAACAGCATATCAGAGTAACTCTTCTGCTTGGTATGTATACTGTTGTCACTATTATAGCTGACTGCCAAAGCCAGTACTACAACATCATAGTATGTTTTCTTTGCTCTGATTCCATGCCTACCAAACAACTTTCTCATTTGAATTTAACTTCTCAGAGATTCTGCTTATCAGCCAGTGAGATTTAGGTCAACTTGGTGATGCGTTTTTCGTAAAAAATTAACGTATTTCAATCCAGTTTATACGTGAGCCTCTTTTAAGTTTTGTTGGCCTATGTCAGTCTCTTAAACTTAATCAATGTGTACATAGGCTGGTGTTTGGAGTTGCAAGGCTGAGGATCAGACCCTTGAACATGGTTAAACAACAGAAAGTGACCAACCCATCTTGTTAGGGAATATCTCTTTATCTCATCACTCTACAAAAAGAAAGTATACCTTTTGAGTGTATATAGTTGAAATTTTAATACTCTTGTGTAGTGACTAAGAGGTATATAGTAGACATAGGTTGAATATAACAATTTAATTTTTTTCTTTCTTTAATTGATATATTAACATACATATGGTAAAATGCATAATGAACTAATACAGAGTGAATTTAAATTCTTTTTAAAAATTGCATTATAAGTGGTGACAAAAGAGAAAAAAGGCTTATGTCTAAAAGAGTAATTCTTTAGAAAGGTATAGTTTGTCATTTAATACATGTAAAATACTAACCTGTTTCATAAACTTTTGTATTACATGAAACCATAAAATAATGTAGACATTGTTTATAGCATTTATAAGTTGACAGTGTTATTATGGTACTTTAAAAGTATTTATTTGGTAGACATTTCTTTATATATCTTTATATAAACTTCGCTTAAGATTCCATGGGTCAGATATATAATAAAGTAAATTACATTTTGGTCCATGACTTTTGCAGTCATTTTTATGGCATGCAGGGTTGTTTCCACAGTGTTCGGAAACACCCAACAATGATGGATATCAAAGTTTTTCAGAGGAGAAAGCTATTTAGTTACTCTGTGGAAGAGGACATTTTAATTTCTCTAAGTTTATGTTATTCTTGGGTTAGAAAGTTTCTCTTTATAATTGTGTGACCTCCTAGGGCGCAGAGTTATGGATAGAATCATTACATATTCCCTTCATTACCAGACATTAAGCTGTTTTCCCTGTTTTAGCAGATGTTAAGCTGTTAATATTAAACACGTGATTTGAGATCTGTACGTGTTTTTGATATTCTTTGTTTTGTCATTCCACAGGCAGTAGGTTATAGTTGTATGCCCAATAATAAAGATGAAGATGGGCTAGTGGTTTTAGTTTTCAACAAAAAAGAAACAGATATTCGAAGCCAGCAACAGCAATTGGTAGAATCATTGCATAAAGTTTTGGGAGGAAACCAGACCCTTACTGTAAATGTAGAGGGCATTAAAACATTGCCAGATGATCAGTAAGTATACATTAAATATACTATATATTTCTGTGTGCCTTGATCCAAAGAGAGTGATCAAAAGTGTTTTTGTTGCTAAAGCCCAAATTAAATCTCAAAGCAGAATATTTCTCAGCTAGTGATTCTTCAGTATTTATAGAAGCATTTGTTTAAAAGCTTTTTTCTTAATCTTGCGTTTCTTATTAGATGCTAATAATTTCTTAGATTTCTTATTCAGAAACAGGAGGAAACTTAATTATGGTTGTATGCAAATTAGGGGCCACAAAGACATTGGAATGTTTTAACTGATTACTGTACATGTTCATTTATGGATAAATATGGTTAACTTCCCTTGTCCTATGTATAATTATCATGCTTAGTGGCAAGACATTTGCTTTAGGATATCTTGGGTTAGAAGAATTATTGTTACCAGTGAGATATAATAACTGAAATCAGATTTTACTTTTTGGACTAAATTGCAGTGAAGCAGCCCATAAACTTCAACAGAATCTCCAAGGCACTTCTCAATTCTGGGGAAAAAAAAAAAATAACATTTACATAGGACTTTGTAGCTAAGCATACCTTTTATAGATAATATCTTACTTGCCTACGTCATTTTAACTTTATTTAGCACCCTTTAATTTAGAAGGGTGCTTCTGAATTCAGCTAACACCCTTCTAAAATCACATGCTGCATTGATATTTGTGGCTGTGAGTTACATGCTCCGTATTTTATAACTTGGTTATCTTTCCCCCAGGACAGAAGTTGTCATTTATGTTGTTGAGCGTTCTCCAAATGGTACTTCAAGAAGAGTTCCAGCTACAACACTATATGCCCATTTTGAACAAACCAATATAAAAACACAGTTGCAGCAACTTGGTGTAACCCTTTCTATGACTAGAACAGAACTTTCTCCTGCACAGATCAAACAGCTTTTACAGAATCCTCCTGCTGGTATGTTTCCAGAGTCATGGAGTTGAGGAAATGAAAAATTTAGAAATACATGCTTCCTCTATTTTGGGAGGTGTTGCTTGGTTATTAATATTAATAACACCAGTGTCAGCTTATTGTGTCTGCTTATTTGGGACATAGTTTTGAATGTTTTTATTGTATTCATTCATTTAGTTTTTTCTATTATATAGCTAGTATGTTTGTTAGAAATTTGGGCAATGATGAACTAAAGAAAAATAGTCCATACTCCATCTACCCAAAGACAATGTAATCTTAGTATTTTATTTTTGTCTTATCTCTTAACTAAGTATTCAAGTAAAACCTGAATGTGTTCTCACCATAAAAGTTTCTAGATTGACAGTGTGATAGATCTTTACCTCTCTTCCATAGAAGTAACTATTATCAATAATTTATTGAACTTTATTAATACTTTATCTGTAATTTTAATGTAAGCATATGTATACTAAGTCCTTGAAAAAAGTATTCTGCACTATACATTTACTGCAACCTGCCTTTTTACTTATAGTATTTCTTAGTATTTTCCATGTCAGTACATAAAGATAAATCTTATTCTTTTTAAAAGCTGCGTGGAATACTGTGGATGTACCTTACTGAATTTAACCTCTAGGTTGTTTCCACCTTTTACTGTTATAAACTATGCAACAATTAACATCCTTGTAAATATGTCTTAGAACACATAGGTGTGTATTTTTTTAGAATAATCTCTGGTACTGAAATTTTTGAGTCAAGATTATGTATACAGTCAGCCCTCTGTATCTGGGAGTTCCACATCTACAGGTTCTGCATTTGCACATTCAACTAACCACAGCTCCAAAATAGGAGAAAAAAGATTTTAGGAAGTTCCAAAAAACAAAATTTGAATTGTGGCGCCTTGGCAGCTATTTACAAAGCATTTACATTGTATTCGATATTATAAGTAACCTACAAATGATTTAAACCGTATGGTAGGATGGCTGTAGATTATACGCAAAAACTACGCTATTTTTTACAAGGGACTTGAGCATCCCCAAGGAGTGGGGTGGGCCTGAACCCTATTCTCTGTGGATGCCAGAGGGATGACTGTACTTAACATATTGTTAGAACTGCCAAATGGCTCTCCAGGGGAAGTTCTAACATTTACATTCATAACAGGAATGTGTTACTTTTCCTCATATTTTTAATTTTTCTAATGTTTTCTCATTCTCTATTTTTGCCAACAATGGAGATTATCAGTCTTTAATTTTGCCACTCTGATGGCAAAAAATTAATATTTTCATTTGCATTTCCCTGATTACTACTAAAGTTGACCAGCTTTTTGTATGTTTATTAGTCCCATGTTTATAATTTTTGTGAATTACCTATTCATGTCGTTTGCCCATTTTCTATTAAATTTTTTGTCTTTCTGATTTAGAGGGGCTCTTTCTATATTCTGGAGGTTAATCTATTACCCTATAGGTTATAGATATTTGCTTTCAAGTCACTTTTTTATTTAGCTTTATCCTACAATTTTTTGTTGTTGTGGTCATATTTGACAATCATTTTTCATTACAGCTTCTAGGTTTTGTGTCTTACTTTAGCAGGGCTTTTCCCATACAAATATTATAAAAATGGAAAATAGTTCCTTTTAGAAAAAATATTTCTTCTTTGTGGTAGGTGTTGATCCAATTATCTGGGAACAAGCCAAGGTGGATAACCCTGATTCTGAAAAGTAAGTGTATCTTCATCTTGCTTTCATATAAGAACTAATATTTACTACCAGGGAAGCAAACAAATGCAAGCTGTTAACTATAATTCTTACATTCGAGGTGAGTTTATTTTCCTTTTCATTGCTTTTTAAAGAATGCTAATTATGGTAAAGCAGCATAGTGTGGTGAAAACATTAAAATCTGAGTACTAGTGCCCTAATTATATATTTGCATTTAATAATGCAGTTTTTGACCAAACTGTATTTCCTCATTCGTAAAATAAGGAGGTTAGGTGAAATCTCTGTGGTGTAACATTGTTGATTTCATAGTCATAGATCTGCCTTCGAACCCTAGAAATATAGTGAAATTACATGAGTGTTATTATGAAAACCTTACCGTGTATTTTGTAATAATAGGTTTAGGTCTGAAAGTTGACCACTTGTATTTCTTCAGGTTAATTCCTGTACCAATGGTGGGTTTCAAAGAACTTCTTCGAAGACTGAAGGTTCAAGATCAGATGACTAAGCAGCATCAGACCAGATTAGATGTAAGAATCTATCTTCATTCTCTGGCCCTAGGAGTAGTATAGGGGTTACAGACCTTTCTTTTTACCATGTGTTTTAGTTACTGTTCTGTCTTAGGGGAGATCATACAGTATATACTGCAAATTAGCAATTATACTTTTATATAACTTCTTCATTATGGAGCCTCCAAAATCATGTAAACCTGATTTGATATATTTTAACAATGAATTTGGAATTGTGGCTTTTTTAATATAATACAAATTTATTTATTTATTTATTTATTTATTTATGGCTGCATTGGGTCTTTGTTGCTGTATGCGGGCTTTCTCTAGTTGCGGCAAGTGGGGCTACTCTTCTTTGCGGTGCACGGTCTTCTCATTGCGGTGGCTTCTCTTGTTGCGGAGCACAGGCTCTAGGTGCACAGGCTTCAGTAGTTGTGGCTCGTGGGCTCTAGAACGCAGGCTCAGTAGCTGTGGCGCACGGACTTAGTTGCTCTACGACATGTGGTATCTTCCCGGACCAGGGCTCGAACCTGTGTCCCCTGCATCGGCAGGCGGATTCTTAATCACTGCGCCACCAGGGAAGTCCCAGAATTGTTGACTTTAACAGATTAATTAGACTGTTATTTTCAGTTCCAGCCAGAGAATGCATATTATTTTATTAAACACTTTTGAAAATGAAGGCTACAATTATGATTATGTTGTCATAGTGTATTATAATTTGTAGGTTAATGAAGCAAATTTAAATTATTGAATGCTTAAATCTACTTAATATTTTATGAAGTAGACTTTTGTAATCAAATGCCTAAAGGTGCTTAGACATCACCTCCACGTTCTCTTATATGGAATTCCTAATTAGATAATCATTTGGACTCTGTTTGAGTAATGTAAAGCTTACTGTTTTATGAAGCAACCCATTTCATTGTCAGCTGTAATTGATACAAGTTTTCTTTCTTATATTGATCCAGAATCTGCCTTGCTATAATTTACACCTGTTTTCTCTGGCATGTTTTGTAGGTAATCACTATGTTCCTATGATAGCCCTACAGATATCTGAACTTCATAATCATTCTTCCTTTTTAGTATTATTTTCTCTGGCTAAAAATTCCAGCATAGTTTTTTAATGTGACATGACATCCAGGCCTTAGTATCTTAGGCTGGATACACTGAATTTATTGGCATCACTTTTTAAATGAGTTGTCCATAGTGCTATAAATGGGGTGTGACCAAAGTTCTTCAAAGTAAAGCCAAAGAAGCTATTATTTCTCTTTATTTTTATCAGTCTTGCTAGAGGTTTGTCAATTTTATTGAACTTTTCAAAGAACAAGTTCTTGGTTTTGCTGATTTTTTTCTTCTTCTGATTTTCTGTTTACAGTTTCATAAATTTTTGCTCATAACCATTTCCTTTATTCTGTTTGCTTTGGGTTTTTCTCTTCTTTTTTCTAGTTTCTTAAGGTAGCAGCTTAGGTTATTGAGACTTCTGATAAAGGCATTTGATGCTATTAATTGCCTTCTAAGCGCTGCTTTACCTGAATTCCCCAAATTTTCATAATGTTCTATTTGTCATCTTTGATTCATTAAAAATATTTTCTTTTCCCTTGAGTGTTCTATTTGACTATTGGATTTTTTTGACTAATGGATTATTTAGACTTGTTTCATATTCAAGTGTCTGGAGATTTTTCTGTTACTCTGTTGTTTTCTAGTCTAATTCTGTTATGGTCAGAGAACTTTGTATGATTTCAATTCTTTTAACTTTGTAAAGGTTTTTTTAAAAAATAAATTTATTTATTTATTTATTTTGGCTGCATGGGGTCTTTTTTTTTTTTTAACATCTGTATTGGGGTATAATTGCTTTACAATGGTGTGTTAGTTTCTGCTTTATAACAAAGTGAATCAGTTACACATATACATATGTTCCCATATGTCTTCCCTCTTGCGTCTCCCTCCCTCCCACCCTCCCTATCCCACCCCTCCAGGCTGTCACACAGCACCGAGCCAATATCCCTGTGCCATGCGGCTGCTTCCCACTAGCTATCTACCTTACTACGTTTGTTAGTGTGTATATGTCCATGATTCTCTCTCGCCCTGTCACAGCTCACCCTTCCCCTCCCCATATCCTCAAGTCCGTTCTCCAGTAGATCTGCGTCTTTATTCCTGTCTTACCCCTAGGTTCTTCATGACATTTTTTTTTCTTAAATTCCATATATATGTGTTAGCATACGGTATTTGTCTTTTTCTTTCTGACTTACTTCACTCTGTATGACAGACTCTAGGTCTATCCACCTCATTACAAATAGCTCAATTTCGTTTCTTTTTATGGCTGAGTAATATTCCATTGTATATATGTGCCACATCTTCTTTATCCATTCATCCGATGATGGGCACTTAGGTTGTTTCCATCTCCGGGCTATTGTAAATAGAGCTGCAATGAACATTTTGGTACATGACTCTTTTTGAATTTTGGTTTTCTCAGGGTATATGCCCAGTAGCGGGATTGCTGGGTCATATGGTAGTTCTATTTGTAGTTTTTTAAGGAACCTCCATACTGTTCTCCATAGTGGCTGAACCAATTCACATTCCCACCAGCAGTGCAAGAGTGTTCCCTTTTCTCCACACCCTCTCCAGCATTTATTGTTTCTAGATTTTTTGATGATGGCCATTCTGACTGGTGTGAGATGATATCTCATTGTAGTTTTGATTTGCATTTCTCTAATGATTAATGATGTTGAGCATTCTTTCATGTGTTTGTTGGCAGTCTGTATATCTTCTTTGGAGAAATGTCTATTTAGGTTTTCTGCCCATTTTTGGATTGGGTTGTTTGTTTTTTTGTTATTGAGCTGCTTGTAAATTTTGGAGATTAATCCTTTGTCAGTTGCTTCATTTGCAAATATTTTCTCCCATTCTGAGGGTTGTCTTGTGGTCTTCCTTATGGCTCCCTTTGCTGTGCAAAAGCTTTGAAATTTCATTAGGTCCCATTTGTTTATTTTTGTTTTTATTTCCATTACTCTAGGAGGTGGGTCAAAAAGGATCTTGCTGTGATTTATGTCATAGAGTGTTCTGCCTATGTTTCCTCTAAGAGTTAATAGTTTCTGGCCTTACATTTAGGTCTTTAATCCATTTTGAGCTTATTTTTGTGTATGGTGTTAAAAGTAATCTCATACTTTTACATGTACCTGTCCAGTTTTCCCAGCACCACTTATTGAAGAGGCTGTCCTTTCTCCACTGTACATTCCTGCCACCTTTATCAAAGATAAGGTGTCCATATGTGCGTGGGTTTATCTCTGGGCTTTCTATCATGTTCCATTGATCTTTCTGTTTTTGTGCCAGTACCATACTGTCTTGATTACTGTAACTTTGCAGTATAGTCTGAAGTCAGGGAGCCTGATTCCTCCAGCTCCTTTTTTCGTTCTCAAGATTGCTTTGGCTATTTGGGGTCTTTTGTGTTTCCATACAAATTGCGAGATTTTTTGTTCTAGTTCTGTGAAAAATACCAGTGGTAGTTTGATAGGGATTGCATTGCATCTATAGATTGCTTTGGGTAGTAGAGTCATTTTCACAATGTTGATTCTTCCAATCCAAGAACATGGTATATCTCTCCATCTATTTGTATCATCTTTAATTTCTTTCATCAGTGTCTTATAATTTTCTGCATACAGGTCTTTTGTATCCTTAGGTAGGTTTATTCCTAGATATTTTATTCTTTTTGTTGCAGTGGTAAATGGGAGTGTTTTCTTGATTTCACTTTCAGATTTTTCATCATTAGTGTATAGGAATGCCAGAGATTTCTGTGCATTAATTTTGTATCCTGCTACTTTACCAAATTCATTGATTAGCTCTAGTAGTTTTCTGGTAGCATCTTTAGGATTCTCTATGGATAGTATCATGTCATCTGCAAACAGTGACAGCTTTACTTCTTCTTTTCCGATTTGGATTCCTTTTATTTCCTTTTCTTCTCTGATTGCTGTGGCTAAAACTTCCAAAACTATGTTGAATAATAGTGGTGAGAGTAGGCAACCTTGTCTTGTTCCTGATCTTAGTGAAAATGCTTTCAGTTTTTCACCATTGAGGATGATGTTTGCTGTGGACTTGTCAAATATGGCCTTTATTATGTTGAGGAACGTTCCCTCTATGCCTACTTTCTGCAGGGTTTTTATCATAAATGGGTGTTGAATTTTGTCAAAAGCTTTCTCTGCATCTATTGAGATGATCATATGGTTTTTCTCCTTCAATTTGTTAATATGGTTTATCACATTGATAGATTTGCGTATATTGAAGAATCCTTGCATTCCTGGAATAAACCCCACTTGATCATGGTGTATGATCCTTTTAATGTGCTGTTGGATTCTGTTTGCTAGTATTTTGTTCAGGATTTTTGCATCTATGTGCATCAGTGATATTGGCCTGTAGTTTTCTTTCTTTGTGACATCCTTGTCTGGTTTTGGTATCAAGGTGATGGTGGCCTCGTAGAAGGAATTTGGGAGTGTTCCTCCCTCTGCTATATTTTGGAAGAGTTTGAGAAGGATAGGTGTTAGCTCTTCTCTAAATGTTTGATAGAATTTGCCTGAGAAGCCATCTGGTCCTGGGCTTTTGTTTGTTGGAAGATTTTTAATTACAGTTTCGAATTTCAGTGCTTGTGATTGGTCTGTTCATATTTTCTATTTCTTCCTGATTCAGTCTTGGCAGGTTGTGCCTTTCTAAGAATTTGTCCATTTCTTCCAGATTGTCCATTTTATTGGCATAGAGTTGCTTGTAGTAATCTCTCATGATCTTTTGTATTTCTGCAGTGTCAGTTGTTACTTCTTTTTCATTTCTAATTCTATTGATTTGAGTCTTCTCCCTTTTTTTCTTGATGAGTCTGGCTAATGGTTTATCAATTTTGTTTATCTTCTCAAAGGACCAGCTTTTAGTTTTATTTGTCTTTGCTATTGTTTCCTTCATTTCTTTTTCATTTATTTCTGATCTGATTTTTATGATTTCTTTCCTTCTGCTAACTTTGGGGCTTTTTTCTTCTTCTTTCTCTAATTGTTTTAGGTGCAAGGTTAGGTTGTTTATTCGAGATGTTTCCTGCTTCTTAAGGTGGGCTTGTATTGCTATAAACTTCCCCCTTAGAACTGCTTTTGCTGCATCCCATAGGTTTTGGGTCATTGTGTCTCCATTGTCATTTGTTTCTAGGTATTTTTTGATTTCCTCTTTGATTTCTTCAGTGATCACTTCATTATTAAGTAGTGTATTGTTTAGCCTCCATGTGTTTGTATTTTTTACAGATCTTTTCCTGTAATTGATATCTAGTCTCACGGCGTTGTGGTCAGAAAAGATACTTGATACAATTTCAATTTTCTTAAATTTACCAAGGCTTGATTTGTGACCCAAGATATGATCTATCCTGGAGAATGTTCCATGAGCACTTGAGAAAAATGTGTATTCTGTTGTTTTTGGATGGAGTGTCCTATAAGTATCAATTAAGTCCATCTTGTTTAATGTATCATTTAAAGCTTGTGTTTCCTTATTTATTTTCATTTTGGATGATCTGTCCATGGGTGTATGTTGGGTGCATAAATATTTACAATTGTTATATCTTCTTCTTGGATCGATCCCTTGATCATTATGTAGTGTCCTTCTTTGTCTCTTTTAATAGTCCTTATTTTAAAGTCTATTTTGTCTGATATGAGAATTGCTACTCCAGCTTTCTTTTGGTTTCCATTTGCATGGAATATCTTTTTCCATCCCCTTACTTTCAGTCTGTATGTGTCTCTAGGTCTGAAGTGGGTCTCTTGTAGACAACATATATATGGGTCTTGTTTTTGAATCCATTCAGCCAATCTGTGTCTTTTGGTGGGAGCATTTAGTCCATTTACATTTAAGGTAATTATCGATATGTATGTTTCTATTCCCATTTTCTAAATTGTTTTGGGTTTGTTATTATAGGTCTTTTCCTTCTTTTGTGTTTCTTGTCTAGAGAAGTTCCTTTAGCATTTGTTGTAAAGCTGGTTTGGTGGTGCTGAACTCTCTCAGCTTCTGCTTGTCTGTAAAGGTTTTAATTTCTCCATCAAATCTGAATGAGATCCTTGCTGGGTAGAGTAGTCTTGGTTGCAGGTTTTTCTCCTTCATCACTTTCAGTATGTCCTGCCACTCCCTTCTGACTTGTAGGGTTTCTGCTGAGAGATCAGCTGTTAACCTTATGGGGATTCCCTTGTGTGTTGTTTGTTGTTTTTCCCTTGCTGCTTTTAATATGCTTTCTTTGTATTTAATTTATGACAGTTTGATTAATATGTGTCTTGGCGTATTTCTCCTTATATTTATCCTGTATGGGACTCTCTGTGCTTCCTGGACTTGATTAACTATTTCCTTTCCCATATTAGGGAAGTTTTCAACTATAATCTCTTCAAATATTTTCTCAGTCCCTTTCTTTTTCTCTTCTTCTTCTGGAACCCCTATAATTCGAATGTTAGTGCGTTTAATGTTGTCCCAGAGGTCTCTGAGACTGTCCTCAGTTCTTTTCATTCTTTTTTCTTTATTCTGCTCTGCAGTAGTTATTTCCACTGTTTTATCTTCCAGATCACTTATCCGTTCTTCTGCCTCAGTTATTCTGCTCTTGATCCCATCTAGAGTACTTTTAATTTCATTTATTGTGTTGTTCATCGTTGCTTGTTTCATCTTTATTTCTTCTAGGTCCTTGTTAACTGTTTCTTGCATTTTGTCCATTCTGTTTCCAAGATTTTGGATCATCCTTACTATCATTATTCTGAATTCTTTTTCAGGTAGACTGCCTATTTCCTCTTCATTTGTTAGGTCTGGGACATTTTTATCTTGCTCCTTTATCTGCTGTGTGTTTTTCTGTCTTCTCATTTTGCTTATCTTACTGTGTTTGGGGTCTCCTTTTTGCAGGCTGCAGGTTCGTAGTTCCCGCTGTTTTTGGTGTCTGTCCCCAGTGGCTAAGGTTGGTTCAGTGGGTTGTGTAGGCTTCCTGGTGGAGGGGACTAGTGCCTGTGTTGTGGTGGATGAGGCTGGATCTTGTCTCTCTAGTGGGCAGGTTCACGTCTGGTGGTGTGTTTTGGGGTGTCTGTGGCCTTATTATGATTTTAGGCAGGCTCTCTGCTAATGGGTGGGGTTGTGTTCCTGTTTTGCTAGTTGTTTGGCATAGGTTGTCCAGCACTATGGCTTGCTGGTCGTTGAGTGAAGCTGGGTGCTGGTGTTAAGATGGAGGTCTCTGGGAGATTTTCGCCGTTTGATATTATGTGGAGCTGGGAGGTCTCTTGTTGACCAGTGTCCTGAAGTTGGCTCTCCTACCTCAGAGGCAGAGCCCTGACTCCTGGCTGGAGGACCAAGAGCCTTTCATTCACACGGCTCAGAATAAAAGGGAGATAAAGTAGAGAGAATTAGTAGAGGTATGAGGAAAGAAAGAAGGAAAGGAGGGAAGGAAGGAAGGAAGGAAGAAAGAAAGAAGGCAAGAAGGAAAGAAAGGAGGGAGGGAGGGAGGAAGGAAGGAAGGAGGGAAAGAAGAAAAAAAGAAAGAAGATACAGTAGAAATAAAATAAAGTATAATAAAGTTATTGAATTAAAAAATATTTAGAAAAAAAAGGGACGGATAGAACCTTAGGGCAAATGTTGGAAGCAAAGCTATACAGACAAAATCTTACACAGAAGCATACACATACACCCTCACAAAAAGAGGTAAAGAGGGAAAAATCATAAATCTTGCTCTCAGAGACCACCTCCTCAATTTGGGATGATTCGTTATCTAAAGGAGGGAAGAAAGGAAGGAAAGAAAGAAAGAAAGAATGAAGGTAAAGTATAATAAAGTTATTAAAATTAATTATTAAGAAAAAAATTTAAAAAAAACCATGGACGGATAGAACCCAAGGACAAATGGTGGAAGCAAGACTATACAGACAAGATCTCACACAGAAGCATACACATACACATTCACAAAAAGAGGAAAAGGGGAAAAAAATCATAGATCTTGATCCTAAAGTCCACCTCCTTAATTTGGGATGATTGGTTGTCTATTCAGGTATTCCACAGATGCAGGGTATATCAAGTTGATTGTGGAGCTTTAATCCGCTGCTTCTGAGGCTGCTGGGAGAGATTTCCCTTTCTCTTCTTTGTTCTCACAGCTCACCGGGGCTCAGCTTTGGACTTGGCCCTGCCTCTGCGTGTAGGTCGCCGGACGGCGTCTGTTTTTTGCTCAGACAGGACGAGGTTAAAGGAGCCACTGATTCGGGGGCTCTGGCGCACTCAGGCCGGGGGCGGGGGGGAGGGAGGGGCACGGAGTGCGGGGCGGGGGGGGAGGGAGGGGCACGGAGTGCGGGGGGGGGGAGGGAGGGGCACGGAGTGCGGGGGGGGGGGGAGGGAGGGGCACGGAGTGCGGGGCGGGCCTGCGGCGGCAGAGGCCGGCGTGACGTTGCACCAGCCTGAGGCCCGCCGTGCATTCTCCCAGGGAAGTTGTCCCTGGATCGCGGGAACCTGGCAGTGGCGGGCTGCACAGGCTCCGCGGAAGAGGAGTGTGGAGAGTGACCTGTACTCGCACAGAGGCCCCTTGGTGGCGGCAGCAGCAGCCTTAGCGTCTCCCGCCCGTCTCTGGGGTCCGCGCTTTTAGCCGCACCTCGCGCCCGTCTCTGGGGTTCGCACTTTTAGCTGCTGCTCGCGCCCGTCTCTGGAGTTCCTTTAAGCCGCGCTCTTAATCTCTCCTCGCGCACCAGGAAACAAAGAGGGAAGAAAAAGTCTCTTGCCTCTTAGGCAGGTGCAGACTTTTCCCGAACTCCCTCCCGGCTAGCCGTGGTGCACTAACCCCTTCAGGCTATGTTCAAGCCGCCAACCCCAGTCCTCTCCCTGCGCTCCGTCCGAAACCGAAACCCGAGCCTCGCAGCCCCGTCCACCCCGGCGGGTGAGCAGACAAGCCTCTCGGGCTGGTGAGTGCCGGTCGGCACCGATCCTCTGTGCGGGAATCTTCCCGCTTTGCCCTCCGCACCTGTTGCTGTGCACTCCTCCGCGGCTTCGAAGCTCCCCCTTCCGCCTCCCGCAGTCTCCACCCGTGAAGGGGCTTCCTAGTGTGTGGAAACTTTTCCTCCTTCACAGCTCCCTCCCACTGGTGTAGGTGCCGTCCCTATTCTTTTGTCTCTGTTTTTTCGTTTTTTCTTTTGCCCTACCCAGGTACATGGGGAGTTTCTTGCCTTTTGGGAGGTCTGAGGTCTTCTGCCAGGCTTCAGTAGGTGTTCTGTAGGAGTTGTTCCACGTGTAGATGTATTTCTGCTGTATCTGTGGGGAGGAAGGTGATCTCCACGTCTTACTCTTCCGCCATCTTCAAGGTCCCCCCTGCATTGGGTCTTCGTTGCTGCACGCGGGCTTTCTCTAGTTGTGGCGAGTGGGGGCTGCTCTTTGTTGTGGTGCGTGGGTTTCTCATTGCGGTGGCTTCTCTTGTTGTGGAGCATGGGCTCTAGGTGCATGGGCTTCAGTAGTTGCGGCACACAGGCTCAGTAGTTGTGGCTTATGGGCTCTAGAGCACAGGCTCAGTAGTTGTGGCGCATGGGCTTAGTTGTTCCGTGGCATGTGGGATCTTCCAGGACCAGAGCTTGAACCCATGTCCCCTGAATTGGCAGGCAGATTCTTAACCACTGCGCCACCAGGGAAGTCCTTAACTTTGTAAAGGTTTTTAACCCACGTGCCTATGAAAAGAATGTGGATTCTGCTGTTCTTGGAGTTTTCTGTTAATGTCAGTGAGATCCATTTGATAGATTGTTCAGTTTTTCTATATTCTTACTGATTTTTTGGTCTACTAGTTCTATTGTAAGAGGAGAGTTGAAGTCTCCAGCTACAATTGTGGATTTGTCTTTTTCTCCTTTCATGTATTTTGAAGGTTTGCTGTTAAGTAGCTAAGTATCTAGGATTGTTACATTTTTTGGCATATATACTTTTTATTTTTCCATAATGTTCCTCTTTATCCCTGGGAATCCTCTTTGCTCTGGAAGTCTACTTTCTCTGATATTAACATAAAGCCACTCCAGCTTTCTTTTGATTAGTGTTTGTATGGTATGTCTTTCTCCATCCTTTTACTTTTAACCTACGTTTATCATATTTGAAGTACATTTTCTGTAGACAGCATAAAATTTAGATTTAGACCTACAATCTTATTGTTAACTGTTCACTCTATTTTTCCTTCCTATTTTTCCTCTTTTTTGCATTCTTCTGGGTTATTTGGACATTTTTTAGTATTGTTTTTAATTTATTGTCATTTCAACTATCAGTTTTTTTAGTGGTTGCTCGAGGGCAGTAGTTCTCATTGGGGGTTGTGGTGGTGGTGATTTTGTCCCCCAGGGCACATTTGGCAGTATCTGGAGACTTCTTTGGTTGTTACAGCTGGGCAGTTGGGGGGATGCTACAAGCATCTAGTGGGTAGAAGCCAGGATTCTGATAAGTATCCTACAGTGTACAGAACAGTAGCACTCCAATAAAGAATTATCTGGCCCGAATTAATAGTGTTAAAACTGAGAAACTCTTTTCTAGATACCATAATGTATTTCCTTGCACTAGAGCTAGAGCTGGGTTTCAACACAGCCCAAAACTTCCAGGTTTTGGGCCGTGTTGAAACCAAACTTGGGGGGCTGCCAGAGAGGAAAATAATGGTAAACTCACCACTGGTTCAGTGATACTTCAAATTCGTGTCTTCTTCCTCCTGCCACTTTTCATTTTTCAGAGTCCTCAGGTAGTTGCCCATGCATTATGTTCATTTTACGGCTGTCTTCAACAGGAGAGATAGAATGGCATGTACCTAGTCTATCTTGTCCAGTTTTTCTATTGGGCGTCATGTCTTTTCTCTTTGGATTTCAGGAGTTCATCATTTATTATAGATTTTAACCCCTAGTCTGTTTATATCATTTTAAATGTCTCCTACTTTTCTCATCTGTTAACTCTGTCTTTAGTGTCCATAGTTGAACAGCAAACCCTTATTTTGTTGTTGTTGATTTACAATGCTCTGTTAATTTCTACTATACAGCAAAGTGATTCAGTTTTACATATATATATATATATATATATAGTTTTTCATATTCTTTTGCATTATGGTGTATCACAGGATATTGAATATAGTTCCCTGTGCTATACAGTAGGATCTTGTTGTTTATGAAAACCTTAATTTTAATGTAATGATATCCATTGGTTTGTTTTGGCCTTGTGTTTTCTTTTTTGGGAATTTGCTTAAGAAATCATTCCTCACCTAAGGTCTTAGAGTCTCCTATATTTTTTTTTCTATGATTTTAGACTTTAACCTTTCCCATTTGAGTCGTCTGTCCTCGTGGAGTTCACTTTATATATACTAAGTGATATGAACCCAACTTTCTCTAAATAGTGGGTCAGTTTTTCCAATGTCATTCACAAAAAAACTATTTTCTGCAATGATTTATCAAAGAAAGCATTTATCAAACCAAGTTCCCATATATATGTGATGTAGTCTGTTCTTAAATCAGTTTCACATTTTTTTACTCTTATGGCTTTGTAGTATATCTTAAATATATTTGGTAGAGTGAATCTCCAATCTTCATTCTTTTCACATTTTTAAGCTCTTTATGGATCTTCATTCTTCTATAACAGTTTTAGAATGAGTTTATCAAAATGCTAGAATTTTAGTTGGAATTGCATTAAATATATAATTTGTAGATAATTAAATCTTAATAATATTAAATTATTCCATTATGAACATGTTGTTTCTTTACTCATTGAGGTCTCTCGTGTTCTTTGTAACAGTTTTTAAAATAAGCTCTTTAAAAATCATAGGCATTTTTTCTTGGTTAATTCCTAGACTGTTTTAGTGTTTGTCAATAAATACTGGGAGTGGGTAACATTTCTTTTATTCTTAGTATTGCTGGTATAGAAGAATAATTACTCTTTTTGTCTAGAAGCCCTGCCAACTTTTCAAAACTGAGATGGGGAGGGTGCCTGGGTTACGTAATATAAAATATGGTCACCTAATTTTGTCCCTTCAACATGGCCTGGCATTGGAAAGTTTCCTTAAAAGGTGATATGTGTAGGTAGACATGCTAAAATATGTCTTGTACAATCTTCTTACCCTCTTACTTATAACATCTCAATTTAAGCCAGTGTCATAGAATGATTAATTATGATAGGAACAATAATGGGGTTAATTTTGATTGGGAAGCTATAATTAAATAGGATTTTAACTCACTCTGTGAGGTTAAGACTTTCATAAGGTGGAACAGTAGGATTTCAGGCTAGGGAAAGAGCAAATCAAAGATCCAGAGACATAAAAATGTCTGCAGTTGTGTGATATCCTTCCTTTTCCCCTCCACTGTGAGCATATCCCTCCATAATATTCCTTTACAATTGATATTGGACTATATACTACATTTTAGGCCCCTCCTGCATGTCACTTTATAGATCTTAACTTTTTCCATTAATGGCCTGGTTGTTGGCTCTGTTCTACAGTATTATTTCAAGTTCCTTAATTATTTCTGAAGTGTATTATTTTATTTTTTTTTTTGCGGTACGTGGGCCTCTCACTGTTGTGGCCTCTTCCGTTGCGGAGCACAGGCTCCAGACGCGCAGGCTCAGTGGCCATGGCTCACAGGCCCAGCCGCTCCGTGGCATGTGGGATCTTCCCGGACCGGGGCACAAACCTGCGTCCCCTGCATCAGCAGGCGGACTCTCAACCACTGCGCCACCAGGGAAGCCCAACAAGTATATTATTTTTCTATACACTTTGCCTCATCACTAAATTTTCTGGAGCTCTAAAGAAATTTTTGAACGGTACTTTTTAATTTTTAAATGTACAAAAGGGGAAGAAATATAAAAGGAGATTTAAAGGAAAGGAGTTTATATTTTGAAAGATGAATCTTAGGCTCATTTTTTGCATATAGGTAAACCTGATAAATAGCTGTGATACCTATATTTGATTTACCTTAAAAAAATTTTTTTTAAAAAAACAGATCATATCTGAAGATATTGGTGAATTACAGAAGAATCAAACTACAACTATGGCCAAAATTGCACAATACAAGAGGAAACTCATGGACCTTTCCCATAGAACCTTACAGGTAGTAATTTGGACTTTTTTCCAACATTTATAAGACTTGTATACATGATGGAAATGCTAAATATGGATTTTTACAATAGAAAAAAACAGACTAAAAGGAAATAACAATAATAGTCTGAAACTGAAAGTACCAAACTTTCTCATTAAAACCTGGAAGTTGGAGGAGAGATCTTACAGGACTGGGTGAAGGATGTGAAAATATCCTAAAATTAGCATTTTATTGAGAGGGTGGGGGGAAAGCAGTGAAAAAAAAATCATCGTGTTGCAAGAAAAGTATGCATCAGATCATTAATATCTGGTTTTCATAAAAATAGTAGAAAAATACAGTTTTGATTTTGAGTGCTAGAAAAGGGAGTGTAACGGTTAATGAATGAAAAACAATAGAACTTGCAAATTAACAAGAGGAAGTAAAAGAATGAACAGCAACAAAAGTTGAAATTATCATGAAAATAAACATTATATAGCAGAATCAATGGGATACAGCAAAAGCTGCACTCAGAGGACAATTTATAACCTTAAAAAATCTTCATTTTTAAAAGTACAGATGCAAAAAGTAAAGAACTTAGTACTGATCTTAAGTTAGAAAAATACTATCGATAAGCCAACAGAAACCAATAAGAGAGAAATAAAGATAAAGTGAAATAAATTTTAAAAATTAATCATAATAGAAAGATTAAATGGAAAAGCTGTTTCTTTGAAAAAACCATTAAGGGACTTCGCTGGTGGCCCAGTGGCTAAGACTTCCACGCTCCCAATGCAGGGGGCCTGGGTTTGATCCCTGGTCAGGGAACTATATCCCGTATGCTGCAGCTGTGGGTTCGCATGCTGCAACTAAAGATCCTGCACGCTGCAACTAAAAGATCCCACGTGCTGCAACTAAAAGATTCTGCATGCTGCAACTAAGACCTGGCACAGCCAAATAAATAAATAGTTTAAGAAGAAAAAAAGACCATTAAAATGGCAAAACATGAGTCTGAAGAAGGAATAAAAGACTCATCTCATGAGCCTGAAGAAGGTAAAGAAAAATTAGAAGTGAGAAAGGAGACATTATCACAGATATACACAAGAGAATAAGAAAATACTGCAATGGAATTCACAGCAGTAAACTGAGAAGTTAGAGAAAACAGATGATTTTCTAGCAAAATTGATCTACAGAGAAAAATCTTAAATAGACAAATACCATAGAAGCAATTGGGAAAGTTATTAAAGATCAACCATGGAAAAAGCACCAAGGTCAGATAGTGTCATTGCTGAATTTTGTCTAACCATTAAAGAGCTAATTCCAAAGTTACTTTATTTCAGACAAAATGAAAAATATGGATTTTTTTAAACAGTTTGAGATATAATTCATATACCATACAATTCACCTATTTAATGTAATTCAGTGATTTTTAGTATATTCATAGTTTTGTACAACCATCACCACAGTCAGTTTTAGAACATTTTTATCACTCTAAAAACAAACTCCATACCTATTAGCAGCAACTCCCCATTTCATCCCAAACCCCCCCAGCCCTAGGCAACCACTTTGTATGGATTTGCCTCTTTTGGACACTTCATATAAATGAAATCATATGGTATGTGGTATTTTTTGACTGGCTTTCTCTCACATAGCATAATATTTTCAAGGTTCATTCATGTTGTAGCATGTAATAGCACTTCATTCCTTTTTATTGATGAATAATATTTCATTGTATGACTGTACAACATTTTAATTTATTCATCAATTGATAAACATTTTGGTTGTTTCCACTTTTTGGCTAGTATGAATAATGTTGCTATTAACGCTTGTGTACAAGTATTTGTGTGGATTTATGCTTTTGTTTCTCTTGGATGCATAAACCTAGGATAAGAATTGCTTGGTCATGCGGTAACTCTTATGTTCAACTTTTTGAAGAACTACCAAATTGTTTCTCAGAGCAGTGGCAGCATTTTACATCTGTTTTTAGTACCCCAAAACAAAAATTTATAAAGCAGATAATTCTAGTAGAGATGCAAATTATGCTAAGCAAAAGAAGCCAGACTGAAAGGCTACATGTGGTATGATTCCATTTATATGATTCATGCAAAAGGTACAACTGGAGGTGGGTAACAGATCAGTAGTTGCTAGGAGCAGGAGGTAAGGGAGAGGAGGCTACAGGAGGCAGGAGGGAACTTTTTGGGGTGATGGAAATGTTCTGTATCTTGACTGTGGTGATGGGAACTTGTGTTTGTCCAAATACATAGAACTGTCCACCTAAAAAGGGTCAATTTTGTTGTATGTGGATTATACCTCAATAAATCTGACCAAAGAAAACAAATGCAGAAATTCTAAATGAAATATAAGTGAAGAGAATCCAGCTATTTATCAAATTCTAAAGGAATATACTTTGAGTAAGGTTTATTTCAGGAATGGAGGGTTGGTTTTATAACAGGATATCTGTCAACATAATTTATCATAGCAACACATGGAAAATATATGTTTTCATAAATGTAATGAGCAGGGTAGTTAACTAGTATAAAGATTGAAAAGAGATCATCTCTTTTCGCTGATGACATGATTGTATATCTAGAAAACCCAAGGAAATAAACTATAGAATTAATGTGGCAAGATGGCTCAGTAGGAGGTAAATGTACAAAAATCAGTGTTTCTTTATACTATTAATGGAAATAGGAAAATATTTCATTCACTATTATGAAAAAACTGTAAAATACTTAGGAATAAATTTGAGGAAAATATACAATCTGAATTAAGGTTTTCACAAATAGAGAGACAGATAAACCATATTCTTGGATGAGAAGACAATATCTACTTTATAAAATTTAAAAATGAATTACAACTTTAAAAAAATTGAAATCTTTCAGTTCATAAATAATTGTTTTGAGAATAGCTGCTGGGGGGAACAAAAAAGATAGTGAAGGGGACTTGCCTTATCCAATTTTAGAACCTATTTAAAGCTCTTGTAATCAAATCAATATGGGATTGGTGTAGGATTGGATGTAAAGATCCATAGAAAAGAATAGACAATCCAGAAATAGACGCACACGTATCTTAATATGACAGAGGTGGTATTTCAATTCAGTGGGTTTATTTAATAAGTAATGCTAGAGTAACTGGCTATCCATCTGGAAAATAAAATTAGACCACTGTATCACACCATATACAAAAATAAGGGGTATTAAAGACTTAACTCTAAGAAATTTATGAGGCTGCATGTACAACCTAGGGACTGGAGAGACTTTTAGCTTCTTAGAAAGCCAGAAACTGTAAAACAAAACTGACTATGTAAGAATTAGAAAATTTTGTATAGTAAAAGGTAACAGAAGCCATTTGTCAATAGTAAAGTGATTTCAGAAAAAGAAAAATCTGAATTTGCAAACAGCACTGATTTCAGTTGTAGTGTTTGTATTACACAGAGATCCTATAATTTGACCTAAAAAACCCCAAGTGAAATACGGGCAAAGAATGTATAAAGGCAGTTCACAGAAGAACAGATGCAAAGTAGTTCTTAACCATTAAAAGATGGTCCTTTAACATTCAAGGGGGGAATTCCCTGGTGGTCCAGTGGTTATAACTCTGTGCTTCCACTGCAGGGGGTCCAGGTTTGATCCCTGGTCGGGGAACTAACATCCTGCTAGCCGATCCCACAGGCCAAGTGGCGCGGCCAAAAAAAAATAAATACATTCAAGGGAATGTAGGTTTTTAAAAAAATTTGCATGATCTCTTTAATACTCATCAGGAGGATCTTCGGGAAAGCAATCTAGCAGCTTCTAAAGATTGAACACACACACTTTTAAACCCAGCAGTCTCATTCCTGGGGGTCTATACCAGTAAATAAAGATATATATATACAAAAATGTTTATTACAGCATTGTTCATAGTGTCAAGACTAGAAATAAAATATATGCCCCTCAAGAACACTTGAGTTTATTAATAATGCATGAAAATTATGTAGTCATTAAAAGAAACAAATTAATGTAACTTGCCTAATAAAAATGGGCAAACATAATTCAAATCTTGAACTGTTAATGATTCTATTGTTAGTGTATTCAGCTAATTTCTTTCAACAATTGATGTGTAATAAAATTACTTGCATAACTGAAAAGAGATGATTCTATCGTTGTTGGTGGCTTTTCTTTGTATAGGTCCTCATCAAACAGGAAATTCAGAGGAAGAGTGGGTATGCTATCCAAGCTGATGAAGAGCAGTTGCGAGTTCAGCTAGATACAATTCAGTGTGAACTAAATGCCCCTACTCAGTTTAAGGTAAGCACTTATAAGACCATAAAGCTAGAATTTGTTTCAGGTGTATCTGCAGAGAAATGTTACTTGGTCTTCAAAAAGAGGAATTTTGTATACTTGTTTTTTATTAAGTATTTGTTCTTTTTAATCAAAACTTCGTTTCTAATGTAGACTCTTAATCATGATGTTTTGGGCTTGTATTAGTGTTTCAAGTAATGTACAAAGGGAGAATTGGCACCTTTAATTAGAGTAGTACCTATCCTTTTAAAATAAAACATTCTCTTTTAGAAATGTTGTGAGCAGTTGTAATTCACCTCAGTATTTTTATTTATTTATTTATTTATTTGGTTGTGCCGGGTCTTAGGTGTGGCAGACGGGCTCCTTAGTTGCAGCTTGCTGGCTCCTTAGTTGCAGCAGGCGGGCTCCTTAGTTGTGGCATGCAAACTCTTATTTGCGGCATGCATGTGGGATCTAGTTCCCTGACCAGGGATTGAACCCGGGCCCCCTGCATTGGGAGTGCCGAGTCCTATCCACCGTGACACCAGGGAAGTCCCTCAACTCTGTATTATTTTTAGGGCCGACTGAATGAACTGATGTCCCAGATCAGGATGCAGAATCATTTTGGAGCAGTCAAATCTGAAGAAAGATATTACATAGATGCAGATCTGTTACGAGAAATCAAGCAGGTACGTGTTGCACTAGAGTCACCTTTTAAAAAGGTGAATTCACCCCTTGACATCCATTAGGATGGCTATTATCCAAAAAAAAAAAAAAAAAAAAAAACCCCAGAAAATAACAAGGGTTTAGAGGATGTGAAGAAAATGGAACCCTCATGCACTGCTACCAGCAATGTAAAAATGGTGCATGCATCCACTGTGAAAAATGGTTCCTCAAAATATTAAACATAGAATTACAATATAGTCCAGCAATTCTGCTTCTGGGTGCATACCTAAAAGAATTGAGTGTAGGGACTCAAACAGATGATTTGTATAGCCATGTTCATAGACGCGTTATTCACAGTAGCCAAAGTGGGAGCAATCCAAGTGTCCATAGGTGGATGAATAAACAAAATATGGCATATATACAATGGAATATTAGCCTTAAAAAGGAAGGAAATTCTCACATGCACACACTACATGGGTGAATTTTGAAGACATTATGTGAAATAAGCCAGTTTAAGAGGACAAAAGTTGTATGATTCCACTTATATGGGGTACCTAGAGTAGTCCAATTCATAGAGGGTAGAATGGTAGTTGCCAGGGGCTGAGGGGAAGGGGAATGGGGAGCTAGTGTTTAATGGGTACAGAATTTCAGTTTGAGAAGATGAAAAAGTTCAACAGATAGATGGTAGTGATTGTTGCACAACATGATTTACTCAGTGCTGCTGGACTGGACATAAAATGGTTAAAATGGACATGATATGTATATTTTCCCACCAAAAGAAAGTTAATCGTTCTCTTCCCCTGTCCCCCACATCGATGAATTCTGAGGTAATACAGACAACCGAAGTACCCTAGACCCTGCTGCCGTGTGTGGGCAGCGGCAGCAGCACCTGGGGGGTCGTTAGAAATGCAGACGCTCAGTCCGTACTCTAGACTCCGAAAGCTACATTTTTCAAGATCACAGAGTGATTTGTATGCACAAAGTCTGAGAAGTAACTGCTCTATATCACATATTCCCAACTTACATGATGCCACATATCAATTATAAATATGTAGAGTTACTGATCCTGTCAGCCCTCAGGGGACCTGGGTGTAGGCTGGGGTAGCCGAAACCTCCAGCCACTTGTCTACGGCTCACTTTCTATGAAGTTGGGACGTACTGCTCTAGCTTAGTTTCATTAGTATAAATATAGATCGGTTTAATAAAAGCTATCCAGCCATCAGCTGTGTCTAAAAAAATATATTAAGATGGTAAACTTTGTGGAACCTATTAGGTAGGATTAATTGGCGTGGCAGGTTGGTATGACCCTGAGGATTTTAGGTAGTTATAAATGTCATCAACAGATATTGCCATTATATGCAACTAAAAATTAGTTTGGCTTCTGGATCTCGAAAAGTATACATACACTTGATTATATTCATATTTACAATAAAATTAACTGAGAAAGATTCCAGCATATTGGAATAAAGAACTATATAAAAGAGTTTATGCAGTAAAATTGGGAATAATATAAACACCTACCTAAGATGATGAAAAGCAGTATATTGTTTTGGAATTGAAGCATCATGGCTCATTACCTGTATCTCAGTTTCTTTATCTGTAGAGAAGAGGTAATAATGGTACTCCCAAAGTGTGTGCTCAAAGGGATTTTAAATGAGTTAATACCCATGAAACTCTTCAAGCTGCCTTAACATCTGGGAAGGACTCTTTAAAATGCTAGCAATTGTAGTTATATCACTATTATCATCAGTTTGTACTTCAAAACATGGAAATCCTCAGTTTTCAGAATGATTATTTTGCTAGTCATCTATATTTGAGTACCTTCTTGCATTATTTTAATATACCTTTGTTTTTTATCAAAGGTTGATAAAAGGAACCTTTAAAACTCTGCATCTTTTGTAAAATTTCTGTTACAGATATTGTTCATTGTATATTTGATTTTATTGCTTTTTACAGTAGTATTTTACTGTATTTAAAAGTATTAGCAAAACATATAGTACAAGTGTTTAAACATGCAGATAATGAGAGCAGCCACTAAGTGCTGTGTTGCTGGTAAAATAGTGAAAAATAGCCTTTTTCCTGTGAGTAGCGTGCAGTTTAATAAATATATTGATATTTTTTAAATTCCTTCTAGCATTTGAAACAACAACAGGAAGGCCTTAGCCACTTGATTAGCATCATAAAAGATGACTTAGAAGATATCAAGTTGGTAGAACATGGATTGAATGAAACCATCCACATCAGAGGTGGTGTCTTCAGTTGACAGTTCACAAACTTGTGTTAAAGGTTTGTGAAATACATTTTCTTGTTATATCAGACCTTCCTTAAGAATGAAACTGACCACGTGGAGGGGAAAAGAAAGAAAACAATCCTCTCTCCTGACTTGGTTTTTGAGAAGGTTCCTGACAAATTATTATTCATCAAATCTGAAATAACTGTCACATCACTGCTCTTCAGAGATAGCCTTTGAAAGATTTACATCTAAAAGCTGTAATTACTTTAAAAAAGAAGTACATAATTACCAAAAATATTTCCTATTGTATATTTTTACAACAGCATTCTTCTTAAAAATAATCATTGTTTAATGATTATTCTCCATTGAGCCTGTACTCTGCTCTCCATAGCAAGTAAATAGGAAATGTCTACTTTGCACATAACAAACTGTATAATTACTTGGCTGTTGGAGATTTGTACTTCAGAATGTAAATGTATGTCAGTTTTTATATTTGTGAATTCATCTGTGGGAGGAGTAAAGAAAATCCAAGAGTATTTAATGATTAATGTGGTTTTCTTTTCATTCTATAAAGATTTGAAAATATATTTTTATATTATTTTACTTATTTGGAATTTACAGAACACACCTAAGCAATTAGGATATAACAAAATTACATTTTATCATTTTTACAACTTTTTTTTAAACCTTTTTATTTCTAAAAAAGATGAAAAGTTATAAATAAATTCTTGATGATAATTACTTTTATATAATTCTGTCTGGTGCTTTATTTGGCTCTGGGAGAATGGCCATTCATGTCCACACAAATACTAAATCATAATCACAGCTCAAGAATTTCAGTTTTAACCTGGCTTTAAGTCTGACTTTACCCTCTAAGGAAAGTATATCAGTACTGATATATTTTGACTAGGGTACAGCAAATAAAAATTACTTCCTATATCATCCAGGATAAAGAATTCTCTAATACATCATTAGTATCTGAAAACACTGGAAAATGTGAATTAGACATGATAATGTGCAATAGTGATTCTTCAACAACTAGATGATAATTTTAAACAATTTTTCTGACTACAAACTGCACACCTGGGCTGCATCATTTTGGCCCCTCTTGGAATGCTTTAACTCTGCATTTCTGCGTAATGCTTTGTCTTATGATGAGAGGTGTTAAAAGAAACAGCCCCATGAACCGTGCCACTGTGTTTATTATGAGGATGGCAAGGAGTAAGGAGTGTGATGCACTGTACATCCAGAGGCCTCCCTCTGAGATCCCACAGAAGGAATCTGTCAGGATGCAGACTAGCTAGCTAACAGTTGTGTAGGAGACACAAACAAGGTTCACGGGGCTGTTTCTTATAACACCTCTCATCTTTCTCATCCATGTAGCCGAATGTGGAAGGAGTTTGCCCCTCTGCACACCCGCTCACTGTAGGAAGAGCTGGTGATCTAATAGATGAGACCTGTTACTCATTGAGCCACATTCTCTGTTGGGCAGATGGCTAATCATGCATAACGTGCTTACTTCTCTAGCCTTTCATTTTTTGTCCTCTCGTATGTTAGGTTTCTAATTTCACAAGCCCTAGATAGGGCGCGGGGTCTGCCTTTTAAAGACAGGCCCAGTTAGCCTCCTAAGTTTTGATCCTGCTGGTGACTACATGTGTAAGGCAAGGCCTGTGGTCCTTGTTCATGTAGCTGGTTAGATAACTGGACTTGGTCTGTACCTGAGTTGTGTTCCAAGCAACTGATAACCAAGTTCTAGATTTGGGTGGAAATGAGAAGAAAAGACAAACCCTGGCCTCTGGACTAAGTTGTGTTCTCCAGCACAATTTACAGACGTTCTGTGAACTGGTTCTTGTGGTAAGTCCACTCAAAATTCTGAACATGAAGAGAGGTAAATGGTAGAATTAAAGCACACTGAACCCCTAACAAACACCTAGTTGAGCTTTCATGTAGTTTTTCTGAATCTCTGAAAGTGGCCTTAAGTCCTTTTTTGAAACACTGGCAGTGTAAATAAGTGTCAGTTACCAAAGCCCATGCCTAAATCAATTACTTTTCAACCACCACAATACCTGGGGTAAAAGACTACTGTACTGTACTCATTTTCCTTGCTTATTGAGCCCACATATTCATTCAGTACTGTCTGCCTTCCTGGGTTAACATGAGGTTCAAGTTAGGGACTACGTATGTGAAATACTTGGTAAACTGTTGTGTTTATAACAATATAAGGTGTTCATATATAGAAGGAAAATGAAGAGACTGAAAGAATACACTATTTGAATAGAAGTCAAAGTTTGATCCTTTAAAGATAAGTAGAACACCTTTAAATTCTAATTAGGAATTAAATTCAGGTTAACCATGAGCATTACTGACATTTTAATATCTAGCAATTCTACTGAAATTATAGCTAATAATTTTAAAGTCTTATTGAATTAAATCAAAAGTATACAGTTTTTTGCAATCGTAAGATTAATATAGAAATAAGTGAAAAATGAATTCTGTGACATCTGGGTCAGCTACCTGAATTTGTTAATTACATTAATATGTAATTCTCATTTTATCGAATGACTTTGGCCAACAAGTGAAAAATACATCACTCCTTTTGATGATTTCCGTGGGATGCCTGTAGCATATTTCAAGTAATAAAGAATGTATCAAAAAGCTAGTCTGTCTTGAAACTTGTTTACCTTGAAATTATCAGAATCTCAGTGTTTGAAAGTATTGAAGCACAAACATCTCTGTACCGTTCTGTACTAAAGCACTCGAGTCTAATAAATAAATAAATCAGCGCCCCCGCCCCCCAAAAATTAAAAAGAATGTATCAGACTACAGAGCAACAGAGATTTAGAGCAGAAACACTGATTAAAATGATGAATGTCCCAAACGGTGGAAGGAGCATTTTGCCAGATGATGCGGAGGTATGGATTTTGGGACCTGGAACTGGACCTGGAGCTGAAGCTGTTAATGAGAAGACATAGTCATTGACACATGTCATTTTTAGTATCAAGTTTCATCCACCTACACCATATATCCTGAATATGTGAACATCCAGGTTGAGTTTTACATGAAGTAATTCTAACCAGGACAACTTTAAAATAAATATAGTTCATTACAGATTTGGGGCTATATTTTCATATATATCATCAGGGTGTGCTGATCTAGGTTTTATCTAAGATTTCACAGGCTTTTTAGTATCTATGTAGACAAGGTAGTTTTTTTGTTCAAGTTCTCTAGAATTTCTTGGCAATTTAAAATTTTCATTTTCTGTATATGCAAAATGAAGTTAAATTCTGTGTCTTTTCTATTTCAAGATAGTATATTTCATATGCATATTCTACCAATATACAGTGTAATATTTTACAGTGTAAAAAATTGCATTTTTTAAACAGCCCTGCAAGCTGATAAAAAAATTTTTTTCCCTCTATACATAAAACACTACTCTGGAGAAAACTGCTTCCCTTTCACCTGAACTAGTGGAGAGAGGTACAGTGGAGTCCAGCCATCTCAGGATGGTCTGTTTCACACTGCCCTTAACTCAGATATCTGACTTCTGGCTGTGTTTTGGTTTAGACTGTACAAGGGAAGACTGATTGGAAATATCCAAATGGGATCACCCCTCACATAAGTGAAACCAAGAGAAATAACTAGTAAATGTTATAAAAACCTTCAACTCATAAATTTACTTGCCATGATTATAAACGTGCAGTTATATGTATACAGATGGGGAAAATGGACAAGCAGATGCACTCATGCATTAGTTTGTTACTAGAGAGCAGTGGTTCTCAAGGGGGCTGCATTGCCCCCTAAAGCAGTTTGGAAATTTGTCAGAGTATATTTTTGATTGTCACGGCACTGGGGTGGAAGTAGAGGGCTAGTATCCTGCAGTGCTCTCGACAGTCTTGCACAAGGAAAAATCGACCCACTTGCACATAAATTTCAAATGCACTGCTAGACATATATATGTTAAAAACCTATTTATAATGCTCAAACCCAGAACCTAAGTTTTACATATATGCAAAATATTTTGGGGTAGTTTTAATAAACACTGGTTTCTATTCTAGTGCCCCTGGTATTTCTTCACTTTCATTTTCTTGTATTTGTAAAGAATAGCTTCCAGTCCTCTCTCTTAAATCCAGATTTCTCTGTGTAAATAAATACAATCTACTTCATGACATCTAGAATAATCTAGGCATTTACATATTGAAATGTATATAATTTTGTTATATAGTTAGGACATTATATTGATTTTCTTATGGTGCAAGTGGGACTTATTTATGAATCTTATTTCAGGATACCTTTATAAAATATTTGTTCTAAAAAGAGAGAATTGGGTTGCAGAGTTGAGAACCATTGCTCGAAAAAGTACAGTCTATATACATAGTTGAAAATGAGTGCTTAAGAAGCAAAATCAAGTTGCCCCCCCCATTTGCACATACAAGCATTTGGATATGACATTATACATTATATATGATGCTTTAAACTCTTGAGATTTTGTTCCTTTCATTGAGAGAAAATAAATTTCTCAGTTTTTCTGTATTGCAGAAACAGACATTTATCAACTAAGGAAATGAGATATTTCTTACCAGGACTGTCGATATCTTGACTTTTGTCTTCTAAAATATAAACAGATTTTGAGTTAACTGCATTGTACACAGATTTATCCCAAAGAGAAAAATGTGATTAAATGATTAAGCTAATTTGGTCATCTCTGCCTGTGGGACTGAGGGGCAGGGCATTAGTTTTAGAGGTATAGGTGGGACTGGGGGAAGGGTTCAGTGTTTAAACATTTGCATGCTTTGAAATTTTTTACCCTGTGTGTGTGTATGTGTGTGTGTGTGTGTGTGTGTGTGTGTGTGTGTGTGTTTCCATTAAAAGAAAGGTTAAACTTTGTTAAAAAAGAAAAGTCTTTTTTCTACATATTGAACTCAGATTCCCAAGCACAACCATAACACTAATCATTTATTGAATGCTTACTGTGTGTCACGCATTGACCAAATGCTTTATGTACATTACTACCTTTACTTGTTACACTCCTAGTAGGTAGTAGAGTTATCCATATTATACAGAAGTTCCCCCAAACTTGCATAAAATCACAGAGGTAATCAGTGGTAGCAATGCCTGCTTTCAAACCCTCTGCTCTTACTTACTATGCTATTCTAACTCCAAGTGTGTTAGCATTGAAATATTACAATATTGCCATATTCTGACGGCTTTGAAGCCAAATGCCAATTCTAGGAGCCCAGGTTAGAGGTGTATTTTCTATAACTACATCTAGCTGGAAGACAAGTGTCATGTGACAGAAAATGAACAAAACTTGAAAAGTTTGGGTCTTGACTGTCTCATCCTAGCCTTTGACAGGTTCCTTAACTTCCCATATTCCATGTTTCCATCTCTGAAACGGTATTAACAATATTTCTTTTATTGGATTATATGAGATCCTGTGTAAATGTTTTGACACCACTTTTTAAAAAGCCTGCACGACACACAGCTTTCTAGGAGAGGGCACAATACAAAACAGTCCCAGCAAAACTGAGTGGCCTATTTGTTGGAGGACATAGAAAGGGCACAGAATGGATGGTGCTACACTGTACGGTTCTCACACACACCTCTTTGATGATGCTATTCCTGTAACCACAGATTCTCTCACGGTAGCCTGCGCACCCTGGGAAGCCTCCTGTCCCATTCTGGAATAGACAGGCGCAGCGGGAAGCCAACTGTCCCAGTTTCAGGTCAACTGCCTTTTTCTCTGCCTGACCCAGGGAACCGTAATAGCAGTCTGCTGCACACACTGAAGGGAGTTCTCAACATTTCCCCCTCTGGCTTGCAGCCTGGGGTGTCAGAAGCTGTGCAGCTCAAGTGTCCTCTCCCCATCCCCCTTTAGACGGAGCTAACTGAACGATTATGGTAAGGGACTCAGAACCCCATGGTGCCTCCGCCCCCAGAAAAGAATTTATTACCAGGTTTTTCACCCGGTTGTAACATTTTTATTCCCAAATAAAAAAAAGATTTTCAGATAATAATAAAGGCATCTACCATTTACTCCTATTTTAAAGCACCATTCATTTTGCCGGTACTTTTATCTCATTAGGACTTTAATCAGTCTTGCAAGACAAATTTTCTTCATTGTACAGACATGGGAGCAGAGGTGCAGAAAAGTGAAATAAAGTTACCTCTACACAAAGTTACCCAGAGGAAAACGGCAGAGGAGAGACTTCATGAAGTTGGGTCTGTCTGTCCACACAGACCAGACCGTGTTCACCCTCCACATGCTGCTCAGCAGCTGCCTGTCAGGCAGCCGGGGCGCCTACTAAGGTGCCAGCGAGAGTACTATGCAAACTCAGGTCCAGCGAGCTGAAGAGATGTAGACACGCGAAGTGTGTCATCAGTGTCATTAGAGGTTCACTTCAAAGTCGCAGCCAAATAAGTCCAACAGTTCCAATCTGGGTGATATAAAAGTATTGCTGGAACCTCTCTCTCCGGGTCTGCCAAGTGCTTTAGATCATGAACTGGGAACGGCTGTTTCTGTACACAGCACACATTATCCAAAGGCAGCAATGTGAGGCAAACTCAGTACTGTGCGGATGGATGTCATTTAGCAGATGCCAACAATCTAATTTCCTTAACAGATGATCATTCCATAATAACAGAACCTAACACAAATTATTTGCAAAACACGACATGAGCTCGGAAGCAGGATTGAACCATTAGATAGGGGCTTGCGCCCTGAGATTTTGTGTTTTTATAGTCCTTACAGATATCCCTATAAGGTAACATGACATGTGTTAGCCACCTGTGAAAGACGACAATTCTGAGGCCTAGACAAGTCTTATTATTGTCCATAGCTCTCTGGTAAAATATTAGATAATGTCCACTTTTTTTTTTTAACTTCTTCTTGTCTCAGGAAAAAAATTAAGTTTGAGGGCCGTTTCATTTTTTTCCTCCCCTGTAAGCGTGAGTTCTGAGGCCCTTTTGACTTGACAGGGGTCATACTGTTCAGTTTCTCTGGCCACAGAAACTCAAGGCCCCACCCTCAGCAACAGCCTCATACTTTTAAAATACCTGCTTTCCTGGTTATATCTTGAAGGTAGGTTAAATGTGTCATGATAAGTATACTGGAAAAACACTAGAGGAACCACAAGTTTTAAGAAACAGGTACTTGGTCATAAGGTAAGAGACCTGAGTCCTTCACTCACTCACGTGATCTTGTTGTGCAAAGTACTTAGCCTCCCTTGCGTATCTAATGGTGACAATTATATCTATGCTCCCCGGATTGGCAGCTTCCTCTCCAGCATGCCTAGCATTGCTTACCAGGTAGTGAAAAAGGTTCTGGAGTTTTCATTCCTACGTGAGAAAGAAATTTTCAGTGACTTGCAGTTTGTTCCAGTGAGTACAATTTCCAAACTCCTCGTCTCATGAACTCAAGAGATACAAGCACCAAAGGTCCCACTGCACTGTAGTTTCTGGCTTTTTACTTAAAAGTTCTGGCTACATGAACCCTCACTGTGCAAATCCATGCCAAACTCAGAGGAGCCTTCTGCCATGGTGCCTCATTAAGTCTGCCTCTATGCCAGGAGAGTACTATGCTTAGTTACCTGGCGATCCTAGATGCTGAGATGTTATTAGCCAAAGCTAACAGTTAGCTTTTGCATGAAGTTGAAGTTTCTTTTGAGTACCTTTAGCTATAGAATCTAAGGCTGGACTGCATGCATCCAGGTCCCAGCAGCCTTGCCCTCAGCCATGCCCCCAGCAGAGCTAACTTTCCTGCTCCAGGAAGGCATGAACACTAGGGAGGAAAGGTACTTTTCTACTCTCTTCCCCAGCTAAATCTTTGTAGAATGACTGGTAGGCGGCAGTAAGCGAAATAGTAATGAATAATAATCTCATGACAATATTCTCTTTAATACACGGGGGGATCCTTCTCTTCTCATACTTTGGCCAAGAAAGTAAACAAAGCTGTCTTACCAGGTATTTGGGTGGCTTCTTGGCTCTTCACACCTGAAGACAGAAATGAATATTGGTTAGTGTTAATCAACTATCTTGCATTGTTAATGCTCCCTTTGGTCTATACCTCCCCCATCTTCAATCCCACTCCCCTCCCAAAAAAAGGAAAAAGAAAACAGTAACAACAAAAACACCTTTCAATTGCTCTTCATTCTCTAACTGGACAAAGCCCAGACTCCTTATGGTGGAGTTCAAGAACTTCATTATCTGACCAACCTTATCTTCATAAGGCAGTCAGTCCCAGTACGTCGGTTTTTAAATGAAATAGTACTGGGTCTAAGACTCTGCTTGGTTTAGCTCTATTGTCATTATAGTTATTAACTCTGTGATTGCGCAGGCTTAATCCCTCTGACCTTCATTTCCTTATTTACGCAAAAGAAATACCTTGTAGGTTTGTAGTAAGTGGTGATTAAAGGTGATACATTATAAAACTGTTCAGTACATTACTGCATGGAACATAATAATCTCTCAATAATTAGAGTCCCTCTGTTTTGACTTAACTTATTCCTCAAACTCTCCATGTCCAGTAACGTCCTTAGTTCTAGGAGTCCTCATGCCTCCTTCTAATCTTGTAGCTAGTCTCTGAGAGTAAGTAGAAGATCACTTACCAGGTAAGACTGTGGACTCCTGGCTTTTCATTCCTGAAGATGAGAATAGGAAACATTTAGTGATAAACGCAGTAAGCTTGAAAATTTAACCTTATATTTATATAGCTATTTACAGTGGAAAACTCTAAAAGCTTTGAGAGATGACCCACTCTCAAAGCTGTTAGAGTTTGGGGGAAAAGGGAAAGAGATTTAACCCACTGGTGCCTAACTTACTGTGAGAACTATGGCTAGTGATCCAGGCACTCTCCTAGATTAAGCAAAGTATCTCTTGTTGACTTTTTTTTAGACTCTGACCTACATTTGTCATGATTTATTTTTAAAAATGAAACTTTCATAATCCCAGATATCAGAGCTATTCAGTCTTAATATTTTGGTATATTTCCTGTCTCTTTGCTATATATATATATATATATATATATATATATATATATGTACATGCTCATATACATTTTTTACTATTTTTCTCAGTTTTATTGAGATATAATTGACATAAAACACTGTATAAGTTTATGGTATACAGCATAATGACTTGAGTTACATATATTGTGACAGGATTACCACAATAAGTTTAATTAACATCCGGCATCTCATACAGATACCAAAAAAAAAAAAAAAAGGAAAAAATGTTTTTTTTTCCTTGTGATGAGAACTCGTAGGATCTATTCTCTTAACAGCTTTCAAATACACCACACAGCTGTTAACTATAGTCATGTGGCACATTACATCCCCTGTACTTATTTATCTTATAACTGGAAGTTTGTACCGTTTGACATTTTAAAATAAATTTGATAGTATACTCCATATGCTGTTTTTATCCTATCTTTTAAAAGATTTTTATTGGAGTATAGTTGATTTACAATGTTCTAGTTTCAGGTGTAGAGCAAAGTGAATCTGTTATATATATATACATATATCCACTCTTTTTTAGATTCTTTTCCCATATAGGCCATTACAGAGTACTGAGTAGAGTTTGTTTTTATCCTTTTTTTATTGTCACTGTATTATAAGTACTTTCTCATATCTTTAGATATTTTTCAAAAACATGGTTTTTAAATTGGTGAGTGTTTCATAGTATGGATATAATTTATTTAACAATACCCAACTGTTGGATACTAAGGTTATTTATAAATTTTGGCTACCATAACACTGCATAAACATTTCTGTACATATTTTGTACACAAATTTTTATGTTTATTCCCTTAGGACAAATATCTAAAAGTGTTATAGCTAGGTTAAAAGGTATGGACGTTTTTAAGGCTAGTGATACATACTATTGAAATTGTCCTCCAGAAAAGTTCCAACTTATAATCTCACCAGTAATTTATGAGAGTGTTTCTGTCCCAGCACCCTTGAAGAATATCATTTTTAAGAAAGACAAAAAAAATTGGGGAATGAGTCATACTTTGGAATATACTAAATAATCAGACGGATATAGCTAATAGCATTTGTTACTCAGATTGCTAGAAACAGAAATATATATACATATATAAAATCATTTTAATTTAGGAAAAAATGCCATTTTTTATGCTCCTGATGAATACCCTAGGTTACAGAGTTTGTGGAATAATTAGTGACACCTTCCTCTATCCATGTAACAGCTAGCCTAAAGCAGAAGATAGTAAATTCTCTAGAACTAGTTTCTTATGTCATGTCTCTAACTGCTCCGCTGGAATGACCTATGGATTGTTAGATAGGAGACAGACAGAGCTGCTGGGTCGTCCTTATAAAGAAGGATATCTGGAACTCAGGAGCGTCTCTTATATACCAAACTAGTAAGCTAATGTGGGTTCTGCCTTCTTCCCACTTTTCCTTACCATGCCCACCTACTCCCACCCTCAGGAAGCTGTCTTACAAATGTAAGCCCCTAGAGTTTATGAAAATGTCTTACCAGGGTCTTCAAGTTTCTGGTTTTTCACACCTAAGTTACAAAAAGAAACTTACCAGTTTTAATGATAGAACAAAGTAATTGGGAGTTACCACAGTTGGAGCAGAACTATTTTCAGGTAATTATGGCCATAAAGATGCACCTGATATATCCAGTAAGCTAATGCTACTAAATTTAAGTGTCAGCCACAGTCTAAATGCACCTTGGCTAATTGGGCTGGAACATTCCTCTGGACCCTCCTACTAAGAGAAACTGTTATACACAGTAAGTCTCCTAGCGATCTCCACAAGCTAGAAAAATGTCTGTCTTGAAGAGTCAGCTGAAGTCCCTGTGAAGTGACCAGTAAAACTTGTGGCTGCCCTGCCAATAAGAAGTGTTACTAAGCAAGTCCTCAGGGGCATGAAATGCTTCACACAAGGACAGGAAGTATCTTCCAAACGTCAGGTAAACTGCATACTTAAGGAAAGGCCAGATACTTTTCTCTCTTCAATAAATAAAAACTTATTGTAGCTACATGGGCCAAATACATAACAAGGAACTTAAATGCAGAGAAGTGATTTGGGCCATATCACCGTAAGTGGAAACTTAGGGGCTGGGGAAAGCGTCTAATCACCCAGATGTTTTAGTCAAATGATACCAAACATCACCTTACTTGAAAAAGGCAAATGACTAACTTTTTCTACTTTCATCTGGTTGTTTGGTGTCACACAGGCTAATCTCAATGACTGAGAATAGAGCTATACATAAGAGGCCTCAGACCTGGTCAAGAGTGCCTAGCCCTTCAGGTCCGCCCAGCCTTATTCCCTAGAATGGTTCCATATTGTTCAGATCTCCAGAGAGCCAACTCTCTCATTTGCAAGGGGGTAAATTTCCCCAGAATGGATTCTTTTTTCCGCCGCATATCTGCCAGGTTACTCCTTCATAGTACTCTTTTTTGTCAGCTAAGAATTGAAAAGTACTAAGAGTCAGCTAAGAATTGAATTTGCTGAACAGGAAAGAGCTATTAAACATCCATTATTTTTAAAAATAGAGCATACTTACCAGAGTTGTAGACACTGATGTGTTGAAAATATTCTGAAATACAAACATGTTTTCATTACATAGTACTATACTTAGATGTGAATGTCAGGTTCGGTCAAGATACAGGCAAAATATGGCAATATGAGAAATATAAAATTTCAGTCTCAAAAATAAATGGATACAGATTCATTTTAATTACTTTAAGAAGAATTCAAAGAAAAACTAGCCAGGAAGACAGCTAGAAATGGACCCTTATTTTCAAGCTATTTAAATAAATCTTCAAAAGGATCCACCCAAAGCATGCATCAGTCCAAGGCATTTCCTGTCAACTTTGGTTCAGATCTTTTGAGCCTAATTTGATAATGTTGTTCCTGACTACTCTTAGAATTCCTGTTTACCTTCCCAAATCTTCTCTATGGTCCTCTAAGAGAGACTATTTTTGTTATATTCTCCATTTTTCCCTGAGGAAGAGGAAACAGACCACATTACCGTTCTGTCTCCCCAGTCTTTCCCCTGATGAGGGAAGGAATCCTTCATCAGTCTCCCAAATATTACTCCCCAAGATGTCAAAACAAAGGAATACAAGCCTAACTCTGTGCATAGGAGTCATGGAGGGGTATTCAGGAGTCAAAGTCCTGTAATGATAGGCTAGGGTCAGAGTGGCATGGTCCCTGCCTGCCCAAGGCAAATGCAATGCTTGAGAGAACAGCCACAGGCAAGGCTGGGATAGGCTTAGGGTGGGCTCCTGTACCCTCCCCCTGAAAAGGTAGTAGCAGTAGCACAACTCAGCCTTGAGAAGACAATGGCTGACAGTATGACAGTACAGTGGGGTGGCTCTGACCTATTCCTCTGAGAAATAACACTGATAAAATTCCCATTGCAGAGATAATACTCTAGAGCATATCTTACCCATGTTCTCAACACAATTTGCAGTTTTTAGTCCTGAAACATAAAGATAAAGTTTTATTAGTTAGACACAATCTACCTTAGTAAAGATTTCAAATTGGTCTGTGCCTGTTGGTAATCTAATCTGTCAGCTCCTAGTCTATCAGACTCATAATTTAGTGGGAAGCAAATTACATTTTTGTATTCATAGTACAGTCACCAAAGAGCAGTAGCTCTAGATAAAACATCTAACTTTTCTGGAATTCAGTTCCCTTATGTGTATCTTTTATTGGGAGATTGCTTCAAATGACCTCCAGAGTCCCATCCAAAGCTAACACTTTATTTATTGATGTATTTATTTTTAATAGAACTTTATTGGAGTATAATTGCTTCACAATACTGTGTTAGTTTCTGCTGTATAACAAAGTGAAAAGCTATACATATACATATTCCCCATATCCCCTCCCGCTTGAACCTCCCTCCCACCCTCCCTATCCCACCCCTCTAGGTCATCACAGAGCACCGAGCTGATCTCCCTGTGCTATGCTGCTGCTTCCCACTAGCTAACTATTTTACATTTGGTAGTGTATATATGTCGATGCTACTCTCACTTCACCCCAGCTTCCCCCTCTCACCCCGTGTCCTCAAGTCCATTCTCTATGTCTACATCTTTATTCCTGCCCTGCAACTAGGTTCACCAGTACCAATTTTTTTTTGGATTCCATACATATGTGTTAGCATACGATATTTGTTTTTTTCTTTCTGACTTACTTCACTCTGTATGACAGACTCTAGGTCCATCCATCTCACTACAAATAACTCAATTTCGCTCCTTTTTATGACTGAGTAACATTCCATTGTATAAATGTGCCACATCTTCTTTATCCATTCATCTGTCGATGGACATTTTCGTAGGCTCCATGCCTTGGCTATTGTAAATAGTGCTGCAATGAACATTGTGGTACATGTCTTTTCGAATTACGGTTTTCTCAGGGTATATGTCCAGTAGTGGGATTGCTGGGTCACATGGTAGTTCTATTTTTAGTTTTTTAAGGAACCTCCATACTGTTTTCTAGTAGGTTTCTGGTGGCATCTTTAGGATTCTCTATGTATAGTATCCTGTCATCCGTAAACAGTGACAGTTTGCTATTTCTTTTCCAATTTGTATTCTTTTACTTCTTTTTCTTCTCTGATGGCCATGGCTAGGACTTCCAAAACTATGTTGAATAAGAGTGGTGAGAGTGGACATCCTTGTCTTGTTCCTGATCTTAGAGGAAATGCTTTCAGTTTTTCACCATTGAATATGATGCTTGCTGTGGATTTGCCATATATGGCCTTTTTATGTTGAGGTAGGTTCCCTCTATGCCCATTTTCTGGAGAGTTTTTATCATAAATGGGTGTTGAATTTTGTCAAAAGCGTTTTCTGCATCTATTGAGATGATCATATGGTTTTTATTCCTTAATTTGTTATGGTGGTGTATCACATTGATTTATTGGCGTACATTGAAGAATCCTTGCATCCCTGGGATAAATCCCACTTGATCATGGTGTACGATCCTTTTAATACGTTGTTGGATTCTGTTTGCTAGTATGTTGCTCAGGATTTTTGCATCTATGTTCATCAGTGATATTGGTCTATAATTTTCTTCTTTTGTGATATCTTTGTCTGGTTTTGGTATCAGGGTGATGGTGACTTCGTAGAATGAATTTGGGAGTGTTTCTCCCTCTGCAATTTTTTGGAAGAGTTTGAGAAGGATCAAACTCTTGAGAAGGATCAGTGTTAGCTCTTCTCTAAATGTTTGGTAGAATTCACCTGTGAAGCCATCTGGTCCTGGACTTTTGTTTGTTGGAAGAGCTTTAATTACCGTTTCAATTTCATTACTTGTGATTGATCTGTTTATATTTTCTAATTCTTCCTGGTTCAGTCTTGGAAAATTGTATCTTTCTAAGAATTTGTCCATTTCTTCGTGGCTGTCCATTTTATTGGCATATAGTTGTTTGTAGTAGTCTCTTATAATCCTTTGTATTTCTGCAGTGTCAGTTGTGATTTCTCCTTTTTCATTTCTAATTTTATTGATTTGCATCCTGTTTTTTTCTTGATGAGGCTGGCTAAGGGTTTATCAATTTTGTTTATCTTCTCAAAGATTTTAGATTTTAGTTTTATTGATCTTTGCTATTGTTTTCTTCATTTCTATTTCATTTATTTCTGCTCTGATCTTTATGATTTATTTCCTTCTACTGACTTTGGGTTTTCTTTGTTCTTCTTTCTCTAGATGTTTTAAGTGTAGGGTTAGATTGTTTATTTGAGATTTTTCTTGTTTCTTGAGGTGAGATTGAATGGCTATAAACTTCCTTCTTAGAACTGCTTTTGCTGTGTCCTATAGGTTTGGGGTCATCGTATTTTCATTGTCATTTGATTCTATGTATTTTTTTATTCCTTCTTTGACTTCTTCACTGATCTCTTGGTTGTTTAGCCTCCATGTATTTGTGTTTTTTACAGTTTTTTTCCTGTAATTGATTTCCAATCTCATAGCGTTGTGGTCAGAAAAGATGCTTGATACAATTTCAATTTTCTTAAATTTACGGAGGCTTGATTTGTGACCCAAGATGTGATCTATCCTGGAGAACGTTCCATGAGCATTTGAGAAGAAAGTGTATTCTGCCACTTTCGGGTGGAACGTTCTATAGACATCAATTAAATCTATCTGGTCTATTGTGTCATTTAAAGCTTGTGTTTCCTTACTTATTTTCTGTTTGGGTGATCTGTCCATTGGTGTAAGTAGCATGTTAAAGTCCCCTACTATTATTGTGTTACTGTTGATTTCTCCTTTCATGGTTGTTAGCATTTGCCTCATGTATTGAGGTGCTCCTATGTTGGGTGAATAAACATTTACAATTGTTATATCTTCTTCTTGGATTGACCCTTTGACTGTTAGGTAGTGTCCCTCCTTATCTCTTGTAACAGTCTTTATTTTAAAGTCTATTTTATCTGATACGAGTACTGCTACTCCAGCTTTCTTTTGATTTCCATTTGCATGGAATATCTTTTCCCATCCCTTCACTTTCAGTCTGTATGTGTCCCTAGGTCTGAAGTGGATCTCTTATAGACAGCATATATATGGGTCTTGTTTTTGTATCCATTCAGCCAGTCTGTGTCTTTTGGTTGGGGCATTTAATCCACTTACATTCAAGGTTATTATCAATATGTATGTTCTTATTACCATTTTCTTAATTGTTCTGGGTTTGGTTTTGTGGGTCTTTTTCTTCTCTTGTGTTTCCCGCCTAGAGAAGTTTCTTTGGTGGTGCTGAATTCTCTTAGCTTTTGCTTGTCTGAGAAGTTTCTGATTTCTCCTTTGAATCTGAATGAGATCCTTGCTGGGTAGAGTAATCTTGGTTGTAGGTTTGTCTCTTTCATCACTTTAAGTATATCCTGCCACTCCCTCTGGCCTGTAGAGTTTCTGCTGAAAAATCAGCTGATAACCTTATGGGGATTCCTTTGTATGTTATTTTTTTTGTTTTTCCCTTGCTGCTTTTAATATTTTTTCTTTGAATTTAATTTTTGTTAGTTTGATTAATATGTGTCTTGGTGTGCTTCTCCTAGGGTTCATCCTGTATGGGACTCTCTGTGCTTCCTGGACTTGGGTGACTATTTCCTTTCCCACGTTAGGGAAGTTTTCCACTATAATTTCTTCAAATATTTTCTCAGACCCTTTCTTTTTCTCTTCTTCTTCTGGGACCCCTATACTTTGAATGTTGGTGCGTTTATTGTTTTCCCAGAGGTCTCTGAGATTGTCTTCAATTCTCTTCATTCTTTTTTCTTTATTCTGCTCTTTGGTAGTTATTTCCACTGTTTTGTCCTCCAGCTCACTTATTCATTCTCCTGCCTCTGTTATTCTGTTATTGATTCCTTCTAGTGTATTTTTCATTTCAGTTACTGTGTTGTTCATCATTGTTTGTTTGTTCTTCTACATCTTTGTTAAACATTTCTTGTATTTTCTCAATCCATGCCTCCATTCTATTTCCGAGATTCTGGATCATCCTTACTATCATTACTCTGAATTCTTTTTCAGGTAGATTGCCTATTTCCTCTTCATTTATTTGGTCTTGTAGGTTTTCACCTTGCTCCTTCATCTGTGACTATTTTTTGCCATCTTTTTTTTTTTTTTTTTTTAAATGAGTGTGATTGTGTTCCTGTCTTACTGGTTGTATGGCCTGAGGCTTCCAACACTGGAGTTTGTAAGCTGTTGCGTAGAGCTGTGTCTTGGTGCTGAGATGAGGACCTCCGTGAGACCTCACTCTGATGAATATTCTCTGAGGTGTCTGAGGTTTCTGTTATCCCAGTGGTTAGGACTCAGAGCTCCCACCACAGGAGCTGTTGCCCAACCCCCAGCTCATGAACCGAGATCCCACAAGCCACGTGGGGTGGCAAAAAAAAAAAAAAAAAAGAGAACAGTAGCAAAGTAAAAAATAAAATTAGACTAGGAAACTAACAGATATGTTAGAAATAATATAAAAATTAAAATATAGATGAAACACCAACCAGAAGGTACAACAGTACCACAATAGTAAAAGAGGGGAGGAGGGAAAAGAAGAAAAAAGCAAAAAAAAAAGGGGTGTAAACGCCTTGACTCTGGAGGGTGGGGCCTAAGCAAGGGCAAGGTTTGGGTGTTGGGTGGGGCCAGTGCTCAGGACCCACAGGGCTGGAAAAGGCCCTGGGGTCTGTAGGAGGTGGGGCTTAGGCTTAACGGAACAGAAGGGGACCAGGCGTGCCCCCCACCCCTGGTCTCAGAGGGTGGGGGACCTCACCTGGGAGCCCAGCAGGTTTCCTGGGCTTGAGTGAGAGGGACAAACGCCTTCCTCTCCTCTCCCGCTCCTCTGGTCCTGGAGGTCCCCTCCTGCCTGCCTCTCCTGATCTCCCCGGCCTCCTTCCTATGCCCCCAGGACCAATGCAGCCGGGGGCGGGGGGCGGGGCTTGGAGGGCAGGGGACTGGCCTGGGAGCTCAGCAGGCTCCTCGGGCCTGAGTGGGTGGGCAATTGCCCTCTGCTCCTCTCCCAGTCCTCCTGGAGGGCCCCTCTGCCTGCCTCTCCTGATCTCCCTGGCCTCAGGGGCGCCAATCTGGCCTCCACTTCTCCTCCCCCCTCAGTCCCCCCACGTCCTACCTGTTCACTTGGGGGTTCCTCCCATCTCCTTGGCCATCAGGGTCCCCCATCCGCGGCCAGCAGGCGCCCTAGTTGTGGGGAGACCTAACTCGGCATCTTCCCACACTGCCATCTTGACTCTGCCCCCACAAGCTAACACTTTATGATTATATGATTAGTCTGAAAAAATTAGGAGAAAATTTATCTGTCTGTTTAACGAATTCTCTCTTCAGATACGAAATGTCCTCCTCAACAGTTAACCTAACCCTTTACTATGGCTTGCTAGCAACCAGGGTGGAGAGAGTCTGGTGCTGACAGCTTCCACCTTGCTGCACTTCCCAGCCTGAAAGGCCTGCTGGGTGGGGCTGCTAGTATTTGCAGTGGCTAGGCACTGAAACTCAGGGAGATGGACCCTGGGAGAGGACTCTGTGTAGCTGTGCAGAACAGCCCAGAGGGCCTGGGGTGTGATCTGGGCCAAACCAGAGCTCATTGTCAGCGTGCATGGCAGGGCTTGGCTCCAGCAGTCGTCTCTGTTGGTGTGCACAGTAGGTGACAGGCAGCATCAGAGAATCACACGTGAGGAGTACTCAGATGTTCCTTTCCTGGCAGAAGGGCTCCAGTTCTGCCCACCTCACACAGCAGCTTGGAGCCGGATTTGGGGCAGAGAGGTCCTAGGAGAGCCCTACCATAGAGGCAGCCCCAGGCCCAGGTGGCAACGCAATCACCTCGATTCCTGCAGTCACAACACCCCAGCCCCCAGCACCAGCCTAGTACTAGGCAAGAAAGGGATGGGACTCCATGGAGCAAAGAGGAGGCCCCACCCAAATCCAGTGCAGGCTCTGGTCACCACAACACCAATCACATGCCCTGTCAAGGGGCTAACGCTCTGAGGAAAGATGTGGCTAGCATCCATACCAAAAGCAGCCATTGCACCAAAATTATTGGACTCATACAGTCTACTCGGGAATGCTCCCACATCAAAAACAGCCCTTCAAGACCACAGTAGATAACTGTTTCTCCTAAATTTATAGAGACACAAATTTAAGTAAAATTTAAAAAGCACAGGAACTGGTCCCAGTTAAAAAAACAAGAGAGGGGCTTCCCTGGTGGCACAGCAGTTAAGAATCCACCTGCCAACGCAGGGGACACAGGTTCGACCCCTGGTCCAGGAAGATCCCACATGCGGCGGAGCAACTAAGTCCGTGCACCACAACTACTTAGCCTGCACTCTAGAACCCACGAACCGCAGTTACTGAGCCAGCGCGCCACTACTACTGAAGCCCACACACCTAGAGCCCATGCTCAGCAACAAGAGAAGCCACCACAATGAGAAGCCTGCACACTGCAACTAGAGAAAGCCTGCGTGCAGCAATGAAGACCCAATGAAGCCAACAATAAATAAATTAAATAAATATTTTTTTAAGTTATAAAAATTTTTAAATAAATTAAAAAACGAGAGAAATTCTCTGAAAGAACAAAGAATGAAACAGACCTCTCCACTCTACTTGACCCTGAGTTCAAAAAGGAGGTAGTAAAAATGCTAAATGAATTAAGAACGATTATTGATAGAAATGCAGAATCACTGTAACAAGGAATTAGAAACTATAAAGAGGAGCCAATCAAAAACAACTCAATTACCAAGATAAAAACCAATCTAGAAGCAATGAATAGCACACTAAATAATGTAGAAGAACGAATAAGTGATCTGGAAGATAGAATAATGGAAATCACCCAATCAGAACAAAAGACAGAAAGACAAATGAAAAAAAAAATGAAAGCAATATACGAGGTCTATGGGATGATATAAAACGTGCCAAATTTAAGGTCCCACAAGCTGCATGGCAAGGCCAAAAAATATATATATATATTTGAAGAAATTATGGCTGAAACCTTCCCAAACCTAAAGAAGGAAACAGATATCTAGGTACAGGAAGCATAGAGGGTCCCAAATAAGATGAACCTAAACAGATCAACACCAAGACATATTATAATTAAAATGGAAAAAGTTCAAGATAAAGAGAGGAATCTAAAGGCAGCAAAAAAGAAACAAAGAGTCCGTTACAAAGGAACCCCCATAAAGCTCTTAGCTAATTTCTCTGCAGAAACACTGTTAAACAAAGTCATGAAAGGGAAAAATCTGCAACCTAGGATACTCTACCCAGCAAGACTATCCTTTAGGCTAGAAGAAGAGATAAAGGATGTCTCAGACAAGCAAAAACTAAAAGAATACAGCAATACTAAACCTAACCTAAAAGAAATATTGAAAGGTCTTCTCTAAATAGAAAAGAATCAAGAATCTATAAGAAAGGGAAAGTCACAATAGGAATGGCAAATGTATAAAAGGATTGAAGACCACTTAAATAAGCCAGTACACAGATTAAAAAAAATCAGAAAAATTTTGTAAAAGTGTTTATAACTACAATTAACAGCAAAAACATAAACATTAAGATGTAAAACAGGACATCAAAATCATGAAATATGGGGGAGGGGATTAAAATTGTAGATCTTTTAGAATGTGTTTGAACTTATATGACTACCAGTCTAAAGTAAGTAGTTATGGGTTAACATACTTGAAAACAAGGGTAACCACAAGTCAAAACCATACGATAGATTCACCAAAAACAAAAAGAAAGCAATTCAAGCATAATACAAAAGAAAACCACAAAAAGAAAAACAAAAAGAAGAAATGAACAAGGAAGAACTACAAAATCACCTTGAAAACAAGGTTTAAAATGGCAATAAACATATTTGTCAATAATTACTTTAAATGTCAATGGACTAAATGCTCCAATCAAAAGACACAGAATGGCAGATTAAAAAAAGAAAAAGAACCTACAATATGCTGCTTACAAGAGACTCACTTTAGGGCAAAAGACATACATAGATTGAAAGTGAGGGGATGGAAAAAGGTATTTCATGCAAATGAAAACAACAAGAAAGTGGGGGTAGCAATATCCATATCAGACAATACAGACTAAAACAAAGTCCATAAGGAAAAACAAAGAAGGACACTATATAATGATAAAGGGATCAATACAAGAAGAGGATATTACACTCATTAGCATATTCACCCAGTACAGAAGCACCTAGATATATAAAACAAATACGAACAGACATAGAAGGAGAAACTGACAGGAATACAGTAATAGTAAGAGACTTTAACACTCTACTGACGTCAATAGACAGATATTCCAGGTGAAATTAACAAGGCAACAAAGATTCTAAATGACACAATAGACCAGTTGAATTTAATTGATATCTACAGGACATTACATCCAAAAAACCCAGAATGCACATTCTTTGCAAGGGTGCATGGACCATTCTCTAGAACAGACCACATACTAGGACACAAAACAAGCCTCAACAATTTTAAGAGGATAGAAATTATTTCAAGCATCTTTTCTGACCACCACAGTATGAAACTAGAAATCAACCACGAAAAGAAGAAAAAGGTAGAAACCGATCACATGGAGACTAAACAACATGCTACTAAAAAGAACAATGGGTTGATGATGAATTCAAAGAGGAAATCAGAGAACACCTTGAAACAAATGACAATGAAAATACAGCCTTACAAAATCTATGGGATATAGCAAAAAGCAGTTCTAAGAGAGAAGGTAATAGCAATACAGGCCTTCCTTAAGAAACAAGTCTCAAATAAACAAACTGTCACCTAAAAGAATTAGAAAAAGACCAAACAAAACCCAAAGTCAGCAGAAGGAAGGAAATAATAAAGATCAGAGAGGAACTAAATAAAAATAGAGATAAAAAAACAATAGAAAAGATCAATAAAACCAAGAGTTGGTATTTTTAAAAGATAAATGAAATTGACAAACCTCTGGCCAGGCTCACCAAGAAGAAAAGAAGGAGGACCCAAATAAACAAAATAAGAAATGAAAGAGGAGAAATAACAACCAATAGTGCAGAAATACAAAAAATCATAAGAGAATACTATGAACAGTTATATGCCAACAAATTGGACAACTTAGAAGAAATGGAAAAGTTTCTAGAAACATATATCCTGCCAAAATTGAGTCAAAAAGAAAGATAATTTGAACAAACCAATCATTAGAAGTGAAATAAAATCCATAATTTAAAAATTCCCTGCAAACAGAAGTCTAGGAATGGACGGCTTCAGTGGGGAATTCTACCAAACATATAAAGAAGAACTTATACCTATCCTTCTCAAACTACTCCAAGAGACTGAAGAGGAGGGAATACTCCCAAATTCTTATGAAGCCACCATCACCCTGATACCAAAACCAGACAAAAACACTACAAAAAATGAAAATTACAGGCCAATATCTTTGACGAATATAGATCAAAAATCCTCAACAAAATATTAGCAAACCTAATCTAAAAATACCTAAAAAGGGTCATGCAGAATGTTTAAGTTGTACTCATTCCAGGGTCACAAGGATGGTTCAAATAAATAAATCAATCAATGTGATACACCACATCAACAAAAGAAAAGACAAAACCACATGACCATCTCAATAGATGCAGAAAAAGCATTTGATAAAATTCATCATCCATTCAAGAAAAAAACTCTCACCCAAGTGGGTATAGAGGGAATATAACTCAACACAATAAAAGCCATTTACAACAAACCCACACCCAGCATCATACTCAACAGAAAAAGCTGAAAGCCTTCCTGCTAAATTCAGGAATAAGACAAGGATGCTCACTCTCACCACTTCTATTCAACACAGTATTAGAAATCCTAGCACAGCAGTCAGACAAGAAAAACAAAAGGTATCCAAATTTGAAGGGAAGAGGTAAAACTGTCACTATTTGCAGATGACATGATACTCTACACAGAGAACTCTAAAGACTCCACACAAAAACTATTAGAACTAATAAATGAACTCAGCAAGGTAGCAGGATATAAGATTGACATACAGAAATCTGTTGTATTTCTTTACACTAACAATGAAATATCAGAAAGTAAAAGAAAAAAAATCCCATTTAAAATCATGTCAAAAAAATTGGAAAAAACTTTTAAGCAAGGAGGTGAAAGACCTATACATTGAAAACTATAAAACACTGATAAAGAGACTGAAGATGATTTAAAGAAATGGAAAGGTATCCCATGCTCTTAGATTAGAAAAATTAATATTATTAAAATGGTCATACTACCCGAAGCAATCTACAGGTTAATGTAATCCCTATCAAAATATCCATTCCATTTTCACAATACTAGAACTAATAATCCTAAAATTTATATGGAACCATGGAAGACCCAGAATTGCCAAAGCAATCCTGAGGAAAAAGAACAAAGCTGGAGGCATAACCCTCCCAAGATTTCAGACAATACTACAAAGCTACAGTAATCAAAATAGCGTGGAATTGGCACAAAAACAAATAGATCAATGGAACAGAACAGAGAGTCCAGAAATAAACCAACACATCTATAGTCAATTAATCTACAACAAAGGAGACAAGAACATACAATGGAGAAAAGACAGTCTCTTCAACAAGTGGTGTTGGGAAAGCTGGATAGCTACATAAAAATCAATGAAATTAGAACACTCTCCCATAGAATATACAAAAATAAACTCAAATGGTTTAAAGACCTAAATATAAGACATAATTCCATAAAATTCCTAGAAGAGAACACAGGCAAAACATTCTCTGACATAAATTGTAGCAGTATTTTCTTAGATCAGTCTCCCAAGGCAAAAAAAAAAGAAAAAATTAAAGCAAAAATAAGCAAATGGGACCTAAACAAACATAAAAGCTTTTGTACAGCAAAGGAAACAATCAACAACAAAAAAAGACAACCTACGGAATGCAACTGACAGGAGTTAATATCCAAAATATACAAACAGCTCATACAACTCAACAGCAAAAAACCAAACAATCCAAAAAAAAAATAGAAAGAAAACTTAAATAGATATTTTTCCAAAGAAGACATACAGATGGCCAACAGGCACATGAAAAGATGCTCAACATCATAATTATTAGAGACAAGTAAATCAAAACTACAATGAGGTATCACCTCACACCTATCAGAATGTCTATCATCAAAAAGTGTGCAAACAATAAATGCTGGAGAGAGTGTAGAGAAAAGGAAACCCTCCTACACTGCTGGTGGGAATGTAAATTGGTGCAGCCACTATGGAAAACAGTATGGAGGTTCCTTAAGAAACTAAAAATAGAGCTACCATATGATCCAGCAATCCCACTCCTGAGCATATATCCAGAAAAGATGAAAAACCTAATTCAAAAAGATACATGCACCTCAATGTTCATAGCAGCACTACTTAGAATAGCCAAGACATGGAAACAACCTAAGTGCCCATCAATAGGTGACTGGCTTAAGAAGATGTGGTATATATATCTATATACCACATATATGCATTATAATATATTATATATATAATATTCCATTGTGTATGTATATGTATAAACACAATGGAATATTATTCAGCCATAAAAAAGAATGAAATATTGTCATTTGCGACAACATGGATGGACATAGAGAACATCATACTAAGTGAAGTAAGTCAAACAGAGAAATACAAATATTATAAAATATCTCTTATATGTAGAAACTAAAAAATAATACAAATGAATCTATATACAAAACAAACAGATTCATAGACACAGAAAACAAACTTATGGTTACCAAAGGGGAAAGGGAGGAGGGGGTAGGGATAAATTAGGAATATGCGATTAACAGATACAAACTACTATATATAAAATAGAGAAGCAATAAGGATTTACTGTATAACATAAGGAACTATATTCATAATGTCCTGTATAACCTATAATGGAAAATAATCTGAAAAAAATATATATATAACTGAATCACTTGGCTGTACACCTGAACCTAACACAATATTGTAAATCAACTATATTTCAAAAAAAAAAAAGTAGGAGGGTTAAAAATGGGTAAGAGATTGATCCAGAAATAAACGGGAGAAGACACAAATATAGATAGGGATTGAAAAAGGGAATATAACCATGGATTCAGCAGGTGTAAAAAGACATGAGATTACTGTGACTAGCTTTATGCCAATAAATTTGAAATATAAGACAAATGGACAATTCCTAGAAAAATGTAACTTATCAAAAATAACTCAAGAATAAACAGAAAACTCACATGGTATTATAACTATTAAGCAGTTTAAACTTTTTCCACAATGAAAAATACCAGGATAGTTTGGTTTTTACAGAGTACTAAAGAGAAAGGAGCTGCACAGAGAACCCCAGAGATCTTCAAAGCGTTTCCAGTACTCAGCAAAATACTGATCAGTTTATACTTGTCTAAGGAAACTACCCAAGGCCAGGGAAAGAACTCAAAGGATGAAGAATAGTGACTATTCCTACCAGCCACACTGGAAAACCTTGTAAGTTGTTATTTTAACAGGGAGCTCTACAGTAAGAAGCCTTGGAAGCAGTTCAGACAACAGTAAATAAAGCCCTCCCAGGAGTTCCTATCTCCTTCAGATCTCAAGAAATTACAGATGTCTGTGACCAAACTCAGAGCTGACTGGAATTTTTGGCAACAAGACTACAGCAGTATTTGTTGGCCACTGCACTTTTGGACACAAGGACTCCTCCCTTTGTAGGCCCTGCTACTGCTAGCCTGTTACTGGGCCTAATGAGACAGACTGTCTCACTAAAAGAAAAGTCAGGGGGCTTCCCTGGTGGCGCAGTGGTTGAGAGTCCGTCTGCCGATGCAGGGGACACGGGTTCATGCCCCGGTCCGGGAAGATCCCACATGCCGCGGAGCGGCTGGGCCCGTGAGCCATGGCCGCTGAGCCTGCGTGTCCGGAGCCTGTGCTCCGCAACGGGAGAGGCCACAGCAGTGAGAGGCCCGCGTACCGCAAAAAAAAAAAAAAAAAAAAAAAGAAAAGTCATGATTCTCCAACATAATATCTTATTGTGCCATGGGTTCTCTTTGAACTAAATTCCCATGAAGTAGGACAAACCCCCAAAAGTTCCACTGTCACATGGAAATTTTACCTCCAGTTAAGGGCCAAGCCTGGCTCCTAAAGCCTTAGCCACTTCCGCAAATAAATGGCTGCCCATCCATTAGACCTGCAGTTTCCAAACAGTGGTAGAGGTGTCCCTGCATGCTCTAGCAAATGCACAGGGGTACCAAGGGATATGTTAAAATTTCAAGACAAACACAGCCCGACTTGATATCTTTCAGACACTGCATGAACTACTAGCTTTAGATAGAACACAGTTTCAAAGTTATGTTACATTCTATTCGATAACATCATATATTTGCAAAGCTGGGTTTTTAGCAATTGTTGTGAAAAAAAGCAAGTATATGTGAAAAATCAGTGTGGATCAGGAAATAAGGTGGTATCTAATCTGACACCAAGGTTTGAGAAGCTGTGCAGTCAGTGTCCAACAGGCACATACATCCCATTAGCAAGTCGCTGTGGTTAAAAATGAAATAATAGTTCTTAAAACTTTTTATATATATTACTTCTTAGAAAACAGCTACTGAGATATTAGGACATAAATACTTATTGAGTTGTTTGAGTTTACTTAATAAATGGAATTTTTAGGCATTTATTTTAGCCTAGGGACACTCTGAAAAAATTATGACAACACTAAGGACACCATGAACCAAGAAAGTCTGAGAACCTCTGCATTAGACAGTACAAAGCCTCACCTACTACTTTATCCAAACTATTGGCTCAATGGGGGCCTTACCTGTAAGACTTCACACCTGAAAAGACAGCTGCCATGCTGTGACAGTCTATGGAGAGGCCTATGTAGGTAGGAACAAGGGAGGCCTCCAGCCAACAACTCATGAGGAAATAAGGCCTTAGTCAACAACCCACTAGGAACTGAGTCCTGCCATCAACCATGTGAGTGAGCTGGGAAGTACATCTTTCCCAGTCAAGTATTATGATGACTGCAGCCTTGTGAGAGATCCCTTGTCAAAAGACCCAGGTACACTGAACCCAGTTTCCTGACACAGCAACTATGAGACAATAAATGTTGTTTTTAGCCACTAAATTTTGGAGTAATTTGTTATGCAGTGATGGATAACTAATACAGGTGTGAGGGTCAGTTTTATGTATCAACTTGTCTAGGATACAGTCCCTAGTTATTCAATCAAACATTAATCTAAGTTGTTGCCTTGAAGGTATTTTGTAGATGGGATTAAAATCTATAATCAGTTACCTTTATATAAGGGAGATTATCCAAGATAATCTGGTGGGCCTGACACAATGAATAGAAAGGCCTTAAGCGCTTAGGCTTCCCAAAAGAAGAAATTCTGCCTGTGGGCAGAGCTTCAGTTCATACCCAAGAATTCCAGCCTGCCCTTCCTGACAGCCTGACCTATGGATTTCAGACTTGTCTTGCTAGCCCATACAATAATGTAAGCCAATTCCTTACAATCGATTCTGTTTCTCTGGTTGGAAACCTTGACTGATACCTTGTTCAGCATGAACAAGTCTGGTGGGTGAAAGTCTGGAGGGGGTTGGTAATGAAGAGTTCTCCCTTTTCCTATAAATATGGAATAAACAGTCTGAACAGCCTTCCAAATGTTCTAGGCATTGATTCATAATGTGAATTTCTCGAGGTGATAGATATGTGATATGTCACTTCCTATCTGGTTTATCTATACGGAATCTTGTTGAATCCCCAATCCCAGACAACAACACAGAAACTTCGCTACTCCCAAGGAAGGCTAAAAGAGTGTCCATCAGAACGAATGAAGGTACTTACATCTGATGAACCCTCAAGCGCTAGGGTGGATTTATAAAAAATAAATCTGGATAGCCCTGTAGGTTCATCTTCTTTCCCCCTTTTGATGGCTTAGCAGAGAGTTGCCTCAACAGGTCTGAGCAAGCTCAACAAAATAGACTGACACCAGCCACTGGAGTTCAGGGGCTCTTCCTTTCTAACAAGATTACTTTTGCAGTCAGGGAACACTGATATTCCCTGCCCGCATGACTCTATTAATATGTAAAATATATTTACATATATACTGCCTGGTCCCTCTCTATGTAAATACTGTCCAAAATACCAGATGATCTATGACCAGCCTGTTCAGTCAAATAATGAGAGGTCAGGGGATGAGGTGTACTCTACTATTTCTCTGCTTATAAGTTTTCTTCCAATAAATCATATTATATCTACACTGTAAGGTGCATGAAATCTCAGAGCTATGGCTTCCTACCAGGTATTTATAATTCATCTATAGTCCTCCCAATCCAAGTGCAGTTTTCAGATGGGGTCATTTTAAACGATGAGGAATGTAGCCTGATTACACAGCTGACATTCTGCTTTTATCGAGTTTTCTAGAAAAACAGTATAAAAGAAGGTTAACCTGCGGTAATTTTCCCATTAGGACGGATCAAGGGTTTTGTTACCATTTACTTACTCCCATTATCTTGGATTAATACGAGTATCTTTGACCACCAGGAATTATCCTCTCCACTTCCTAACCAACTGAACTATTTTCTTTAACTAACTAGCTTTTGTAAGGCCCACATACATTTTTATCTTGAAAATCACAAGCAAGTTTAAAGTAACAGCACAGGACTGTGTTAGCACACTACATTTAGCACAGTATAATTTTTTAATCACTTTCATAAATGCTGCCTTTTTACATCCAGAGGTCTATTCAGTCACAGTGGAACAAGGTTCTGATTATATCCTCATGGCTTGAGCTTTTAAAACCCCTGGTTATTATCCTTCATAGTGCTTCAAACAGCCTAGCTTTAATGATCACTTCAGGGTGTCTTTGATCCTGAGTTCCCATTAGTTACCTCCAGATGGCAGCAGAGGACACTGGTCAGACTCCGGCTTAGAGGTAAAGCAACACAATCAAGTGCAGTGGCCTGACTTTGCCAGAGCTCTCCAAACAAATAGCACAGGTGAGCCCCCACGGAGGTTTCCCCTTGTGGCTGGTTTGAACATTAACCTGCTGTGTAGCCTCTGCCTGCCTTTCTGGGCAGGCCCGCAGAAGTTTGCCCACTCTCCTCCCCTTTCCTCATAACACACTTCCCCATGTAGGTCCAAGACTTGGCTCATTCTGAATCAACCCAGCGGCTCCACCCCTTTTGTTCATCGTAATGCTACTCACAAACATGAACTCTGGGGGCTCCACTGCCCACCTCTGTTCATCAACCAGATACGAGTGACGGATCTGGCCTACTGCAGCTACCGTAGCCAGGGTTTCTGCAGAACCAATGGCTCCAGAAATAGCATTTGTCTGAGTGCATTAGAAGCACCAAAAGTGGTGTCATTTTGTCAGCCCAGCTGCAACTGGGCTTCTGGCTATAATGTGCTGGTAAAATTGAACAGGTTCTGGGGTGGAGAACGGGGGTTCTGACTTGTAGGGTTTGCTGATGTCCATGGTATAACTCTCATCCACGGCCAATTTCAAGCCATCGTGATGTATGAGGAATTGCCAAGAGATATATGCCCACAGTCAGCTCCCATAAGCTGGAATGAACTGGCTCCAACTGGCTTCGTTTTTGGTCAGGTCCAGTGTATGGTTAGGCGAGGGAAATGGGCACTCTTCCTCTCAACATAAATTTGCTCGCTAGTTGGTCTAACTTCCAACTCAGGGCCAGGACTAAGGTGAGACAAATGAGGTGTTTAGAGTGCAAAATTTAAGGAGGCATTCGCTCTTAGGATCATGCAGGTGAAGGTTGTGCAAGTATATGACCCTAAGCATGAAGACGTCCTTAAATTTTGTGCCCCAGGGATCTCAATGGCCACATAGCTTCTGCCATTAAATCAAAAGTGGACCAGCTCCCCTCCCCACTCCATCAGCACTTCTCTACCTGTTCTTTTTTATGTCATAATGCACTGGCACATTTGAGTCAAGGTCTAAAAGTCTATCCCACTTCCAAGGCCCTACTTCAATACTCGCTCTGTTTGACCAGCAGCTATAGTTTGGGGTTCACCTAGACAATCATACTCATAAGACCCCAAAAGGCATCCCCTCACCAGTTTACTCAGTTTTGCAGAAGAATGAAGGGCAGGAACACAGCATACCTATTAAAGGGTAGCATGAGTGATACACCTTCAATGCAAGTCCTCACAGCAGTCCAGGGCTGTCCTTCAGTCCCCAGAATGACATCTCAAATACAAGAAAACAAGGTTACACAGGTGGGTGCAGGAACTATCCTAGCTTAGTAGCCTCATGCCACACATAGAAGACAGCATCTCTTATATCAATCATGCCATGAGTACTCCAGGACTCAGCAAGAAGAAAACCTCAGTACGTCACACCACATTCAGGAATGCCCAAAGCTATGGCTTCCCTCCAGGTATTTATACTTCATTCACAACCTCGCAGCTCAGATGCACTGTAACGATCAACGGTTATGTTTACCATTAGGCAGTGTTGTACGGTTATACAGTTGTCATTCCACCTTTAGTAGATTACAGAGAAATAGTGCTAGAAGAAGATCAACAAGAGACCATTTTCGTAAGAGGAAGGAGAAAGGGTTTTGTTAACCCTTTACTCATATACCCCAAAGCACAATACCATAAAATTTCAGAACGCTGGCGATAAAGAAAATATCCTAAAACCTCCCAGAGGGCAAAACAAGTCTCATTCAAAGTTTTAGTAATTAGAATGGCGTCACCCTTTTTAACAGCAGCATCAGAAACTACAAGACAATGAAGGAACATCTCCAAAATTCCAAGGAAAATAATTTCCAAGACAAAAATACAAATCTACAAACTATTATTCAAGGTCTCAGAGATAGATTTTTCAGGTATATAAAGTCTCAGAAAATTTGCCTCAATATCTCTTTTCTCAGAAAACTTCTGAAGAATCCCTACCCCTTCCAAACTAAGGAGTAATTCAAGAAAGAGAAGGAAATCTAAGATATAGGGGATTCCTCATAGGGGAGAAGCAAAAGAAAGTCTCAGAATAGTAGTGAGGAGAGATTTCAGGATATTTTCATAAAGCAAGATGATGGAATCCAGGAGTATATCCAGAAAAAAAAAAAGAGTATCTGATATACCTAAATGTATTAAGAGGAGATTTATATTTCTAAGGATTCAGGGGTGAATTACTGATGGGATATAAAAAGCTAAGGAAACAGAAAATCATACAACTAATAACTCTGAGGTAAAAGTAGTACTTCAAAACAAAACGGTACCAGTCTTTACTACACTGGGACAATGGGAAGGGGAAAGGCACAAATGTTGAGGAGGGTGGTGGTGATCAGATTCTTCTAATTCCCTTCTCCCCTGCCTCCCTACATGACAGGGTCTGGAAAAGCTAATTACCCTCTTTGCAAGATTTTCTTGTAGTTACAGACGATCAAGTAGCTGTTCTGGTCGATGATATGCAATCAGAAGTCTACTCAGAACTTCTCGGAAAGCTTTTACCCTCCTGATTAAACAGGCAGATTTGGCTGCCATCCTCCTATCCTCTCTTTTTGTCTTGAACGTGGTTTGACGCCTACAGCTGCCAACAGTCACACTGAAAACATGAATCAACAAACCAACATGCTCAAATTGGTGGACGACAAAGAGTCTGAGTTACTCATGATGTAGTTGAGCCCCTGTACCAACTCTGGACAGCCCACCTCTAGACTTCCAATTAAATGAGAGCCACCAGGCAGGTTTTGTTCCTTGGCCTATACCCACTAGATGCTAGCAGCAACTAAAGGTAGTCGTGACAATTAAAAATGTTTCCAGTTACGGTCAGCTGACCCTAGTGGGCAAAACTGCTAGTTGAGAACCATTACCTTATATTACTATTTTGGTTTTTTAACTTTCAATAATACCGTAAATGTATTATTTTGATACAATTAAATTATGAAAAAAGAAACTAACAGTATGAAAAGAGCTAGATGAGAGACCACCAATGTTTTGTCTCCTTTTAAAACCTCCCAATTTTCTTCCTGACCTCTCCCTGGGCCTAAGAGTCTCACTCCTTCTTTCCCAGACATGCACAGACAGAACAGAGACACTTACCACCTAGAAATGCACACTCATAATGGCTGCAGGTCTTGTTTGTGCTTTGCAGGATAAGGTTATTGCCAGTCCCATCCTGTGTCACATGAAAAACCTCATTCAGGGGTATTAAAATAATTCTTTCACTTTCTTTATCAAAAAATTTTTCAACGGCAATTCCAAAGCACGTGTTGATGGTTAACAGAACGTCTTGGTCATTAGCAACTTGAGGTTTGGTTGAATATGCCAAGGTGAAATGGCCAAATCAGACTTGGTTTAGTCCTCCAAATGTAGATAAAGTAGTCTGCCTTACGCTATACACCACGTTTTGGTAGCTGTTCTCACAAGGTCTTCTCAGCAACTGCAGAGCTTTCGTCAGGTAAAAATGAAAAGCTTTGAACTGGAAGCCATAGACATAATCTTTTCGAGACTGGCCGGCCATTTTCCCAGCTTCATTGAACACATGGTAAAAGGAAGTTTGCTCTTGAGCTTCAGAAACATATGCCATCAGGGCTATTCCATGGTTATCCTTAAAACCCACAGGGAGAAAGAGCTGAGTCTTCCGAGCTTCCCACTTGGCTTCTGCATTTTCCCACACATCTTCCAAGAGCTGGAGGCTTGCTTTTTCCTCCTTGAGCAGCTGGGGAACATATTTGAGTTCCATCCTGTCAGTGCATTTCAGGTATTCGTCATCAAATGCATTGTCTGCCATATCTAACATTTCAGCTTGTACCTTCAAAGGAAAAGGACATTAATCCCCTTGAAATAAAGATACTTGGTGTACATCATTTCTCTCAGTTTATCGCATCCACCCCCTCATGCCCAGACTCTCTCCCTTGCTTACAATCAACTGTGGATATGTTTTTACGTAGGAAGTATCTTCCGCTGCTAATGATAACTTTTCTCACATATTTGTATGAAAGAGTAAATGACCATGCCTGCAACTCATTCGTTTGAACCCTGTGGTACAGAGGAAAGAACAATGAGGGTGAAACTGAAGAAAATGGGTGGCAGTCCTGGCTTTGAACAATATTCTTAGCTAATTTCCTCAACCACTCAAGACTGTTGAGTGAATTTGAAATATCTTGTGTGAAACACTTTACATGGCGGATAAATATATAAAGGCAAACATTATCCCTTTTGCTTTGAGGATGCCCCCCCTCCCCCTTGTCTGTGTGGTTCAGCTAGGACTGATTCTGCATCTTCAGCCCCTATGATAAGCAACGATGCAGGCTGAAAAACCAGAGCACTCCCAGAAAAACAAAAGGCTTTCTTTCCCTATAACCATAAGCTCTAAGGATAATATTGGCTTGTGGCAGCCAATAGTTATCCATTGAGTCCCATGGAGAATCCTGTCTACAAATAAAGCCAACAAAGGAAGGTTTGCAGAGCTGAGAGGTGAAGAGAGAGATGAGGACCTGATAACATTACTTAAGGCCTGAGTCTAGCTTTACCTGGAAACGGTATGTTACTTCAGTCATAAGAATCAGTAAATTCCCTATTTATCTGAGCTAGTTTGAATTGTCTTTCCATTACAAGTAACTGGAAAAGGACTAAGAATCTTTAAATGACACACATAACGTAAGAAGCAGGGCAGTGTAGTGTAACGAACACTACTAGCTTTGAATCAGATAGATCTGGGTTCAAATTCCATTTCTGTTACTAACTAGGTACTAATTACTTATGGGAAAGTTACTTGACATTTCTGAGCTTCAATTTTTTTCATCTAAAACATGGGGATAACGTGAGGAAATAATATCTTAACTGCAGGACTGTGGTGAGGATTAAATGATAGAATGAATATATGCAAAGTCCTCAGCCCCATGCCTTAGCCCCAAGGCACATATCAAGCCTTCAACGAGCTGTGGTTATTCTTATCATTTCGTAATAGGAATATATGTACAGTCTTCCCTCAGTATCCATGGGGGATTGGTTCCAGGAGCCCCCGCAAACACCAAAATCCACAAATGCTCAAGTTCCTTATAAAACTGGCATAGTACAGCCTTCCCCGGCGGTCCAGTGGTTAAGGCTCCGCGGTGGCACAAACCAGGGGTGCTGGTTTGAACCCTGGTCGGGGAACTAAGATCCTGCATGCCACATGAATACAGTGGGCCCTCTCTATCTGCGGGGTCACACATGTATGGATACGGAGGGCAGACTGTATTATACTGTAAGTTCCTCAAGGGCACGACATGTATCCTATTTATCTTCTGAATTCCAAGCACCTAGCAGAGCAACTGGCAAAATATTTAGTTCAAGTGAACTAAGTAAGAACCCTGTGCTCAGGCCTATGGATCAAAACACAGGATGAGCACATCCGCCCAGAGACACCATCTAAGGGTTTCTACAAGTAAAAGGGTAATGCCCTCCATATCATTGTCTCTTTCCACTACTCTATACTTGTATAGAGTATATAGTTGCTATAGTTGTTGCTATAGACTATATACAACTATATGCAACTATAGAGTATATAGTTGCAACCTCAGTTGGAGACTTTATAGAAACACTTAGCCAGGATCTCTTAAAGTTGCAGGCTCCATGTGAATGATTCTTAAAGCGTGTGAGTGTGTGTGTGGAAAGGAAGAGGCGGTGCAGGGAACCAACTTAAGCAAGCAGAACACAACTTGATTCCATATCCCACACTATCTCCTTCTCACTATCTCTCTTCTCCCCTCATGGTCAAACTTCTTCAAAAAGACATCTATCTTTGCCATCTCCGTTTCATTTCCACTCATATCCCAACCCTCTTCAATCCGGTCTCCCACCCCCATTCCTCCATCCAAATAGCTCTCACTAAGGAAACATTTCTTCTTAGACTCCTTTGCAGACCTAGCATATTTTCATTGGCCATTAAACGCTGGTGTTTCTCAAGGCTACTTATTTTCCAACTCTCAGTTCTACCCTTAGGCAATTATATAAGACCCATAGTTTCAGTTATCATCTAAATACCTCTGACCTGTCCTGTAAGTGCAAGATCAGTATAGCAACTGCCTACTTAATAACCCCACTTGAATTGCTCAAAGACCCTTCAAACAAAACAATCTAAGACCAAGACCAAACTTATAATCTTACTGCCTACAACTACCATCAACCTAGTCCGTATATAAAACCATCTATTCATTTGTGAAATTTTCTTAGATTTCTCCTTCTCAGTCACCCCCTGTGGCCACTTCATCCTTAAGGCCTAACAAACTTCTCCAGAGTGCTTTCTGTATGTGAAGCACTAAGTGTTCATACATATTAATTCATTTAATCTACATGGTAACCCTGTGAGGTAGGTAGGTATTATTATTCGTCCCTTTTTTAAGGGTTAGGAAACTACGGCACAGAGAGTTTAACTTGTTTGGAATTGATATTTGAACCCAGGCAATCTGGCTCCAGAGTCTATTCTCTTAACCAAAGTGTTGTGTTTCTGATGATGAAGATCACTGACATTTATGTAGCACTTTTTAAAAAAAGAGTTTAATTTCGTCCTCATAACAACCCTTATGAAAGGCTGGGCAGGCAATTCACAACACCGTTTTACGAATGTAGGAATTGTGTTGGCATCAGAAATGGTCTTGATTACCAGCCACAGAATATTCTGCTGGGGAAGTCACTGAGACCCTGAACTCCTGGGTCTGTAGGTCACTTTCTTGAAGTGGGAATTTGAGCTTCATGAGATGAAATCATTGCCATCTCCTAGCCAAGAAATGCACTTTCGTCCACAGCACAGAATGTACCAGAGTGCATCTTGGGCGCCAATGCCTAATTTATGTTCAAGACTTCAACATCTTATAAGACATCACACCCTAAAACCACCACCCCACATTCCTCACACCATATCAAGGGTTGATCCAATATGATCCTGTCTTTCCCCCGTGCCTCTAACTAGTCTCTGCATGTCTAATTTTAGACATCAATTCTTTCTGGCCAAAGGCCACCGCTGATTGTGTGTTCTGTATAGTGAGTACCTTGAGCACTGAAAAAGCCCACAAATGCCGCCACAATTCAGGGGAAACTGAATGGACAAGGAACAGGTACAAAGGCTAGGTGAACACACTGATTATATTTTCTTCCTCTGAGTTATCCATTGAAACAAAATCCTATATGGATGAAATTCAATTACCAAAGGTTTATTACAAAAATGTAAAAATGACCTAAATGGTTAAAAAAAGAAATTGGTTAAACAAATTACGAAACATTCATAAAACAAACATATCAAATTTATGTTGCAGAAGAATATTAAAAAGGCAAATCAAAACCACAGTGAGATACCACCTCACACCCATTAGGATGGCTATAAAGATAAGGAAGAAAAAGGAAAATAGGGGCTTCCCTGGCGGCGCAGTGGTTAAGAATTCGCCTGCCAAGGCAGGAGACACGAGACACAGATTCGACCTCTGGTCTGGGAAGATCCCACATACCTCGGAACAACTAAGCCCGTGCATCCCAACTACTGAGCTTGTGTGCCACAACTACCGAAGCTCACGTGCCTAGAGCCCGTGCTCTGCAACGAGAAGCCACCACAATGAGAAGCCTGTGCACCGCAACAAAGAGTAGCCCCCACTCACTGCAACTAGAGAAAGCCCACGTGCAGCAACGAAGACCCAACACAGCTGAAATAAATTAAAAAAACATTTTTTTAAGTAAAATGGTATATTTTTATATGTGAATTATACTTCAATTTTTAAAAAGTCACACTGCAGACCAGGTAACAGAATATACAGTGATTCTATAAACAATATATCAGACTATTAAATTTAAAAATGGGTAAAATTTTAAGAATTTAACACATTTTAAAGAACGTACTTCAAATCAGTGGACGAATACTCATTCAGTAGTGATGTGAGAGCTAACAATGTGGCGGGAAATATCAGGTGAGGGACCTGGCTCATATTTTACATAAAAATATGATAGGGACTTCCCTGGTGGCGCAGTGGTTGAGAACCTGCCTGCTAATGCAGGGGACACAGGTTCGAGCCCTGGTCCGGGAAGATCCCACATGCCGCGGAGCAACTAAACCCGTGCACCACAACTACTGAGCCAGCGTTCTAGAGCCCGCGAGCCACAACTACTGAGCCCATGTGCCACAACTACTGAAGCCTGTGCGCCTAGAGCCTATGCTCCGCAACAACAGAAGCCACCGTGCTGAGAAGCCCATGCACCGCAACGAAGAGTAGCCCCCACAACTAGAGAAAGCCCGCGCACAGCAACGAAGACCCAACGCAGCCAAAAATAAATAAAATTTAAAAAATATATATGATACAGAATGTTTAAAGATTCAATTGTAAAAAATAAAATCATAAACTCTCTATCAGAAAACAAAAGAATACTGAATGTGGGAAAATAGTCACTATATAGTTTAATGGAAAACATGTAGATAAACATTGCAGTGTCATCTTAGCTGAAGAAAAATACATATTTTTTAGAATATCTGATGCCATGGACAGACATCTGTAGCACAATATTAACTTAAAAAGGTAAAAAAATACTATGTATAGTGTGAATCCATTTTTGTAAATTACAAACATAAACACACAGAAGAAAGCTGAGAAGAATACACACCAACAGATTGAGTCTTTCCCTCTGGGTGGAAGATTGTGGATGATTTTTACTTTCCTCTTTTTGATTAATTTTAATTTTTCAATTTTCTACAGTTAACACATATCAGTGTGTAAAAGATAAGATCTACTTGTAAAAAACTAATTTACCTACTCTCTCTGTTCTCATTTCTATCATCAACCCACACAAATGCCTCAGGCAACCTTATATCAAGAGTTCCCATTCCAGTGACCACATGCTTCCCATTCCTAACATTACCTGGAAGATGTCCATTAGAATCATAGGTGCCAGCAGCATGGTGACCATTTCAAAATGTCCTGCCTTCATTTTTCTCTTCTAAATTAAAAAGAAAAAATTCCAATTTAGTAGACTTAAAGAAAAGGTTTAGGGAAGTAGAACAGGATGACACACTATATATATTTTTTCATTCTGGCTAAGAGTGGGTATCATAATGGTTAGGAAGTGATTATTAATAAATTTCCAATGGCTGGAAGGGTCATTAGACTTTGTCTGGTGGTCTAACACCCTCATTCTACAGAAGAGGAAACCAAAGCTCAGAGAACTTCAGCAGTTTGCTCAAGATTAAATCTGTCCATTTCCATTCTCTTTTAGACATGTTGTCTCTCCCACCATAGTCACTGGTAGTCATTTTTAATTCCTATCTCTAAATCTCCCCTCAGCATACATAGGAAATCACAAACTAAAAAACAACCGTTTCAAATTGGTCCCCTAGATCCCAGTCTCCAAGAATTCTCCAGGAGTTAGTATCCATGCATATCATCCATTCTTTGATCCTCCTTGCAAACCAAGTCATGCCCATTTGGCTAGGATGGAGGCCAGTAGTGGTAAACACCAGAAGGTTATCCGAGGCAGTCTGCTTCTCCCAAATAGTCACATTTAAGAGAAGCCAAGGATAAAACAAGTGTCTTGCATAACTTTCTGAAGGCAGGAATGAGAAGGAAATGGGTAGGAAGCAATTCTAGTAAGATTATATAATTCTATTGGCTGAATGCCCAATATTCATCCCAAAGTTCATGAGACAGGAGCAGGTAAACAGGAGGGTAAGAGGCCGTCAAGGGCTGAAGCTGTCCCAGAGCCATTAACTGATTCAATTAAAGACTGGTTTATAGTTCCTTCCACATACCTACAACAAAGTTGACATGGCTGGAACTGAACTGAAATCTCTTTTTTTATCCTACCAATCACCATGTTATGGCACCTGAAAATGGGGAAGAACAGCACAGGGGAAAGAAGATAGTCTTCCCTTTGGCCCCAGATCCCCATCTTTATTCAGGAGCAGTTTCTTTCACTAAAGATATCAAAAGATAGTACAAACATGCCACTCTTGTGTGAAGCTTCCCTTTAAAAAAAAGATTTGGAAAATAATCCTTGACAGATACCAAGCAAGCTCTGAATCAGGATTTTCTTGAAAATTCTTCACTTCCATAGTCTGAGTGTAAATAAGTCAAAATGTTTACCTGGCTTTTCTGCCTGTGGAGGTTTAAACGATGCTAGGTCTCAAACCGTTTCCCCAGTCTCTCCGTGGTGGTGAGCGTGTCTTCAGGATAGGAGGCTGTTGACACTGAGCGCTGAGAAGGGAATGCTTTTCTTTTTATAAACATCCCCAGCAATAGCTTGGCAGTGGCACACTACCTCGTTTGTGTTCTGCTATTTATATCTGCCCCCCAGACTCTCCCTTGGAATCATTACTGTTAACACATGAAATCTCCAAGAGGCTTGTGAAGCCGCAGCAATTCCCTCTAACCCCACAGCGCGTTCAGCTCTGAGCCCTCAGTTCTGGGCTTCTCAGAGAGTGATCGCTTCCCATTCCTAACCCTTTGACCCTTTGACTCTGAGATGTCAGACTGAAGCAAGGATTTTACCCTAGCTAAATGGTTCACATAACTCAGGGGACTTGCTGTGTTAATCACTGGCAATGGTGATGGCTATCACCGTTCACTCAACTGGCTTACTGTATTTTAGGTACCGAGCCAGGTGCTGGGACACACAAGTAAGTGAAATAAAGCTGAAAAGCACTCAAACTAACAAAAGACATGAATATGCATACTTAACCAGAATACATGTTAAGAATCTTAGGTACAGGCAAAGCCCAGTGAGAACACTAAGAAGGGAAGGATTTGGTAATATCTACAACTATAGCTCTCATTTGAGTAAAGTACACCTAGTAAATATATTGACTGCAGTGCTGAAGAATACTTAAGAATTCACTGACTATGGATAAAAAACCGTGAAATGTCCTAGGAAATTCATGCATATGTGTATCAAAATTAATAGAATATTTAGAAAGTAGCACTATTCATAAAAGCCCCAAACTACAAACCATCCAAATGCCTATAAATAGTAGAATGGATAAATTGTGGTGTATTTATACCATGGAATTTTGTATAGTATTGAAAATTAAGAAACTCTTAACTACATGTATGTGCATAAATACCACAAATTTTAAACCTATGAACAGATACAAACATCTACACACTGAATGATTTAATTAGTATAGAGTACAAGATCAGGCAAAACACTTCTATGGCATCAGATGTCAGAACAGTACCCTGAGTGGGAGGTAGTAACTGGAAGAGGCACAAGGGGAGCATCTGGGATGCTAGTTAGGTTCTGTTTTTGGTTCTGGGTCTCGATTACACTGATATATTGTTTATGAAAATTCACCAAGCTATTACATACTTAAATGTATTTTTCTCTCTGTGTGTGTACATACATATTTACTCAATGAAACATTTTAAACTGTCATGAAGTGAACCTACTTTTACAAAACCCATCTCTCCTCCTCAGACTCTTCCAGACGTCTAGCCTCTACCCACCTCACTGGCTAAGCAATTTAAAAGTAAATACACTGAATAGGCTCTCAGTAATTGTATCATTTTAAAAAATAGAGTTTAGTTAGAAAGGAAAAAGTTTGCACATGTTTTCAGTCCTTAGGCTCACAATGACCGGCATTTTAGGCCCAGGCATGTGGGCCTACAGGGAATGAAGTAGTGGGATTTTCCTGTATTTGGCCCCCGAAAGCCTATCAGATTCATCAATGAATCACACAAAAGACTGAGTCTACCAAAAGGAGCATAACAAACACTGCATGAAGCTCAAAGCAAGTTTGACCTTATTTATTCCCAGCATGCTTTTGCTCCATTCTTGTTTTCTTTCAAGAAAACATAGTGACTTGATATTTGTATATACTGTGACATGATCACCACAATTAAGTCTAATTAACATCCATTACCACACACAGTTACAAAATAGTTTTGTGTGTGATGAGAGCTTTTAGGATTTAGTCTCTTGGCAACTCGCATATGTGCAATACAGTATTATGAACTCTAGTTGCCAATTAGATCCCCATGACTTACTTACTTTGTAACTGGAAGTTTGTGCATTTTGACTCTCTTCACCGATTCTGCTCAACCCCCACCCCCATCTCTGGCAGCCACCAATCTGTTCTCTGTATCTATGAGCTTGGTGGTTGCTTTTGTTTTTAGATTCCACATATAAGTGAGATCATACGTTATTTGTTTTTCTCCATCTGACTTTCACTTGGCAAGATGCCCTCAAGATCCATCCATGTTGTTGCAAATGACATTATTTCATTCTTTTTATGGCTGAGTAATATTCCATTGTATATAGGTGCCACATCTTCTTTATCCATTCATCTGTCGATGGACACTTAGGTGGCTTCCATACCTTGGCTACTGTAAATAATGCCACAAAGAACATGGAGGTGCAGAAATCTTTCCAACTGTTTTCATTTTCTTTGGGTAAATACCCAGAAGTGAAATTGTTGGATCATATAGAAGTTCTATTTTTAATTTTTTGAGGAACCCTCATACTGTTTTTCATAGTGACTGCACCAATTTACATTCTCACCAGTAGTGTACAAAGGTTTCCTTCTTCATATCCTAACATTTGTTATTTCTTGTCTGTTTGATAATAGCCATTCTAACAGGTGTAAGGTGATATCTCACTGTGTTTTTTTTTATTTTTTTATTTCTTGGCCGCACTGCACAGCATGTGGGATCTCAGTTCCCTGACCAGGGATTGAACCCATGCCCCCTGCAGTGGAAGCACAGAGTCCTAACCACTGGACGGCCAGGGAAGTCCTTCTCATTGTGGTTTTGATTTGCATTTCCTTCATGATTAGTGATGTTGATCTTTCCATGTGTCTGCTGGCCATCTGTATATCTTATTTGAAAAAATACCTATTCAGGTCTTTGCCCATTTTTTATATAGATTGGTTTTTTCCTATTGAGTTGTATCAGTTCTTTATATATTTTGGATATTAACACTTTATCATATGTATGATTTGCATATTATCTCCCAATCAGGCTGTATTTTCTTTTTTTTTTTCTTTTAACCAGGTAAGTCCCTGGGGGCCTTTTTTAAAAATTAATTAATTTATTTATATTATTTATTTTTGGCTGCAGTGGGTCTTCATTGCTGCATGCGGGCTTTTCTCTAGTTGCGGCGAGTGGGGGGCTACTCTTCGTTGCGGTGCGCGGGCTTCTCACTGTGGTGGCTTCTCCTGTTGTGGAGCATGGGCTCTAGGCATGGGGGCTTCAGCAGTTGTGGCTCGTGGGCTCTAGAATGCAGGCTCAGTAGCTGTGGCACACGGGCTTAGTTGCTCCATGGCATGTGGGATCTTTCCAAACCAGGGCTCGAGTCCATTGGTAGGTGGACTCCTAACCACTGTGCCACCAGGAAAGTCCCCTGTATTTTCATTTTTAGATGGTTTCCTTTGCTGTGCAGAAACTTCTTAGTTTGGTATAGTCCCACTTGTTGATTTTTGCTTTTGTTGCTTTTGCTTTTGGTGTCATATCCAAAAAATCACTGCCAAGACCAATGTCAAGGTGCTTACCACTTATGTTTCCTCTAGGAGTTTTATGGTTCAGGTCTTATGGGTTGGCCAAAAAGTTCGCTCAGGTTTTCCCATAAGATGTTTTGGAAAAACCCAAACAAACTTTTTGGCCAACCCAATACATTCAAGTCTTTAATACATTTTGAGTTAATTCTTAGGTATGATGTAAGATAGTGGTCCAGTTTCATTCTTTTGCCTGTGGCTGTTCAGTTTTCCAAACACCATTTACTAAAGAGACTGTCCTTTCCCCACTGTATACTGGCTCCTTTGTCATAAGTTAATTGACCATATACACATGAGTTTATTTCTGGGCTTGCCATTCTATTTCACTGATCTATGTGTCTGTTTTTATGCCAATACCATACTGTTTTGATTACTATAGCTTTAAAATATAGTTTGAAATCATGGAGCACAATGCCTTCAGCTTTGTTCTTCTTTCTCAAGATTGCTTGGGGGTTTTTGTGGTTCCATACAAGTTTTAGGATTTTTTTGGTCCTATTTCTGTGAAAAATACTATTGGAATTTTGAAAGGGATTGCACTAACTATGTAGATTGCTTTGGGTAGTATGGACATTTTAACAATATGGGTTCTTCCAGTCCATGAGCATGGACTATCCTTCTATTCATCTGAGTCTTCTTCACCATTTTTCATCAATGTCTACAATTTTCAGCATACAGGTTTTTCACCTCCTTGGTTAAATTTATTCACAAGTATTTTATTATTTTTGGTGCAATTATAAATGGGGTTATTTTCTTTATTTCTCTTTCTGATAATTCATTATCGGTGTATAGAAACACAACAGATTTCTGTGTATTGATTTTGCAGCCTGCAACTTCACTGAATTTATTAGTTCTGGTTTGGAGAGGCGTCTTCAGGGCTTTCTGTATATAATATCATGTCATCTGCAAATGACAGTTTTACTTCTTCCTTTCCAATTCAGATGCCTTAATTTCTTTTCCTTGCTGGATTGCTCTGGCTAGGACTTCTAATACTATGTTGAACAGAAGTGATAAGAGTAGCCATCCTTGTTTGAACATGATTTTAGAGGAAAAGTTTTCAGCTTTTCACCACTGAGCATATTAGCTGTGGGCTCTCATAGATAGCCTTTACTATGTTGAGGCACATTCCCTCTATACTGACTTTGTTGAGAATTTTTTATCAAAAATGTCTGTTAAATTTTGTCAAGTGCTTTTTCTGCATCTTTTGTGATGATCACATGATTTTTATCCTTCATTTTGTTAATCTGGAATATCTCACTGATTGATTTGTGAATATCGAACCATCTTTGCATCCCTGGAATAAATCCCAATTGATCATGGTGTATAATCCTTTCAATGTATTGTTGAACTCAGTTTGCTAATATTTTAAGGATTTTTGCATCTATGTTCCTCAGGGATACTAGTCTGTAATTCTCATTTTTTGTAGTGTCTTTGTCTGGTTTTGGTATCAGGATAATGCTGACCATAAACTGAGTTGTGAGCTTGGAAGTGTTCCCTCCTCTTCTATTTCTTGGAAGAGTTTGAGAAGGATTGGTGTTAACTCTTTTCAAATGTTTAGTAGAATTTGCCAGTGACGCCATCTGGACTTTTATTTGGGGGAAGTTTTAAACTACTGATTCAATCTACTTACTAATAATCAGTCTGTTCAGATTTTCTGTTTCTTCCTGATTCACTCCTGGAAGGTTGTTTGTTTCTAGGAATTTATCCATTTCTTCTAGGTTGCCCAATTTGTTGGTATATACTTTATTTGTAGTAGTCTCTTATGATCCTTTATGTTTCTGTGGTATCATCTGTAATGTCTTCTCTTTCATTTCTGATTTTATTTGAGTCCTCTCTTCTTTTCTTAGTGAGTCTAGCTAAAGGTATGTTGATTTTGTTTATTTTAAAATAACAGCTCTTGGTTTCACTGATCTTCTCTATTGTCTTTGTTTCTTTTCATTTATTTCTACTATGATCTTGGTTATTTCTTTCCTTCTATTAACTTCAGGCTTTATTTATTCTTCTCTTTCTAGTTCTTCGAGGTATAAAGTTAGGTTGTTTGATATTTTTCTTTGTTTCTTGCAGTAGGCATTTATCACTATGAACTTTCCTCTTAGAACTGCTTTTACTGAAGCCCATGAATTTTGGTATGTTATGTTTCCATTTTTGTTTGTCTCAAGGTATTTTTTGATTTTGCTTTCAATTTTTTCTCTGACATATTGGCTGTACAGGAGCATGCTGTTTAATCTTCACATATTTATGAATTTTCCAGTTTTCTTCTTATAACTGATTTCTAGTTTTATGCCACTGTGGCTGGAAAAGATGCTTGATATGATTTCAATTTTATTAAATTTGTTAAGACCTGTTTGGTGGCCTAACGTATGATCTATCGTAGAGAATGTTCCATGTGTACTTGAGAAGAACGTGTATTCTATTGATTTTGGATGGAATGTCCTGTGTATTTCTGTTAAGTCCATCTTGTCTAATGTGGCATTTAAGGCCAATGTTTCCTTATTTATTATCTGGATGATCTATCCACTGATGTAAGTGGGGTATTAAAGTCCCCTACTATTGTTGTACTGTTGTCTATTTCTCCCTTTAGGTCTGTTAATATTTGCTTTATATATTTATGTGCTCCTATTTTGGGTGCATAAACATTTACAAATGTTACATGCTCTTGTTGGACTGACCCCTTTATCACTATATAATCCCCTTCTTTGTCCCTTATCACAGTCTTTGTTTTAAAGTATATTTTGTCTGATATAAGTGTTACCAAACGCAACTCTGTATGCTTGACGCACAGTGAGGCCAAACAATACCAGAACGTCAGATACATGGGGGCTCCAGATGGAAGTGGTGCCAGGTCCCAGGCCAGGGCTCTGCTGCAAGCCTGGCAGGCGGCAGGATATGAGTCGTGGCTTGCACACCACATCCGCTGGAGCCAGCTTGCCCAGTGCTGCCCCGCCTCATGCCACCGCGCTGCCCCCAGCCTGGCCTGGCCTGGCAGTCCCTGACTCCTGCTGGACTCCCTGCTGGGACGACTATGACAGGAAGGTGAAGCAGGCAGCCAGGAAGAGGGCAAGGAGGTGGCACACGCCTGTGTCCACTTGGCCATGAGAACCTGACCTGCAGATGTACCTGCCGCTGTAACAGGGGCAGGGCAGGCACACAGCCATTAGCTCGTGACCATTAGCACATGGCAGTTAGAGGTCCAGCTCCACCAACAGTCAGCCGAAGAGTGGTCCTGGGGCAGAGAGAGTGGTGAGAGGCAGATAGCAGCCTTCTCCAGGCCCTCCAGGTCTGCTGGCCTCAGGCTGAGGGCTGTGTCCTGCGGACCTCCAGAGCCCTCGCTACAGCCGCCCACTGGCTGGCCCCAGGCCTTGAAGCAGCAGTGAACCTCTCCTCCATCTGCACCTCTGCAACCTAATGGTGGCAGCAGTCTCCATGGGTTGCAGCCCAGGGAGCCCTCAGCAACTGGAGTATACGGACACTGCCATTAAGGTAACAGCAGTCTCCATGGGTCGCAGGCCACGGAGGCCTCAGAGCCTCTCCAGTTTCAATGAAAAGCCTGAGAGCTGGCTGGATCCTGGGCGCCTTGCTCCCTTAGTGATGATGGCTGGGCAGGGTTTGGGAACCTGGCCCTGAGGGTGCCGCCAGCTGAGATCTGCCTCTTCAACTGGGCCTGGGCACTGGTGGGAGGACCCAGGCTGGGTGCTGGGTGAATGCTCCCGGGCAGGGTAACCCACCTGTGTAGGGATCCCCTTCTCTTAGCCAGGACCTGGAACTTGGTGGGTGAAAGTTGAGACTTGACACCTTGCCCTTTCTTGTTAGAACAGAGAATAACATTTGTTTTGGTGGTTTATAGGAACATTGTGACCTGACCATGACCTGACCTCAAGAACAAAGGATCTGACACCAAGAAGTCTGCAACAACTAACCATGCCCCTCCCTTACCTTTCCTACAAAAGGGCTTTGCTGAAAGTTTCGGGGGAGTTTGGGTTTTTTTAAGGCATGAGCCACCCATCTCCTTGCATGGCCCTGCAATAAACGAAACTCTGACGTTTTGGTATTATTTGGCCTCACTGTGCATCAGGAAAATGGACTTGCGTTCGTAACATAAGTATAGCTACCCCAGCTTTCTTTTGGTTTCTATTTGCATGGAATATATTTTTCCATCCCTTCACTTTTTTAAGTTTTTTTTTTTTTTTTGATGTGGACCATTTTTAAAGTCTTTATTGATTTGTTACAATATTTCTTCTGTTTTATGTTTTGGTTTTTGGCCACGAGGCATGTGGGATCTTAGCTCCCCAACCAGGAATGGAACCCACACCCGCTGCACTGGAAGGCAGAGTCTTAACCACTGGACTGCCAGGGAAGTCCCCATCCCTTCACTTTTAATCTGTGTGTGTCCTTAAGTCTGAAGTGAGTCTTCTGTAGGCAGCATATAGATGGGTCTTGTTTTTGTCACTCAATCATTCTATATCTTTTGATTGGAAAATTTAGTTCATTTTACATTTAAAGTGATTATTGAAAGGTATGTTCTTATTGCCATTTTGTTAATTGTTTTCTGGCTGCTTTGTAGTTCCTCTGTTCCTTTCTTCTTCTCTTGGTCTCTTCCTTTGTGGTTGATGATTTTCTTTAGTGCTATCTCATATTCCTTTCTCATTTCCTTTTGTGTATCTAATATAGGTTTTTGCTTTGTGGTTATCATGAAGCTTACATAAAACAGCTTGTAGTAGTCTATTTTAAGTCGATAACAACTTAAGTTTGAATGTACTCTAAAGTTCTACATTTTTATTCTCCCATCCCCTGTATCTTATGTTTTTGATGTCACATTTTACATCTTTTAATAGTGTGTATTCCTTAATTATGGTAGTTATGGTTACTTTCACTACTCTGTCTTTTAACCTTCATACTAGCTTTAAAAGTGACTAATCTACTACCTTTACCATACAGGAATACCTTATTTTACTGCACTTTATTGTGCTTCATAGATATTACATTTTTTTTTACAAATCAAAGGTTTGTGGCAACCTTGCTCTGACCAATTCTGTAGGTGCTATTTTTCCAACAGCATTTGCTCACTTCATGTCTCTCTGTCATATTTTGGTAATTCTTGAAAAATTTCAAACTTTTAAATTATTATGTCATGGTTATCTGTGATCTTTGATAGTACTACTATACAGCTTGCTGAAGGCTCAGATAATGGTTAGCATTTTTTAGCAATAAAGTATTTTTAAATTAAGGTATGCATACTGGTTTTTTAGGCATATGCTATTGCATACTTAATAGTCTATAGCACAGAATAAACATAACTTTTGTATGCATTGGGAAACCAAAAAATTCATGTGACTTGCTTTATTGTGATATTCACTTTTTTGTGGTGGTCTGGAACCAAGCCACCATATCTCTGAAGTATGCTCATATATTTATCTTTAGCAGTGAGTTTTTTTTTTTTTTTTTTTTTTGGTACGCGGGCCTCTCACCATTGTGGCCTCTCCCGTTGCGGAGCACAGGCTCGGGACGCGCAGGCTCAGCGGCCATGGCTCACGGGCCCAGCCGCTCCGCGGCATGTGGGATTTTCCCAGACCGGGGCACGAAC